>NC_143584.1:20846693-21446693 GCF_048544385.1 Mastigoproctus giganteus | reverse complement strand
CTGTTGATGGCATTGGGTTGACTTGATTGGCCATTCCATTTATGAATTGTTGAATGAGGTTGGGAAATATTGGGAAAGGGAGAGTGGAGATGGGGAGAAAAATTTAGGAGGTAGAGATGCAGCTTGATCGTTTATCTTCTCTTAATTATAACTGTTTTAGCATGTTTCAACTATTGTGCGTATTTTTTTACAGGGAGGACCCCTCCGTCTTTTTTTATTGAACTTCAGTGTTTAAAAAAGTTCATAAAAAGCTTGCTTTGTAAAGTAACCTATTAATAATCACATCACTTTTCAGACCTTCCAGTCATACTGTTTGGTGACGTAAATTGCACCAGATTCCTTAGTTGGCATTTTGATGAGTTGGAGGAATTCTCAGTAAAAGGCAAACCGGATATATATTAGACAATCTGTCCTAAAGCAGATATCCTGATAATAGGGGAACCAGTAGGCTGTCGCCCTCTGTTAAAGATTTGTTTGGCAAATTCTTGGATGATTTCAAAAGTTTCCTTATTTTCAATTAAACCATGTTAATTTCTAGGAGCATTTCATTTTCATTCATTTATTAATTACACACAATATACAATCTCAAGATTGTGTACATCAAAGTAATATACATGATTTATATACAAGATATATTTGTCTGGTCCTTGAGGTTGTCACAGACATTCTCTCAGATATGCCAGACAAGCTGTACTTGCTACCTGGGAGTCTAAAACGCTGATGGAACTGATATTCGGGTGACACTCAAGTCAAGTGGACCCAATTTCGGCGAAGTCCGGACGGTCTGTGACAGCCAAATCCTCTGCTTGCACCTTCACGATGGTGGGACTGTTAGTAACCCTGGATATAACCTCCATGCATAATCACATGGTGGGTGACCACCCAGGTGTGAACCAACGTAAGCAGGGGTCGTGGCGCCCAAACCACATGGAGGAATGCCGCCCCTCTATGTTACCAGGCAGTACTAGGTGGTAGATGACTCTCATCAACCGGTGAAATACCACCACTTTGCTTATTGGAGGCTTGAAGTGGTGGAACCCATGTTTAGTCTCTAGAGCTAAGTTCCGGTCAACCCTTCCCTATCTCTTCCATCATGCACTATGATTGATGACTTTTGAGGTTATGATGAACGTCGTGGCGAGATCCAATATTCCTTACATTTCGAGGGTACAGCTCTAAAACGGTTTTCGCAGGCCGGCCGCTAGTTAGTACACCGGACCGAACCTATTGGTAACTCTCTAGGAGGCTTCCGGATCAGCTAGTGTATAATCTTGCTACCTCTACTCTGCCAGATAGTGACTGGAGGGAGTCCGAATAGTGTGTATGCGAGGAGCATTGTCGAGGCCACGTTATGTCAAGGATCTGGGTACATTCTTACCATCTGTACGCCATATCCAAAAATTTCATTTCATACAGCATGTCCCACCCACTTTTTCTTACTATTGAATACACCATGAATTGTCAAACTAATAGAGCAAGCTTATCTGCGAAAAGATCTAAACCTCCCAAGCACTTCCCAATTCATTTCACAAATATACGTGATCTCAATTCTAATCTCAACGATGTCCATTTCCACTTGCAGTCTGGCAAACCCCATGTACTTTTTCTGACAGAATCTCAGTTATCGGTTGATTCAACTACTGCTCATCTCAGATGCCCAAATTATTCGCTGTATGATTCCTTTCGCCTCAAAGGTGGTACTTGTGCATATGTCCGTTCTGATATTCCCTGTCAGAGACTTGGCAATTTGGAATCTCCTCTCTTTGATCTTCTCTGGCTTAAAATCTCTCTACCTCATTGTGTCAAATTCATCTGTTGTCTCTACCGTTCCCCAAACTCCACTAATCACTTGGAGCTCTTTGACTTCCTCTCGTTGCAACTTGACTTTCTCCAGTCCAACTTTCCTAACAGTGAGGTAATTTTCCTTGGTAATTTTAATGTTCACAACTCCAGCTGGCTTCCATTTTCTAGTCACACCGACCCAGCAGGTCGAGATGCTGAGGCTTTTGCAATTACTAATGACCTAGCACAGATTGTTCATTTACCTACAAGAATACCGGACAATCCGAATCATACAGCCAATACGCTTGATCTTTTTCTCACAAACAACCCTTCTAAGTACACGGTCGAAGTGAAAGGTCCTTTAGGCACTTCAGACCACAACTTGGTGATTGTCTCTTCTCCAATGGAACCTTTATCTCATGGCTATTCCCAACCTCGTGTTGTTTGGCATTACAAGAATGCAAAATGGGATGACCTGCGAGACTTCTTTTCTTCTTTTCCTTGGTCGGATTACTGTTTCAAAACTCCTGATGTCAACGTTTGCTCAGATCGTGTCAGTGAAATTATTCTTGCAGGAATGGAATCCTTTATCCCACACTCCACTTTAAAATCTCGTCCTTTATCTAAACCTTGGTTTTCCAATAAATGTGCTAAGGCTGTTCAAGAGAAGAATGTTGCATATCGTAATTGGCTTGTTTCTAATTCTTCAGTTTCATTTTCTGCCTACACCAAAGCTCGCAACAATTGTAAAGCAGTTATTAATTAGTCCAAACTAGAGTTTGAACAGGCTAAGAGTAGAAAACTTGCTTCTTGCCCTAATGGTAGCCGAGCATTCTGGTCTCTTGCCAAAGCTATTGGCCGCAACTTTTGCCCATCTCTGCTTCCACCTCTGTCCAAACCAGATGGTTCTGTTGTCACTTCAGCCAAGGATAAAGCTGACCTGCTAGCATCCCATTTTTCTTCCAGCTCATGTATTAATGATCTTGGTAAAACACCTCCCACCATTCCCAACACGGTCCATTCAATGCCACCTGTGGTCTTCCGTCAAAAGGATATCAGAAGGATTTTGATGAATCTTGATGCTAAGAAAGCTCCAGGTCCTGATGGTATTTCTCCACTTGTTCTCAAAATCTGTGCTCCTGAACTTACTCCTATTCTTTGCCGCCTTTTTTCACTTTCTTATTCCAAAGGTGTTTTTCCTTCTGCTTGGAAATTTGCTCATATCCAGCCAGTTCCTAAAAAGGGTGACAAATCCCTCCCATCCAATTATCGTCCCATTGCAATTACTTCTACTCTTTCCAAAGTAATGGAGAAATCAATTAACCGCCATCTCTTAAACTACCTAGAAACCTTCCGTCTGATCAATGATCGCCAGTATGGATTCCGTCAGTGTCGATCCACTGGTGATATTCTGGCTTATGTTACCCATTTATGGACTACTTCAATGGAAAGGTTCGGTGAAACCCAAGTAGTTGCTCTTGACATCTCAAAGGCTTTCGATCGTGTTTGGCATAAAGGTCTTCTAAACAAGCTTCCATCTTATGGTTTGCCAACTGTTTTTAGTAATTGGTTATCCAGTTTTCTCTCTGATCGCTCACTGAGGGTGATGGTAGATGGCTCTCTGTCTTCTAACTTCTCCACTAATGCCGGTGTCCCCCAAGGTTCAGTTCTTTCCCCCACTCTTTTCCTCTTGTATATCAATGACCTTCTTCCATTGACTGGAAATCCTATCCATAGTTTTGCCGATGATAGCACATTGCATTCAACTTTCCTTTTTGAGAAACCTTGCCCTGCTCAATCAGCTTCAACTTCTCGAAAATCTGCTACCAATTCCTTAAATGCCGATCTTCAGGTAATTCTCCAGTGGGGCAAAGACAACTTAGTTGATTTCAACCCTTCTAAAACTCAGTCTTGTCTTATATCTCGCAAAAAGGATTCTTCTGCTCCTATGCTTATCTTTAGTGACACTCCAATTTCTAGGCAAAAGGATATATCTCTTTTGGGAATTACCCTGACTTCTAATCTCTCTTGGCACAAGCACATTACAAATATTGCTTCCTCTGCATCCAAAAAACTTGGTTTTCTCTTTCGCTCTCGGCGTTACTTTTCTTCCAAACAGCTGCTCACTCTGTATAAATCGCAAATCCGCCCTGCCTTGGAATATTGTTCCCACATTTGGGGTGGTGCCCCCAAAAGCTCTCTCAGGCTTCTTGATTCCATTCAGAAGAGGGCAGTTAGGTTAATTAATGATTCATCTTTAACAGAGTCTCTCCACTCGCTTTCTGATAGACGTACTGTTTCTGCTGCATGCCTCTTCTACAGATATTTCCATGGGCACTGTTCTTCTGAATTGGCTTCTATAATTCCCGCTCTCTCTTTCAAAACAGTCCGAACACGTGCCGCCACCAGCCAACAACCATTTACTGTTCAACTTCAAACCCACAGAACCAACTTTTCATCTTCCTCATTTATTCATTCAACTGCCGTTTTCTGGAACAACCTTCCTTCATACGTATTTCCTGAAAATTACAATCTACAGAAGTTCAAGTCCAATGTCAACAAATATCTTCTTTCGTCTTCTCAACCTCCAACCCAAGCACGGTACTAAGTACTATAGGTTCTAATACCTCTCGTGTTTGGGGTTCACATAAAAAAAAAAAAAAAAAAGATATATTTACATATAATTAGATACTCTGTACATATCATTAAACGTGTGTGTGTGTGTGTGTGTGTGTGTGTGTGTGTGTGTGTGTGTGTGTGTGTGTGTGTGTGTGTGTGTGTGTGTGTGTGTGTTCTTTAATCAGCGTGACTCCCAGGCATAAGCCCAACTCTACCTTGAAAACTTGTGAATGTGTAGAGTCTTTACAAAGCAGCCCAGGGAAAATAAGTTGAATTACTTGGGTTTGGTTTTACTGTAGCGCAAACCCAGGTAATTCAACTTACTTTTCCAGGCCTGCTTTATAAAAAAAAAAATAATAATAATATTAGGGTCCTCCGTAAATGATTACATCTACCCATATATTTATCTTGTCTGTAAATTGAGTGTGTTCTCTGGTCGATTTGCCTGGTTGCTGGACGAAAAAGACCTTGCTATCTACATCTGAGATCGACTAAAGACGGAGTGAAAAAAGCCGACTACAGTTCCTCGCGTCATCGACGGGATTCGAACCCGGGCCTTTTCCACCCGGTTTGGGGAGAACGGTGGCTTTGTAATAGTGGACATAGTGTTTTTGTCAAGCGGTTCCTGTGGTTCCCCACAAATCCGCGTTGAGTACTCTGTGATGTATGCCCAACATTGCAAGGCCAGTCAGTGTGGTTATGTGTGATTAGTGTGTTGTTTGACTGGTCTCTTAGTTACTGGGACACTGGATCACCATGGAAGGAGCCTTTCAGCATCCGTCAACCGGCACGAGAAGTCGGGCCAGGAAAGTAGAAGGAACGCCTGACAGGCTCTCTCCCCACTTGCAAAGCAAGAGAGGACAGAGGCCAAGTTAGAGGAACGGAGCGAGTTGGATAGGAAAGGTAAGAAAAGCAGAAGGAAGCAAGGGTAGGCAGAGCGGAAGGCTACCCCCAGCAGAGGGCCAAACGGCCAGATGGTCCCACTCGTGTCAGTTGACCAGTGTCAGCAGAACCCCTTCGATGAGGATTAATCAAGGGTGGTTAAAATCTCGCCTGGGGAGTATCAGGCCAGCAAAAGAGCCCGAAAGCATCTAATTCCACGTCGACGGAGAGGCGGCTTCAGCAAAGGAGCTTCAAGGAGAAGAGGTGAAGGCAGGAATCCCATTGGTTTATCCCCTACAGAAAGAAGTGTCGGCGTCGGCAAGAATCTCTGGTGGAAGCTTTGTCAAGAGAAGTTAAGAATCACCTGGTGAAGTCTTCTAGGAGCAGCAGAGAACATGTTGGAGCATTGGAGGAGAAGATGAAGTTACTGTGGATGGATAGGGAAAAAAAATTAGAGGCGGCTCTCGAGTGGCCACATAATAGAGACTTGGTGAGGTGATTGCAATGGTGCATCATGTGAAGTAGAGAATCATTACTGGGTTCTGTATATCCTTATGGCTGAACAGTTATTTAATTTCTGGTGTGACTGGCAGTGGGGAAGCTAGTCGACAGAATGAGCTGTTGTAGTCATAGGTGTGCCAGTCGGTGGTTGTGAGTGATTGCGGCGTCTTTTGAAGACCGCAGTGGCATAGGTCGAGAATGCTTTGTAGGCTTCTTCTGATTCCAGTACCCTGGCCTCTGTATGGATTGTCGATGCATTGAAGGCCAGAAGAAGCTGGTTGCGGTGGTCAAGATAGATTGAAGAGGAGTGCATCACGTGGTTCCAGTCCTCTGACTCTCCACAGATGCAAAAAGCATCGTCAGCCAGACCAAAGTCGAGAAGACGTTTTTTAAATGATCCATGGCCAGTCAAAAGAAAGGACGTGTAGACATTAGGATAGAACCAGTTGCAACGTCGTTTGTTGAAGAAGGTGACATTTGGAATAAAGAGTTAAGTAAGTTCAGCTGTTGATGAGTTATTCCATCGTGTCTGCCATAGAGAAACCAGTTCAGTCCGCACACGGGTCATCTCATGTTTGATGTTAATGTCTGTACGCGTTCTAATGGTGAGTATTTCAGCCTCTTTATTCTTCTTGAAGGCATAAGGGAGGCCGAAGTATAAGACCTTGTAATGCAGCGGTTGACGAGGTTCGACATGCACGAGTCATTTGCAGTATAAGCCGGTGGACCTGAAGGATCAGACGTTGCATTCTTACTATCGTCATCCTGTTATACCACACTGCGTCGCCATCTGTGACAATGGGAATAAATACAGCTGTGTAAAGAAGATGTAAAACCAGGCCTTTGATGCCTCAGTCTTTGCGGGTGAAGGGTGCCAGCATCGTTATATAGGCTTTAATTTTCTCTTTGATGGAACGTAGGTGGGGAATGAAAGTTCCTCTGTCATCCAGTGTAATACCCAGAAATTTGAGAGCGTTGGTTTTTGAGTGATTGCCCTTTATAACGGATGGTCGGAGGCCTCCTCACATCCAACTTTCCTTTCAGTAGAAGGGTTTTGCTGTTTTCAGTAGAGATTGAAAGTTTGTTGTTCTCAGCCCACTCGGAAAGGGCAGACAGTACTGCACTGGCCCTAGTTTCTATTGTAGCTCTCGTAGGTCCTTCAACAACGATGACAAGGTCCCGGCATAAGATGCTTATATGACGTTGGGATATATCCTCAGAAGCCAGTCATCCAGGATCATATTCCACACTACTGGACCAAGGATCGAGCCTTGAGGACAGCCTCTGGTAAGTTGCCGGATGATGGAATGGAACTGTGTTTTAATGGTGAGATGTCGGTTAGGAAGTAGCTCTTGAGGCAATTGAACAGATTCTGAGAGCAATCCTGGCCCTACCCTCTGTAGGATGGTCGGCCACCAAACGATGTCAAAGGGCCCTTAAAATCTATAAAAATTTGGAAGACATAGGTGACCTCAGAATTTTTTACAAGTTTCAGAATCGTGGTCAGAACATCAGTTGTGGAACAACTCGGCCTGAACCTGAACTGGAGGGGAGCTGCAAGACCTTTAGCTTCGTATGCAGGCTACAGGCGAAATAGCAGGAGTTTCTCAAACGCTTTACCCATATATGGACATACGTAAGAAATTATGGGTGGCCCTAATATAATATAATAATTACAAAGCAGGCCACCTAACCTGACAACATCCAGTATTGGTAAAAGTGCTATAGGACAATAAGCTGGTGTCCTGCCAGTGGGATCCTTTGGTAGAAGTCTCAGGTTTGCAAGCTTCCAGCGTGATGGAAATATACCATCTTTCAGGCAGGTATTGAAAAGCTGAATGAGGATAGCAGCAGCGACAGTCCAAAGACGTTTGACAGATTCCCCCTCGATGAGGTCCAGACCAGGAGCCTTGCCATTCTTGATCTTGTTGATGGACCTGGCCACTTCCTCTTTAGTAAAAAGATCTTCAATAGCGGTAGATTGGAAGTTTTGGTTGTCGATAATGACTTTATTATGGAAGTCTGTGTTTAGGGCATCATCATCTTAGTAAATCAAATCATCCAGAATTTTGTTCATTGTGTCCAGCCAATTTGTTTTCTCAAGCGAGCCATTGTTGCGTATGGAATTGATGATGTCTGTAGATCTGATTTTGTTCCTGGCAAGTTTATGCACCAGGCCCCAAGGGTTCCTCTTCCTTTGTGTCTCTGTCAGTGCGCCCTGAGTTTTGTTTGTCATGGTAAATCCTATTGCAGTATTCTCTGCGAAGGGCTCTGAATCTTTCTTTGTATTGCTCAGCATTTTGGGGAGGCTCAGTTCTGCGTTTACGCTGGTATGCTCTACGTGCATGCTTGAGATCATTCCGTACGTTAGTAAGATCCTGCGACCACCAGGGGACGGACCTTGAACTTTTAGAACTTTTCTTCATTGATGCTTGTGAGCCTTTCAGGAGCAATGATTGAACAAAATCTGTTGTTTTCTGGGTGCTGTTCATGGAGTGATACATATTGAGAGCAGAGGGGCTGCAGGTGGCTTCCCTGATGATCTCATCAAAAATGTCCCATTTAGCCGATCTTATAGAGAACCTGGAAGTATTATGCATGTAGATTTGGCGAGGGGTAACCTGGTCAGTAATACAGTATATGATAAGGCGGTGATCACTGGTGGTCGCATATTCGTGCACTTGCCATTGTTGGAGACAATTTCTGTGCAGGTAAATGGTAAATTTTTTAACAGTACCTTTTGTAGACAGGGCCGAGCCAGGGTATTTCTGCACCAAAGAGTTTTTTGGCGACCTTTACTAAGGATGTATATATATATATATTTTTTTTTTTTTTGCCTCTTGTTCTTTTGTTTTTGGCGCCCCTTAAAGAATGACGCCCTGGGCAAGGCCCTGCTAGCCAGTACCTTAGTCCCGCACTGTTTGTAGATAAGAAATACCTGGATTGCCAACGGTTTCTAAGTAGATTCCATCATTTCTTTTTTTTTTTTCCGACGCCTCCGTAGCCAGGTGGGAAGGAGCAGCAGTGCGTAGCACACCCTTCTTGATTAGACCGGGATTCGAGCCCGTCACCACCAAATACGGAGGATGCGGAAAGGTCAGGGAATGACCACCGCATAATCCCGGAGCGATATGGCCTTAGTTGCTAATGCTCCTAAAAAACCAAAAACAAAAAAAAAAAAAAAAAAAAACCAACTCATTTCTTTTTTAGTTTGTGGGTCATCAGTAGGATTGATAGTTATATTTGAGAAGGTAATAGATATCCCTCTCTTAATGTAATAGCAGAACATGAAGGTCAACGGTTGAGGTGCCTGCGATGGCTTTTAGTACCCCTCTGAAGACTGTACAGCATGTGCGTAGCAAGGTCAAGAGAAAAAAATCTTTTGTATATTGTCCTCCGTGAGGGTACAGTGCTTTCTCCACTTGTCTCCAAATGGAGGCAAGTGGAGAAATCCAGAACTCTCCAAATGCTTTCTCTATTTGAAGAGATTTGGATTCGATTCCCATCGATGACTAGAAGAATTTCTGAAGTCATCTTCAGTCCAGACTGTACAGGACTTCAGAAATTCAATGAGGACTTCAGAAAAACTTCAGAAATTCAGTCCAGACAGAGTTTCCCCTGTTAGTTATTCGGGGTTTCTCAGCGAGTACAATGCAAATGGGCCCGTAAACACGCACTTCTATAGACGTAATACAGTTACACTGATATGCACTCATGAGTCAAAACGTTGGCACTAATGATATTAAGAGTAGATCTGAGGACTTAACAAGTACAGGACAATGTTGCCAAAAATTGGTACGTTAGGATTGAATTTGAAAGTGTCTTCAATTCTTCTCAGACACGATATGAGGGATATAATGTCGAGAGCCTTGTCAGTCAGTTCTGCGCTGGAAAGAATGCGCAAGGCTCATGGAGTAGAATTTTTCTCAACGTGGTCTTTGCGCTTGTTACCAGGAGAGACTGTTCTTACAGGGACGGGAACACTTGAATAGAATGGATGCAAGAATATTTGCCGATGCTAGCGAGGTAGTGATAGTTGGGTCGGAAAACTGCTAGCTTTGGGGGGGGGGGGGGTATACACAGACTTATAGTTTAACTAGAGCCGCAAGCAGAGGTAAAAGTGATTCTTACATAGCTACTATTGGTAAATGCAACAGCCTGGAAAGCAGGGTGGCTGGGATTTCACGCCCTGCTCTGGGTCATCATGGAACAAATGAATACATGGGCTGTGTTAGGGTAACTAAGAGTAAGAATACACTAATGCTAAAAGCACTGTAAATAAATTTGAATTTGAAGTACTGATCGGCTTCATCTATATTTTTGGTGCGTCCCCATTAAATCGGTATAACCAGGCCATGAACACAGTGAAGGAGATAATGTTCAACGACGAGGATTTGCTTATCGCTGTAGCCGCGTTTGTAGCTATTGCTAAAAAGAAAAGAAAATAGAAGACACCAAGATTATGGGTGCGTCTAAGTCAGCGTAAATAGGAATACATATAGTGAAAGTGATTTAATGGACGATTTGATTTTGGATGATGTCGACGCCTTAAATCTCGAATATAGATGCAACGGTGGTTCTAGAAACTTTATCAGAATGTCGAGTGCTGAATTTGAGCATTTATTGAATATGATTGGACCAAAAAAAAGGTTAAAATAAATTGTTGTCAATAATTACATACCTTATCTTCAGTATTAATCGTTTTTTGTGGTTTATTCTTCTACATCATGCTTTAGAAGGCAAACCATTTACTTTTGTAAACACTGTCAATACCGCTACCAGATTTTAACGATGCGTCTTCTTTTTTAAATTTCTTGAAAAATGGCTCAAGAGGTTTTTAATTTTTCTTTTGATTTCCTCTTTGAGCTCATCAAAGGAAACTGCTATTGCCATTAATCTGCTGTGCCTCTTATTACGGTCTTTATAATCCTTGTAATTACAGTACAATCCCATAGGGCTGGATGATCGCGATACATTTGTATTAATTCAGTCACCTCATTTATCCATTCGGTCATCTTGTTACGGGAACATGCACAATTTGCACTCAACAACTAAACTGAAAGTAACTAAAAGATATGAAATACCGATTGCCGTCAACAACTACGCGTGCCCACTGCACGATTCGGCCCGGCTTCTTTTGATGGTCACCGACAGCAGTCGGTAAACTGGTCGACATGCCGCTCGGCATTTCAGGTCACATGGCGTAAGCCGACTCAAACGTCCCCACTAGTGTGGCATTGCCGCACGGCTTTGCCCATTGGCAAAAGCCGACTCAGCGGGGACGCAGCTTTAGTTAAGAAGAGTATTGAATCTAAGACAGTGCATCCAGTTAACTTGGATGATGAGTGCAATGTTGAGTTAGCTTGGTGTAATGTAAGTATTGGGAAAACAAAATTGAGAGTAGGAGTGTGTTATAGGCCTAATGACTGTGATGAGTATACCAAACAGCTACACAGGGAAATAGAGTGGGCCAGCAAATCAGAATGTCCCATAGTGGGGGAATTTTAACTTCCCAGATGTCGACTGGAATTTGTGAGTTGGTCACTCACACAGTAGAAAGATTTTGTGGATATCTTAGATGACTGTTTTCTACAGCAGCATGTTAGAGTGCGACAAAAGGAAGCAATATTCTTGATCTGGTTATCAGCAGTGATTGTTCACGCATTAAGAATCTGCAGATAAAAGATTCACTGAGTGGTAATAATGTGGAATTTAATTAAAGACATAACTACTGTCAAGAGTAAAGGGAAAAGCTTTTGGTTTTTAGTAGTCATCTTTACGAAAGCTTTTGCTTTCGTAAGGATGAATGAATTTCGTATGGATTGAATGAGTTGAATATTAATGGTATTCTTCCACTTGCTGAGACTACATACATGAGGGACCATAAATTCAAGTTGAGGAAGGATGGTTGCAGAATAGATGTGTTGAAGTTTGCCTTCAGCCAGCGGGTGGTTGATTGTTGGAACAGGCTTCCATCTGTTGTTGTTGTGGGATTGGATGAGTTCAATAAATTCAAGGGAGAACTACACAAATTCTGTAGTAGTAGTAGAGATTTTTTTTAGTAGCATCAAGACTAGGGCCATATTTCTCCGTGTATAATGTCTCTAAATTTCATGTGTTCTGGGGTCGATTATCTGTTTTCTGGACAAAAAAAAAGAAACGTTTCCTGGAGAAAAAACCGAGCTACCCTCTCCTGAGACCGACTCGTTGTGAAAAAGGCCCATAACAATTCCTCACGTCTTCGACGGGATTCGAACTCAAATCTTTTCCGCTCGGTGTTGGGTCATTGTGCGACCCTCCACAAATTTCAACAGTAGTCGAGCATGAAATCATTTACAAGAACATCGAACATAACCGTAACTCCTTTAAAGAATTTGAACGACAATTTCTGAAAAATAACTTGGGAGCTGTTTGTGATGTCAGTGATAGATTATGGTATGAAAGTGATGTAAAATTGTGCACTCCAGGAAGTTATCCGTTACTTCGCTTAGAATGTCCAACAACAGACGTAACGACCATGAAGGCCCAACCCTTTAACCCTGTCCAAGCCAAGGATGTTTTCACATAAAATATATTTCTTGCGTACAGAGTACACACGCTGTTTTTGTTTTTTTAAGTCTTATTTAATGCTGATAGCACCTTTCTGCAAGCACATAATAATTCCCCTCCCTGAAGTGTCCCTTTTTTTTTTTTTTTTTTTTTTTTACACGGGATTTTTTTGTTTTTTTTTTGTTTTTTTTGTTAATCCTCTGGAATTGGTCCTCAGACGAATCTGGCCCACCTTTTGGAAACATCGTCGGATGATTCATAGTGTCGAATTGAGACGGCACAAGCTTTACTCGGACTGGCCCACCTTCCCTTGATGTGGACGAGTACCCAGAATCATCTCTCCAGGTGACGGATGCTTCTGGGTAGCCAACTGTCCAACCAACAACAGAAAACACACACTATTCACAGAAACCTACACTACTCTCATATCTGACCCGTTTACAGTGGTACCATTCTTCACAGAGATAACAGGTGGAGTTGAACAGATGTTCTAGGAGACGCCCGTTAGAAAAACAGATGTCCACATTGTGATGCTATATATATAAGCTTGCTTTCTTGTATCATTTGCCATTACTGCTACTACTACTACTATTATGACCACCTACCTAATTGCTTGTTAGTTGGTAGTAGTATGGTTTATGCGCATCAGTAACTCAGGCCATAATGCGCTGTACGTAATATCTCTGTATATTGCAATGGCTCTTTGGTCGGTTTGCTGAATAAAAAAAATCCGAGTTTCCGGGAGGAAAAACCATGCTACCCTCGCCATAAACCGACCAACACAGCCACATTTGGAAAGAGTCCCATAAAAATTCCTCCCGTAATTAACAGGGGTTCAAACTCAGATATTTTCTACCTGGTGTTGGGAGGATGGCGATTTCAAATTCAGGTCTTTTCTACCTGGTGTTGGGAGGACGGCGATTTTACCAACTATGCTACCCACGAGGGCTACCTAATAGCGTGTTGGGCCTTCTTTCGCCGGATAACCGCTTGCATACCCGGTCTGGCGTCGATTCCACGAAACCACAGAAGGTGACCTTGGGTATCATGGACTAGCTGGACAGAAGAACGTCTCAAGAGTTCAGCATTGAGCGAGGCACAAGCTTGGACTGGCAAATGTTGCATTCCACTGCATCCCACAAATGTTCAATGAAATTGATGTCAGGGGAATTTGGCGGCCAGGGGAAGCACACGAAATGCTTGGATATTATCATTCCATTCCTCCACAATGCGGCTTTGTGACACGGGGCGTTGTCTTTTTGAAGTCCAGTGCCATCTGGATATAAGGTCACCCGGCCCGAATTGTGCAAGAATTGGAGGATCATGTCCAAGCATTTTGTGTGAAATCGGATTGTACAGAAATGCTTTATATGTTTTGAAGAGCGTTCCTGTAAATTCCTTAATCTTTTTAGAGAGATGTTATAATTGTGAAGAGAAGGCCAGGCGGTCATCTAGGTAAATAGTTAGGCGTTCTCCTAAATGACCGGCTCGATGAAAATTGTGGGAGCCCGTGCGTCATATTGGAAATGGCACACCTTGTCGGTTGCTCACAGTCCGCTCACTGTGGTTAAGGTGTACAAAGAATGGTGTCGAACGGGTCAAACCATCTTGCTCTGACAGAACTGTAAAGGATTATGCAAGGTGGATGTTCGTTGTGAGCGAAAGGTGCAGTGCGTTGTGCGGGCTGAACGGTATGACAATATAACATGGAGAGGCGCCTCCGTAGCCAGGTGGGCAGGAGCACCAGTGCGTAGTGCACGCTTTTGATTAGACCGGAGTTTGAGCCCGTGACCACCAAATACAGAGGATGCGGAAAGGTTAGGGAATGACCACCGCATATCGCCGGATCAATATGGCCTTAGTTGCTAATGCCCCTAAAAACCAAACAACAACAATATGGGGAATGCAAGAACAATGTCCCAAATGATGATGCGCCGCAGACTCAGATGGGGTTCTATAGCAGACGACCCAAGAAACACCCTTTCCTCACCGCTGATCATCGTGGACGGCGAATTCTGTGGTGCCAACAACATACTAATTGGACACTGGAAAACTGAAAACGACGAGTGTGCTGGTCGGATAAGCCACACGCGTCCATGAACCCATCGTTCATTGTGCCCACTGTCCAGGCAGTTAGCCGTGGTTACTTAATAGGCATATTTTATAGATATCAAAAGGTATCACCCATCTTGATTGGTCTCCAACGTTTCACTAGTGAGGTCTACTGCCAAGTTTTAGGAGACCATGTGCACTCCATCCATCATTTATTTTTCCCGGACAGAAACGGGATCTTCTAAGATGGTAATGCACTGTGCACAAGTGCCTGAAGGAACATAGTGAAGATATCACCCATCTTGATTGGTCTCCAAATTCGGCTCACCTCATTCCAATTGAACACCTGTGGGATGTGTTGGAAAGGGAAGTGAAGCGTATATAGACACGCAATCGTCATCTATTCCGACACAGTGGAAAACTTTGCAGGCAGCATGGCTGCAGATCTTTGCGGACGTCTTCAGGCATCTTTTACGGGTAATACCTAGTCTATAGCGTCTTTTATCCGTTCGAACAGTGGCCCAACGGTATTACACTGTTGTGCAAAACTCAAGGACCAGTCAGGTTTTCACCTGTAGCTTCTCATAGGAGTGGCCTGGATCATTTCTGTACCTTGTGAGGTACAGAAATGATGAAGGAAACAACATCCACATAACAACGGGAGGGACTTGATTCAAAAATGGCAACATAGCACTGGCTGCCATTATACAGATGCATCACTACCAAAGATGGAATGAAGGGAAGAGGTGGTCCTCAGTAGGAGATATGGCCACCCCTAAAGTCGATGCAGGCTTTGCACCGCCTGTCCATACCTAGAACAATGTTGTTGATAAGTTCTTGAGGTAACATCGTTAGTTCCTCCGTCAGCGCCATCTTCAGCTGGTGAACATTTTCTGGTGGACGTGGACGTGTCGCTAGTCGTCTCCCTAGAGCGTCCCATATGTGTTCCATGGGATTTAGATCGGTGGAACGGACAGGCCAATTCATACGAACAACGTCGTCACTTTCCAAAAGCATATCAACAGCTGCAGTGCGATGTGGGTGGCGTTCCATCCATAAACACGAAATCGGGGCCAATGGCACCTCGGAATAGATGCACATGGGGAAGGATTACCTCAGTACAGTAGCCTGCACCGGTTACAGTACCGCCTTCCAGTATCTGGAGTTGTGTACGTCCATCCAAGATAACACCTCCCCAGATGAGAACACCTGGACCGCCATCGATCCCTTTCAGTGATATTTGCGGGATGATACTGTGTGCCAACCTCTCGCCAGATTAGCTGACGTCCAGAATCGCTGCTGAGACTGAATCTACTCTCATCAGTAAAGAGTACTTTACGCCATTGCGCTGCTGTCCAGTCCTTATGTTCGATGCACCTCTGTAAACGGTGTCTCCGATGGGTAGGTGTTAAAGGGACACAGCGTACTGGCCGTTGGGTAAACAGTTCACATTTGTGGAATCGCCTGGCCACAGTAAACCGCGATATCCTGAGTTCTGTGCAGCTGGTTTGCAGTGGATCCCGCCATCTGATGTCGGTCCCTCTTGGCCGTAGGAGTATAGCCGACCGGGGTGGCCGGGTGGGTAAAGTGCCTGCCTAGCAACCCAAAGGTCGCGGGTTCGAATCCCGCCTCGGGCTTGGATCAAAGTACTGCAAAAACCTTGGGAGGTGCATTATGGCCATAGAAGTCGATGCGCCAAAAAAAAAAAAAAAAAAACAGTAGGAGTATATAACGGTCATCATTGTGTGTTGTTTTTTGTGGACGACCACCACTGGTCTTTCGAACAGCTGTACCTGTCGTTCTGAAGGCCGACGACGCACGTGAGACGATGCTATGGGCGATACCGAACTCTGTAGCCACACTCCTCGCACTTCGACCTTCCTTGAGTTTCCCAATTATTCGACCCCAGGTAAAGCATCCAGATGTTGTCTATTGCCCACTCGAACGTCTGTAACAATCGTGCTCACCATTCGGTAATTTGCACTTAACTGCTGCTTTTATCTGTTGATGTGAGCCCTCTCATCACGATTCAAATTTTTGCATGTGCACCAGCTTTCTACTGAACGGCCACAGTTATGCAAATCGCCACAGGCTGTTTCGTTTGATTTTGTGGTTGTAACCTTTAGAAATGATTTTGGTTCTTAAGTTTTGCATACCAGTGTACTAGGTATGTCACAAGTACATGGATTGTCACAAAATATCATCAGTAGATTCTTAAATCAATTCCAAGAGATCGGAACAGTACGAAGATGAGGTCAAGATCGTCGTTTTTGACTTCAAGTGCTTGTGAGAATTGATGCTTGAATACTGCGCAGTACCGTAGTTCTCTGCTACCATAAGGAAAATGCGCATAAATCCAGTCTATACGAAATCGTTTTGGCCGAAGAGGGCGTTATAATAATAATAACAACGAACTTCTTTGCGTTGACTTAGGATGCAAACCATTATTAGTTTACATGCTAAGTCAGTGCAAAGATGACATGCAGTGAGGCAGTAGTGACATATAGCCTACGCAAACTCCATTAGCTACATGCCGTTATAGAACCCTCTAGGTCTGAACTCAAGACAGTGGGACTAATTGAGTCGTTTTCTTCTTGGATTAGTTCAAAATCAGCTTGCTGCCCCATTATCAAAGAGTCAAATTTTGCGCAACCTTAGAACTCGCAACAATCTTCTTTGCTTTGTGCAGAAACGACATCGGTTTGTTAATATGGAATAATGGTTTAGGGAGGAATCAGCGTTGGCAGCTGTACCGACCTATCTGTTATAAGAACGGATCAGTTATTATAATACTCAGTAATTTGAAAATGAGCCCATATACTGCCTCATATGGGCTCATTTTCATTTTTTTTTTTTTTTTTTTATGAACAGATTGTCTCGCTCTCTTGCCTTGACTCGATTGCCCATGTATGGAATACACTGGGTAGATTTAGTATTGCTTGCCGAACATCTCGTATCTCTCAATCTAGAAGCTGAAGATTACTCTCAGTAAACAAACAAGAACCACCTTTGTTCTTGTTTATCGAACCCCTCGGATTATCCAGAATTTCTTGGATAATTTGATTGGTTCGATGACAAGGAGTTGTAAAACTTGCGATCAGTAACACGGAGCTACATTATATTAAGCGTGCCATACAACTTTGAAAAAATTTGCTTGGGCGTGCATGGCCCGCTTTAGAGATCCAACATAATGTCCATCAGATGTTATTATTCATTCATTATTAGTGATTATTGTTGGTTACTTATGTGAGTTATTACTGCTTGTTTATTCGTTACCTGTTATCTTCTGTTTTCTGTTATCTTCAATGAACAGCGAAAATGTTTGAGTTACGACATTGAGTTTGTTGCAGAATGAGGTTGACCTCGAAATATTCGCCAATTGTTTTGAGTAGTACTCATCAACTAATAAAATACGCATTGCATGCAAGCTGAATTTTTCTGCCTTAAAACTTGTTTTTTTTTTTTTTTTTTTTTTTTTTGATTTGGTAGTTGTTGGCGCATCGGCTTCTGTAGCCATATTGCACCTCCCAAGGTTTTTGCAGTACTTTGATCCAAGCCCGAGGCGGGAATCGAACCCGCGACCTTTGGGTTGCCGGGCAGGTACTTTACCAACTCGGCTAGCCCGGTCGGCCCTTAAAACTTGTATTGAAAACGATCAGCTTATATACGTTTAATTCAATTTTATGCTGATTGGTTTTCCTAATTGGTATATGTAATTTCGCCACTTTCTTTAAAACTGCATAGTTCCGAGTTTAAGTTCTACGGCTCGTAGAACTTAAATTGAAGTTTAATGTTCAGTTTTCTACTTCCTCATGCTTGGGATTGTCATACAAAAATAAGTGTTTGGTACTCTTTGGACAAATGTTGTAGGAAGTTTTTTATTTGGGTGTGTATGTGTATACGCGCTCGCGCGCGCGAGAGAGACAGAGCGCGTACTAAAATCCTTCCCTGAAGAACAGATTTGAGGTAAAAGACATGGGATTATTCGATGCTCTTTTAAAAAACGTATTCATTTCTGAAACTGGGATCTGAGAGTAATGTTTAATGAATGCTAAGCCAATCATTGAATATCCATGTTCATGTCTGTTGTTGAATGCGAATTCTTTGCTTTAGAATCCAAAGCAAAGGTTTCGCTTTAGATTATATGTGATTCAGATTTCTTAAAATGATTATTTGAGATAAAATGATCAAAATGACCATTTCTGTTTGCTTGAGGAGTTCAGAACAAACCACATTTGTTTGAAACTTAAATCCGTGTTAAAGTTGCTTCGTTTTCATAATGAACAAACATCCTCCGAAACAACTCTAAATTAAAAAAGCAACAATATTTCATTTTACTTATTTCAGCTGTTCTGTTACATATTTATGAGGAACACTTTCATGTCTTATAATCATATTTGATAGTTCTGGAACATTAATACAGTACATCAGTCGATTATTGTAACGACATCCTAGATATCATTTTAGAATACATAGGAACTAGACTGATAAGTAGAACACTATTCTTCCATGAGAACATGACGATATCGGCATAACTACTTACGTTATAGCGAGATTTCCCATGAGATTCTACAAAGTTCAGTAGAGTTTGTCCTTGTCTTAGTTCATAAACAAATAATAGCTTGCTTGTCTGCTGATTTCGATTTTTTTTAATCGATGGACAGTCGGTATACTTGCTAAGTAGCTACGCAGAACTTTTTCTATAAACCTAGAAAAACGAGAGAGAGATAGGAAAGAAAAAAAAAAGAAAAGAAAAGAAAAGAAACGGAATACAGAATGAAAACAGAAAAAAAAATATCATCCAACCCTGCAAAACTGGCTTCGTCCTCATCGTCTGTCTGTCTGCCTGGATGGAGTAGCTGCTGGCGTCACTAAAAATCGTCTGCTCCGCTGTCTGGAGCATCCCATCCATATTCGAGGATGGGGAAGGTGGGATGGGTTGAAAGCGTGTTTCACCTGACGTGCATGCGTTTCGATCACCACTCGTCACTGTCGCGAGACAGAGAACTGCGCTAGACAGACCAAGTTAGACCTTGCCAGCTGGCGGTCGTCAACGTTCTTGGCAGCGTTCATTTGGTCGAGTGCTGTGTGTGTGTGTGTGTGTGTTTGTGTGTATATTTGTACTTAGCTCCGCACTTCGCCGTGTTGTTGCGTCTGAGCGAGATGACCGAATGTAGAAGCCGTGAATTTTATGACCTCGTGAATCCGTGACGTTCGCCGTTTCCTTTTCTTTTTCCTTTCTTTTCTTTCTTTTTTTAAACTTTTTTTTTTTTTTTGAGTAAGTGTGCTTGTGTACTCGTCTGTCTAGGGGAGGGAGGAAAGAACAGAGAAGACCGGAAGTAACTATTTTTTTAAAAACTTGTGCATCAAGGCCTTCCCATCTTACGAAGATGTTGGATTGCTAGTGAGATGACCTCATCATATGGTGAAGGCAACATTACAATCACATACCTGTCTCCGTGAATCATGCCCGGACCAAGCGGTCCGCTGGCGGTGGAGGTGTACGAAGGATCATCTGTACTATGGGCAACGGACGTCTGCCGCTGGTGGTGAGACAACTGGCATTAGTGGCAACGCGACACCCTAACGGTAGGTTGGTGTGATTGAAAGTTGGCACAGAAACTTAACAACAGGATTTTTTTTATTATATATATATATATATATATATATATATATATATATATATAATATTTAGTAGAAACTGAAAAACGCATGAAAATGCTTCATACTCGACCTTTATGGTCCAGCGGTATCTCACAGCAATAACATGTTCACAGTCATTAGTTTATTCCATGCCATCGTGAATCCTTTAGGTTACGAGAGGTCAACTTTATGCTGTTTAACATTATACAAGCTACGAGGATAGGTATATTTTTAACTTTTCATTCTACGAGTTAAAGCGCGTATAATCAACATCAATTAAAATCGGGTATAATAATAATAATGTGTACGTAATTGAGTTTTAACTGATAGTTCATCCCTTAACTGCTTTTTAATATTTTTGTTTGTTTGTTTGTTTTTCTAATCTAGTTTGGTAGCCATGCATTTAGTATGTATATATATAAAACGAGAGAGAGAGTGAGCGAGAGAGAGGAATTTCAAAAAAAAAATTGATGTTAGAGTGTAAAATAACAATACACGTATCCTTCGTGGTATCCATTATAGTATTTATACGATACTGTTTATAAATTTATACAAAGAATGAAGACGATAAGGTTGGATTTTAATTGTCCCATGTGAATACAAAAGACTATCAAAAAATATTCTGCATATGTACAGTTACATTATTTTTACTACATTATTTGGATAAAAGTATTTAATATTTGAAATTAATATGACTGAAAACATCTGATAAAAATATTAGAATGGCTTTTATAAAGAACGTATTTTATAACCATTTTTAATTACTGTATTTAGATTTTTCAATTGAACAAAGAATTATATTTAAATTATAATTTTTAAGCAAAATATAATTAATTGGTTGCTGGTAACTTCATCACCAGCATTTCTCTTCGTAGTATTTATTTGGATAATTCTGTCATTATTTGTTATAATTTTTTATTTAATTTTTTCATTTGTTCTGCTTTCAAGGTTAAATAATGGTCACGTGAAGCGATAGGTCTCACATAAAAGTCAAATGCGATCATATCTTTTGGGATAGTGGGGCTAGACATGTCACTTGTAGTCTTCTTGAAAATTAATATAACAGTGTACTATAAACCGAGAATAGTATTACTCTGTAGGATTTGACATGCACTGAGATATTACACTTTTGTTGATCTGTGTTCGGATAAAATTTCGGGAACCAAATCGGAAAGTAAATACAACTGCAAATTGTTAATATAATTTATGAACTTCAAATATGTAAATATCTGCTAACTTCTCTTTATGCTTGCTTAGCTTGTGAAGTGAGAAGTTAGATATCACTGAACCATGGTCTGTAGAATGTCAGAATTGGTCGTTACTCCACCAACCTCTCAGCTTTAGCGATCCTTAGGGATTGAATTAATGACTCCTGCACTGTGATCATGACGGAATAGTAGTTGAATCCTGGAAAGGGCTAAGTATGGCGCATCTTCAGAAACCGTTGTTTCTTGTTTTCTAAATAATTAACTCGTCTTTTCTTCAGCTGTATTATTTATAGTTTGAAATGTAACAACTTTATTTTACCTTTACGTCTCCTTTTTCAGTTAATTTAGTTATTTCTAGGTTTGTGCCATATAAAGTGGGCAAAAATTTTAAAAATATCATGTATGGCATTTATAGAATGTCATCTAGCTGAATATGACGTCATCAGTAAACTTTTTTGGAATTCGTAAGTAACTTCGAAAACTTAACATTTATTTCAGGTTTGTAGTTAATTTAAAGATAAGGTAAAAAGGCCAGTGTGTGTCTTGGTTGTTTTGATATTTAACCTTTGACGTCTAAGTTATAAGTTACTGAAGTAGTCCACAGAGGTCACCATGAGATAATCGAAATACGGTTAAATTTATCCCAAAGTTTAAAAATCGTAAAATTACAGTTACAATATGGTTAATTTTTACAATTTCTTCGTTTTGCTCTTATTTTTTAAACATAAACGTAGATTTTTATTTTTTAAATTACTCTACTGATTGATGAAAAAGAATCGCCAAAGTGACTGTGTACAGAATAGGTTAAAATTTTTTTCGAAATTTCGTATTTCAGTTCTTACAAAGATTTCTTTATAAAAATGTAAATGGATGTGGGGCATTATATTATGTAACATCATCGTGAACAGATATCACTATGTTTGGTGCAAAAGAAAACAGAAGAGAAATGGAAACCTTTCATTCATTGAAAGTGTTCAGTTTACGGTTTGTAATAATATTTTTTCCCTGTAAATTGATCCTCTCAAACTTTGGAGCCCATTATGGGCAATGTCTCATCTCTTTATCTGCATGATATCTTGCAGTATGGACCCAGTAAACTTGTAAGTTGCCAGGCGAACTCATGGACATTAGTATGACTTCTGGCTTTTTTTTATCTATTCGCCTGTCATTTTTGGACTGTAACAGTGCAAGTATATTATCCGAACAGAATCATTATGAGCCGAGGAGAGCGAATGCATGAGTAAGGTTTCGGTTTAATAAAAAAAAAAAATTCACTAGAAAAACCATCCAATTATATCTCACACACACACACACACACACACACACACACACACACACACACACACACACACACACACACACACACACACACACACAGAGAGGCCGAAAAACAATACAAAAAATCATAAAGAACTTAGGGAATAATTTCTTCAGACATTCGTGTAATTTTCTCCAGACACTGCAAACTAGTCTGTTAATGATGCAGTCTAGACAGTTGTGTGTGTGTGTGTACGGTATGATAATTGTGAGTCAAAGACAGGCAGACAGAGGGAGGGCATGATTGCTGAAGTATATGTGAATGAAATTGTCGTTTTTTTTTTTTTTTTTTTTGTTTCTCTCCCTCTTAACTAGAAGCAATGGGGAAGACTCTATGCAAAGAATTCAGCAAATGATAAGAATTCAGTTAGATAGCAAGACATGGACTACAACAAGAAATCATGGACTACAGCAAGGATTATATGAAATCTGTCATCACTACTCATCTCCCTCAATGTTTCTCCATTTCGTATTTCTTTCTTCTTCTTCTTTTTTTTTTTTAAGAGTACTCATCCTTCTGGACACCAGTTCGTGTCGTCTATTATACCGTTCATTTTTCAAAGATTTTCCAGAATTTCCTTTCTGTAGTTGCGCAGTTATTGCAAATCACACATGCTGCCAATATTTGTATGAGTATTAATGGTGATACATTTTATGTTCGGCGAACTATTATGAAATTACTGCTTAGTCCAGTGACATTTTAATGCAGTTTCTTTAAACAACAGTAAATGCAACGTTGAAATTTAAAATATTTAACAAGTTATTTTGAGATCAGATACTTGTGTATAAACGGAATCGAAATATTCTTGAATATTTTCCTCTCTCTCGCTTGTCTTCAAGCTCATAACACTTTTGACACCAGGTAATAGTCACTCTCCATGAAGCCCAGTCTTGGTCTTGACCTTGAAAAACGCTGATCAGTGGTTCCCAACCTCTTTTTTAGTTCAGTTCCCCCTTTAGTATAAAAACGCTCTCCCAGACATGGATGTTAGAAGTATTATTGGGGGGGGGGGGGGTAAACTTGTCTAATTAGAGGATGCTGGAAACTTTCAAGCTTATGCGCATGCATCTGTGCGAGGGTGTGCTGAAGTTTTAAAGCAGTTTCTATTATAGATAATTTAAGGCATTTAAGAAACCTAGTTCTGGAATTATAACAATGAAATGTATAATAGTGAGCTTATAGACCTCAGTTAGGCTTCTCTAAAGCGCCTGGTTAAAAAACTCTATAATCCATATTGTTCTCGAAATGGAAAATTTTATGAAATAGAACGCTCGTTAGGATAATACATGCAGAAGAAAGGAGTTAACGCACGTACTTGACATTGAGAGGTATGACGAACCGGAACGGCGTTCCGGCGCTCATTACGAGACTTGGCCTCGTTTTTATCAAATATAGTCAATGGCGTGTCATAACAAGCTTTGGCCCTGATGCAGCTTTTCTTTATTGACCCTCAAAGTCATTTTTCGTTTTTCTTTTGCCCCCCCCCCCCGAGCTCAGAACCCTGGTACCATTGGATGGATGACACACCACTTAATACAGTATAATCATCATACCACTGGTTAATATGGGCTTTTGATGCGAATGACTACGCAAAGTTAAATGGATAATGGATATAATTCCATGTAAAAAGACTTGTCTTAAAGAGACCAGTCTTTACATGTCAATTGATTTCTCAAATTGATTCTATCACGATACGTTACCTTAATATTATTACATTATAAATAAGTAGCAGTTGTCCAAAGAAAACATGATGCTATTTATTTTTAATGAAGAGAGAGAGAATCATTTTATTACTAAAAATATATATATAACCTGTACAGTATTTGGCAGTTTGACCCTTCAGTCACAAGACCAGGGATAACGCGCCACCTGCGGTCCGTTGCGGGACGGGGGTACAGTATTAGTATTAGCCATATAGTGCAAGGAAGCTCCAGGCTTTTTCTACGCCAGCTGAAAAGAAATATTAAAAAATAATAAAAAGAAAGCCTATTTATATGGTTTCTTCCTCGTCTTGGTACTTATTCAGCTGGCCTTGAATTTCGACAGGCTGTTGGCCTTAACTGTCCATAGAACAACGTGATATTCCAGTAATCAACAACTCGCTGGCTAAAAAAAGTGTTACAATCCAGTGTAAACATTATTCCCCGTAATTTGAATTTGTGGCTTCTAGTTCTGTAATCATTTATAGGAGTTAAAAATCAGTTTGTCCTCATTTATTTTATTTATCTTCTCAGAGCCTTGTAGACTTAAATTATGTCCCTTCTAGGGTGCATGGTTACCTAGCTCTGTAGCTCACATATTCCATTTCTATATAAATGATCCTGTATTGCAGTCTAAATCATTGCCTCCATAACTTTCCATACCACTGAAGTCAGACTGACCAGTATGTTGAGATAAGTAGCACTTCTTTGCTACTCTTGTATAACACTAAACACTAAGACAACTCGCGATAATCTTTACAGTTTGAAAGATCAGTCCCATGTAAAAAGTTGTGTATTTTTCAGGAAAGCTGTCTATTACATTCATGTAAAAAGTGCGTAACCAGCTTCTGTTATAAATCTTTCGTGCATCTGTTTTATATGCAGCAACATCTTCCAATCCTCTTAAGATTCTTAAAACGCCCGCAGGGAGAAGGTAGTGTAGTTGGGAACCTCTAGTTTAGATAACACAGGCCTGCGAATTTATTTTATTATTATTTTTTTAACTTCGGTTCTAATTAATGATAGTTTAACTATGCTGATTTCGAAAATATTCAATTTTTTCTTATCACATAAGGAATTTTTGCAAACTGGGAAGAAAGAAATCTGATATAAATCGAATTATTATATTTGAACGCAATGAACATTTTTTACATACAAAAGAATAATAATACATACGAATGTGCTTGTTAAAGAAAATACAAAAACTTACAAAAGAAGAATATTGATATGAAATTAATATTCATCATTATTTATTCTTACTTTGTTAAATCCACTCCCCTTATCCTGAAACCCATATTTTTTGGCTTTTATTAGTTGTGGAGAAAGTTTAAGTTTCTCTTCTAATATGGCCCAATATCTTGACCATTGACAGTCTCTCCACATTCCTGATAATGTTCCAGATTAGGTGTCCTGTTCTAACACCAAAATAATGTCAATATTACTTTCCTGGAAAAGAGGCACACTTGTTTTTTACGGCTAAGTCATTAGTTTTGTGCTTCATCTAAAAGAAAACGTTACCTCTATGAATATTCTCATTAAATTTCCTTTCTTCATTCCAACATCCTTAATCTACAGTGCTCATTAAAATTGCTTATTCAAAATAAGGTTTGATTAATTAGTTCTTGTCTGTTTTTATCTTTTTTGATTGTTGGGGACTACTTGTTTCACTCTATGCTTTTCTGTTTGTGTTCGTAGTGATCCTCCCCCCACCCCGTGTTTCGTCTCGTAACAATTCCTTGTAGGAATGTCTCTCCATCGCGTTACCGCTGCGATCTCCAAACGCTTCTGTTTATGATCATCCGTAAGAAGTTTTGAGACCGACCTTGCACAAACTTTGCAATGTTTATGAATATCGGAGTATGATCGAATGTTAGACCCGTAGCTGATGTCTAACATTCTAGCCAAGGCAGAAACAGTAATGCGTCTTTTTAATTAAGTTCTCATTTAAGAGCTCATTAACTTGATCAACGTTGTTGATCGCTATTGAGATTGCCCGACTACCTGAACGGTCTTCATCAACCATATTTGTTCTTTCAGTTTCAAACCTTTCCACCCTTACCTTTCTTTTATTAGTACATTTTTCTCCATATTGCGCTAACATTCTTCAGTGAATCTGGGAGGATTTGGTTCCTTTTGAACAAAAATCTGATCATAGCATGTTGTTCACTAACGGTGCAATTGGCAAGCGGAGATGATTACCACGACTGTATAAAACATACTCAATGCAAGCAGCTGGTGACACAGGTGTAGACTTGGCAACGTGTTCTGACATGGAGTATTATGGGAGTGGATTCAACAAAGTCAGAATAAATAATGATGAATATTAATTTCATATCAATGTTCTTGTTTTGTATTTTCTTTAAAAGGCACATTACGTATGTATTATTACACACAAATTGCCTTTACTTTTTGATTTACTCTCATATAACCGAATTGATGATTGGCAATGAGAAAGCCGAGAATTGCATTGCACTTGTTCTTGAGAGATCTATAACGAGCCGTTTTCAACAGTTAAATGTCCGATTTCAATGATAATGACTTGCCTATGTAAAAATAAACATGACGTTTTGTGAAAAATCTGTATATGGTGGCGAAAATTTTTCCTAACATTTTCCGAATCAGTGTGTAGTTATTACAGAAGAGGTATTAAGAATATGAAGACAAACAAAACAATTGCAGGCCTGTGCCTCCGCCAAGAAGCTCAGAAAACCCTAGCGGAGGCCAGCCAGAGTATGATGGGCAGGCTGGCTCACCTCCCAGTGGTGGTGGTGGTAGTGGGGGGCAACGCAGGGTCCCACTAGGGGCGAACCTAACTACTAGCGTTTAATTAAAAAAACTTTTTATTTTAACAAAAGGCCCTTACCACCGAAATCTTCGAAAACTAAGCGGCAGGGCTGCCAGAGTACTTAAGATCCCTCTATTGGTTGCCTGACCTGGGTTCTCGGGGCTAAGTGTGAGCAACAGTGAGTCTCACTAGGGGCCCAACGGCTAAATGGTTAGAGGAACAAAAACATAACACTACTCGACATAACCATCCCCACACACTTTTAAACCTCTGGCCTTCACAGAGTTACTGTGTTACACAAACAGAATACGCAACGCGGAGATAGGGGTAAACCTCTGATGCCGTCGGGCAACTAACGCACGTCACACTTTACACTAGGGGCCCTGCGGCCAAGTAGCCAGAGACAACAGAACATTACACTACTCACATAAACCAGACATTACACTTTTCTGGCTTTTACATAGATTCTGTTCTTCTTCACAATGTACTATGGCACAGATGTGGGAAACCATGTGGGCGCCTTCCACAAAACACTATTCCACTATGTAGGCCTCCGCCAATAATCCGTGCAAGTAGATATCAAATATCTACTTATTTCTGCATTTCAGGCTGGAGTAGCTTTCCAGAATACTACTGAATAACCTCCATCTTTTTGGCCAGTTTGTCTAAATTAATGATAACTGTATCTCCGCCCTCTTCGTCAGTGAGTGACTTGTTAGGTCATACACGCCCACGGTGTGGAGGCGGGGGGGGGGATTAGCTAACATAGTCTGGGTGCACCACAGCGTTAGCTCATTGTGCAGTGCATTGCGAAAATTGCTTTTTGGTCAGGCAAGAGGCAAAGATCTGTAGCCCATCGAATATTTTTGGGATACGATGACTGACCCATGTCTTGTTAGCCATCTCCTCACGGTTGCCTAATTCTTAGCACAAGTTCAAAAGGGTGCTTGGCTCAGTGTTCACCAAGATGATATTCCCTACTTTCTCCACTGCCTACCGCAATTTTGTTGTGTATCTCTTTTCATGGACCTTACTTTGTATTGATGTGTGCTGCATCTTCGTAAATACATCTAGTTCAGAATTTACTCACAAACTTAATTAACCTTTGTCTGTATTTATCTGTATTTCCAATTATTTTTAGCATAAAGCATATATTCCATTTAGGTGGTGCAATTTTACACATTGAGAATGTTAGAATCAACGAGCAATTCGTACCGAGAATGTTAGAACAGGGAAAGGAAATTTAATGAGAATGTTCACAAAGGTAACATTTTCTTTTAGATGAATTAGGAAACTATCAAACACCGTGACTAGGAAGAGAGACGAATTTTCCAACTGATAATTCTGATTTATTTTCTCAACAGCTACGCGTTCGCCTCTAGTGGTAGTCGAAATATGATCTCGTATGACCTAATAATGTATTATACCTATTTTGGCATGCCTGTAACATGTGGAATGGATGGCACAAGATTAAGAAACACATACGGAGATAATACAGACATCTGGCTGCATAGAATACTGTTATTTTGCCGCAGTGGCTGATGAGAGATCTAGAAGACGTACGGCTGCTTGGTTTAATCCCCAGTGGTTGATGGGTAGAGATCTGTTAGTTGGCAGGCCAAGGGAGGAAGGGGATGTCTTTCGAATGTCTTACAAAAGATGTCTACGCATTTCAGCCCTCGGGATAAGTGGTTATCATTGCTGTTTCTTCACAGTGTGTATATAAAGCGTCGGTTGGAATCTAGTCTCGACAGGAAGAACTTTAATAAAATTGTTTCACACCTTGACCGATTTAGTTGGAGGTGTGCATAGTTTTTGAAATCTTTATTGTGCTATATTGAGTACATGGTAACCACATTACATATATAGCAAAGATACAACTTGTGCCCGCCACAACCAGGAGGCCAGGGCTAAATTTTGCTCTATGTTACATAGTTTTTATGAGGGGTTTCATTCCTCGTAAAGCAGACCAACCGATTATAAAATACACGTAATTCAGAGGCATGTTGACGCCTCATATCGTTAGTTGCCTCATGCCTATTTTGACTAGCAGAACCGAACCCACACTACCGAGGCAGAACAGGCTTCTGCCTCGGTAGTGTGGTACATTGTCCTGATGAAAGAAGCCATTGCCGGGAAAGAGTAGGAACACTGACGGGTATTCTTGATTCACAACAATGTTTAAAAAGTACCCATCTGTCAGAAATTTTTGCTGTATCGGCAGAACGATTCCTAATATAAAATTATCATCGCGCCACTGCACTGTCCGAACCATGCACATCAACTCTGTTACCTTACGTTTTCGTTCCACATAGCATCCTGGTGACAATTGAAAAAATAAACGCAATTATTCATATCAGCACAACTTTTTTTTCAATTACTACGATCATGGGCTCATACAAATCGCAATTATAGATAATACGTGTACTGTAGCCGCTGTTTTCTGGTTGTTAGTCCATTTCGGGACATTCTAGACCAGTGTTTTTGAACTTTTTTTTGAGTAATGAACAAAATAAACTTTGGTTTTCATGACCAGAAACAAAATAATTTAAATTATTACGAGATCATCACGCGAATTTGTTTTTAGTATAGCTGTATATCAAGGATGTTTTCTTTTCGTTTTAAAGTGCGATATAAATATCGATATGGAGATAAGTTTTAATTTTTGGTGGAACATTGTGCGGAACGTTTTGGCAATGATCATGGAACACCAATTGAAAAACACACCAAGGCTACAATGTCCATAGTAATTGTATCACAGTTGGTAGGATCACCGTCCTCCCTACACCGGGTTGAAAAGACCCGAGTTCGAGTCCCGTCGATAATGGAAGGAATTTTTATGGGCCTTTTTCGCAACGTGACTGAGTTAGTCTGTCTCAGGTGAGGGTAATGGCTTTCTTTTCCTTAAACTCTGGTTTTTTGTCCAGCAAACAGATATTCGACCTCAGAACACACCCAATTAACAAACAGTATATACGAAGAAATATGGTATTAGTCGCTGATCTCCTAAATCCATACAACTGTTTTCCGGGATCTGACTACATACTTTATGTAGTCTGGTACGGTTATGTTCTCATAACACCGTCTCTGACTAAGCGGTCGATCCCTTGGATAAGGAGGCGCCTCCGTAGCCAGGTGGGAAGGAGCAGCAGTGCGTAGCACACGCTTCTTGATATAGACCGGGGTTCGAGCCCGTCACCACCAAATACGGAGGATGCGGAAAGGTCAGGGAATGATGACCGCATATTCCGGAGCAATATGGCCTTAGTTGCTAATACTCCTAAAAACCAAATAACAACAAATAACAACCCTTGGATAAGGTGTACGTACTAAACTGGCCATTCAGTGCATTTAAAGTTATAAATTTAAGCCTTAAATCCAATAAGACACGCTTCATATTTCTTGGGTGTGTTATTTCACTGTTCTGTTTTTTTTTTTTTTTTTTTTTTTTGTAATGAAAACCCCAAACACGAAAGGTATTAGAACCTATAATACTTAGTATCATTCATGGTTGAAAAGATGAAAGAAGATACTTGTTGATATTAGACTTGAATTTCTGTAGATTGCAATTTTCAGGAAATACGTATGAAGGAAGGTTGTTCCAGAAAACGGAAGTTGAAGGAATAAATGAGGAAAAAGAGAAAAGTTGGTTCTGTGAGTTGAAATTGGACAGTAAAACAATGTTGACTGGTTGCGGCATGTGTTCGAACTGCTTTTGGAGAGAGAGCGGGAACTATAGAAGCCAATTAAGAAGACCAGTGCCCATGGAAGTATCAATCGAAAAGGCATGCAGCAGAAACAGAACGTCTGTGAGACAGAGGGTGGCGAGACTCTGTTAGAGACAAGTCATTAATTAACTTAACTGCCCTCTTTTGAATGGAATCTAGGTGCCTGAAAGAGGCTTTGGGGCATCGCCCCAGATGTGGGAACAATATTCCATGGTAGGGCGGATTTGGATTTGAACAGAGAGAGAGAGAGAGAGAGAGAGAGAGAAAACAGCTGTTTGGAAGAAAAGTAACGCAGAGAGAAAAAGCGAAAACCCACTTTTTTAGATGCAGTGGAAGTAATATTTGTAATGTGCTTATGCCAAGAGAGATTAGAAGTCAGGGTAATTCCCAATATAATATAAATATATCATCTTGCCTAGAAATCGATTGGCATCGAAGATAAGCATAGAAGCTGAATAATCCTTTTTGCGAGATATAAGACAGGACTGAGTTCTAGAAGGACTGAAATCAGCTAAGTTATCTTTGCCCCGTTGGAGAATTACCTGGAGATCGGCACTTAAGCAATTGATAGTGGATGTTCGAGAAATTAAAGCTGTTTGTGCAAGGCACGATCTTTCATAGTGGAAGATGGAATGCAATGTGCTATCATAAGAAAAAGTATGGATAGGATTTCCGGTAAATGGAAGAAGGTCATTAATATACAAGAGGAAAAGAGTGGGAGAAAGAACTGAACCTCGGGGAACACCAGCATTAGTGCAGAAGTTAGAAGACGGAGAGTCATCTACCATCACCAGCAGTGAGCGGTCAGAGAGAAAACTGGATACCCAGTTATAAAAAAACAGTTAGTAAACCATCAGATGGAAGCTTATTTAGAAGACCTTTTATGCTAAACACGAACAAAACCTTTGAAATGTCAAAGCAACTGCTTGAGTTTCGCCAAACTTTTCAATTGAATTTATCCTTAGCTGGGTAACATAAGCCAGAATATCACCAGTGGATTGACACAAACGGAATCCACACTGGCAAGCGTTGATCAGATGGAAGGTTTCCAGATTGTTTAAAAGTTGGCGGTTAAATCATTTCTCCGTTACTTTATAAAGAGCAGAATAAAGTGCAGTAGGACAATAATTGGATGGGAGGGTTTTTTCACCCTTTTTAGGAACTGACTCGATATGAACAAATTTCCAAGCAGAAGCTAAAACACACCTTTGGAATAAGAAAGTGAAAAAAGGCGTCACAGAACAGCAGTAAGTTCAGGGACACAGATTTTGAGAACTAGTGGAGAAATGCCCTCAGGACCTGGAGCTTTCTTAGCATCAAAATTTTTCAAAATCCTTCTGATATCTTTTTGACGAAGACTACGGGAGGCATTGAATGGATTGTTGGGAATGATAGGAGGTGGTTTACCAAGATTATCACTACACCAGTTAGAAGAAAAGTAGGATGCTAGCAGGTCAGCTTTATCTTTGGCTGAAGTGGCAATAGAACTATCTGATTTTCACAAAGGTGGGCAAAAGTTGCAGCCATTAGCTTTGACAACAGACCAGAATGCTCGACTACCATTAGGACAAGAAGCAAGTTTTCTACTCTTAGCCTGTTCTAAATCTAATTTGGACTGATTAATGACTACTTTACAATTGTTGCAAGCTTTGGTGTACGCAGAAAACGAACCTAGAGATTTGGATTACAAGCCAATTGCGATATATACTACATTCTTATTTTGAAAAACTGTACCACATTTATTGGAAAATCAAAGTTTAGATAAAGAACAAGATTTTAAGGTGTAGTGTGGGATAAAGGATTTAATCCCTGCATGAATAAGTTTACTGACATGATCTGAGCAAACGTTGATATCAGGAGTTTTGAAACAGTAATCCGACCAAAAGAAGAAAAGAAATCTCGGAGATCATCCCATTTTGCATTCTTATAATGTCAAACAGTAATCCGATCAAAAGAAGAAAAGAAATCTCGGAGATCATCCCATTTTGCATTCTTATAATGTCAAACAACACGAGGTTGAGAATGGCCCTGAGAGAAAGGCTCCATTGGAGAGGAGACCATCACCAAGTTGTGATCTGATGTGCCTAGGGGACCACTGACCTCGACCCTGTACTTAGAAAGGTTGTTTAGAAAAAGATCAAGCGTGGTTAGGATTGTCTGGTATTCTGGTAGGTAAATGAACAAGCTCGGCGAGGTCATTAGTAATTGCAAAAGCCTCAGCATCTCGACCATCTGGGTTCGTGTGACTAGAAAACGGAAGCCAGCTGGAGTTGAGAACATTAAAACCATCAAAAAAAAAATTATCTCACTTAGGAAAGTTGGGCTGGAGAAAGTCAAGTTTCAAAGAGGGGAAGTCAAAGAATTCCAAGTGGTTAGTGGAGTTGGGAGAACGATGGAGGCAACAGATGTATTTGACAGAATGTGGTAGAGAGATTTTAAGCCACAAAGGATCGAAAAGAGGAGATTCCAAATTACTAAGTCTGACAGGGAATATCAGAACGGATATATGCACAATACCACCTTTGCCTTTGAGACGAAAGGTATCATACAGCGAATAATTCGGATAACTGAGATGAAAAGTGGTTGCATCAACCGATAACTGGGATTCTGCCAGAAAAAGTACATAGGGTTTGGCAGACTGCAAGTGGAAAATGACATCATTGAGATTGGAACTGAGACCACGTATATTTGAAAAATGAATGAAGAAGTGTTCGGGATTTTTTCTCAGATAAGTTTGTTCTATTAGTTTAAAATTCATGATGTATTCAGCAGTAAGAAAAGGTTGGACGGACATACTGTATGAAATAATGAAGTTTTTGGATATGGTGTACTCATGGCAAAAATATACCCAGCTCCTTGACATAATGCTACACACTACTCGGACTCCCTCCAGTCGCTATCTGGCAGAGTAGTGGCAGCGAGATTATACACTAGCTGACCCGGAAGCCTCCTAGAGGGTTACCAATAGGTTCGGTCCAGTAGACTATGTAGCGGCCGACCTACGAACACTATTTTAGTCTGCGCGGGTAGCACAGTTGTATCGTCACCGTCCTCCCCACACCGGGTGGAAAAGGGCCGGGTTCGAATCCCGTCGATAACGCGAGGAGTTTTAGTGGGATTTTTTTCACTTCGTGGCTGAGTTAGTTGGTCTCAGGCGTAGATAGCAAGGTTTTTTCGTCCAGCAAACAGGCAAATCGACCAGAGAACACACGCAATTTAGAGACAAAATAAGTATACGGGTAGATGTAATCATTTACAGGTGACCCTAATATCATAATTTGGAACACCGTTTTAGAGCTGTATCCTAAAAACACAATGAAGATTGGATCTCGCCACGATGTCCATCATAACCTCAAAAGCCATCAGTCATACTGGAAAATGGAAGAGATGGGGGGGGGGGAGGTTGTTGCCAGAGTTTGGTTTTGAGTTCCACCGCCATGAATTTCCTCACTTCAAGCCTCCAGTAAGCAAAGTGGTGATATTGCACCGGTTGATGAGAGTTATCTACCACCTAGTATTGCTGGTAACACAAAGGGGCGTATTTCCTCCTTGTGATATGGGCGCCACATCTCGACCCCTGCTTATGTTGGTTCTCACTTGGGTGGCCACCTCCAGTATGCTAGGTGCCTTATTTCAGTACTTGCACGTGGGGGTTATACTCAGGGTTACTATCAGTCCCACCATCGTGAATGTGCAAGCACAGGATTTGGCTGTCACAGACCGACCGGAGTTCCCCGAAATTAGGTCCGCCTGACTTGAGTGCCACCCGAATATCAGTTCCATCAGCGTTTTAGACTCCCAGCAAGCCCAGCTCGGCTTACTTGAAAGAATGTCTGTGACAGCCTCAAGGACCACAAACATCTCTTTGTTACTCAAACGTTGTTCGGTGAGGATATATTTCACGCCTGAAATTGCCTGAAATCAAAACGAATATGGCTATATTAGTTTTGATATTTCCTTTCTTCCCTCCACCCCCCCAATGTCCATCCGGTTTTAATTTTTATTAATATTATATTTAACTAAAAGTAAATATATGTAGATATAAATCTGTGTGTGTACATCTCTGTTGCTGCCCAAACGATATTCGTAATTTAAATATATTTTAGGAGCATTTAGCTTAAAATATAACTCCAGTTTGAACATGCTTTTGCAGTTTGTTATTTCGTTTTACGTTATGCAGAGCATATCGTAGCAACAATAGTTAGATGTATTTTGACAATCGTCAAGTTTCTGTCGCTGAAAAACAATGATTGAGAGCACTACACTAGAAAGAGTAACTATTTTTAGGACCTTAGTTGAAAAAAGGTAGCTGTTTTAGAGTTGTAATTGAAATCTATGAACTATTTTAGAACCCTATAGTTGGAGCAAATTACTATTTTGGGAATGATATAAAAATAGTCACTATTTTGGTAGCTTCCGAAAAAAAAAGGGCCTTTTTATACTTAAGAAAGGATGAGGATGCTAAGATGACATATCTGATTAGCTGAAGCTGATTATCAACATAATGATTTTCATAAGTTTATTTTTAGCAGTTAATCAGTTGCATCATATTTTTATTCATTCTCTTTTCCCATTATTATTGGATATTTGGTATTGGGATATTAGGAATATTTTGAGATGACAGAATCTGTAATGTTTATATCAGGCAGGTTTCTGAAACACTCTTAGAGTTTTGCTTCTTTTTTTATTTTATTTTTATTTATTCCCTTTAATTAAGGAGCCAACATTGAAGAGCTGCAAATCTGTCTGTGCAGTTTTTCTCTCGTCTGGCAAGACTAACCATGCAGGTTGTTGTCTTGGTGGTATTTATTAATCTCATGCGTTTATTATTGCACATGATCAGTAAAATTAACTGCTATAAATTATAAAAGCGAACAGGAAAATTATTAACTGATTGAAATTTTGAAAAAGTATGACTAATAGCTGAAGACATTAAGAGAATTAGGTCTGCGAGGTAAGTATATATATCGTATATCTAAATTTTATTTATTATTATCTTTTTTACTTTTAAAAATCCTGTGTATTACTGTTTCGCACGTGTCTCCTGCATAGCGCTTTGAGACCTTGAATACCCCAGCTATTCAGATTTGACCTGTTTCTCTGCTTACGAGATGGGAGGAGAGTAACTTGATTCTTGGAACCAGTTGAGTAGAAGGCCAAAGTCGAGGTCCGTGTTCAGAACGGAAACTCCAAAGCACCCCAAACGAACCATCCAAAATAACGTTCAACCTTTGAGTCGAGGCAGAAGGGGGTGGCTGACCTAATATTTTCGCGAGGTTAGATTACCAGCTGTACTGGCACACGTTCCAGGTAAAAATAAGTACTGTATTTACACCAAGGTAGACAGGCACGTGGGAGAACTGAACATCAGAGAAAACCCCATGGACGAAGATATTGATTAGCAAATTAAATAGCTCTTTTTTCATCCATTAGCACTCTGAAACTAGTTTCAGGATGATTTGATTATTATAATTGTAATTAACATAGTAGTATCTACTGTAGAGAGAGCGATTTGTCAGAATGGGCAAGAACAATTTCTCCCTTAGCAATTCTTTCCGAAGCTTATGCATAATTTCTTCCTATGATGGACATTAAGTCCATCATAGGAATAAATGAAGAAATGTTTATGTACTTAATAATATATAATATGAAGCATGTTTTGCCTTTACACATAGGGTAATTAGCAGCGGTGTAATTCATTTCAAAGCAATTAATCATAATTTTACCGTATCAAACATCCCAGTATTCAATACGTCGCAGCCTATTAGAGCGACCATGCTTCTACATGGATAGCACTGATTGTCGATGACTGCTTGCTACACAACTTTCTTCCTTACAGCATATATTACAGATTCATTTCCTAGTACTGTACTTAGGTTATCAGTTGCAACTCTTTCTCGATTGTCCTAACTGAATTAATACAATTTCTAATTGTATTAATTTTTATTATTAAATGGCTTATGGTTAATTCAAGCCTAAAAGCCTTATGGTTAATTCAAGATTTAAATACCTTGTAAGACTTTTTGAAGGGCTTTTAGTAGCGTGGCTCACTCTACCTCTTTATTGTAGATATGGAATACATTTGAACAGAGGTAGATGAGGGTACTTCCTAGTGTCATTGATGATGCCTTAAAGATTCAGGGAAACTCCTAGTCTGGAGGGACAGGAGAAATGAAGAAGCGCGTATTGGTGAATGGATAAAATTAACACATCGACACAGTCCGGGATTTTTGTGTGAGGCCATATAAACAACTCTTTTGACATTTCAAATGAAGTAAGCTAAAGGTGAGCAAAAAGCTTTAGCTTACTTACTTGAAGTGTTAGCAGTAGCGCTGCGTTCCTATTTGCCGCCAGTAAGCAAAATAAAATTTGCCGCCCTAAATGTGAATACTGATAAGCGTTAACCGATCAGAAAACAATACCAGAAAAAATTTCGGCGCCCTCTTGAACTGCCGCCCGTAAGCGTCGCCTACCCACTTGCAGCGGCCCTGAGTGTTATGGAAGGAAACAATACAAAAATGCTTAGTCTGAACTGTGTTTACAGCAATTTCCAGAAATTCGACGTTTTGTCACCCGCCATCATTTTTATTGTTGCCACCAATTATTTGGTGGCACCAATTTTGGAACCTTTTCTGAAATTTAGTACTCACGTTACCTCTGAATAGGTATGCGTGAAAGAAGATTGTTTGTGCGGAATCCATCGGAGAAACCAATACTCGTAGGATTTGATGGTTTTTAATGTTGCTTTTGCCGTATAGGTTCAAAAAGATTTCGGCTCCACAAGTAATGACTCGCTGAACAAATGGGGAGATATACTGAAGAGTGATATCACTCAGTAACATGTAACAGGTACTGCTTGGGACGCCACCTGAATCTGCAGACTTTGTTGTAGATATCTGCACCATGTTTTAGGTCTAAAATGATCCCGAGATCTCCGTACATGGTGGTGGGATTGGAGTTCCATGGATTTCGTACTTTAGTTGTGTTGAATGTGATTTCAATAAGAATATCACTAATGCAGATTTTACTGAATTTATGTTTAAGAAAAACTGTGAGAAGGTTTCTATAGGCTGGTGAGATTCTATAGGCTGTTAACGATGGTTGCGGCTTCCATAGCCAGGTGGGAAGGAGCAGCAGCAGTGCGTAGCACACGCTTCTTGATTAGACCGGGGTTCGAGCCCGTCACCACCAAATACAGAGGATGCGGAAAGGTCAGGGAATGACCACCGCATATCCCGGAGCAATATGGCCTTAGCTGCTAATGCTCCTAAATAACAAGCGATGGCTGCAGAGACTGTAGTTAGTAGTGGCAAAAAAAAAAAAAAAAAAAAAAAAAAAACAATTACCATATCACCTTTCTATCCTCTCTAATAATTTGTCTAGTTCCTCCTTGAATTTATTCAAACTACCCACTTCAACAACACTAGATGGAAGTTTGTTCCAATAATCAACTACCCAATGGCTGGATGCAAATTTCTGTACATCGATCCACTAACCATCCTTCCTCAGTTTGAATTTATGTCCCCTCATGAAAGGTAGTCTGAGCAAGATGATGGATTCCATCAACTTAGTCAATTCATTCGAAGTCTTAAACATCTCAATCAGATCTCCTTGCAGGTGTCTACTCACCAGGCGCTGCATTTTGCGGAAATGAAGCATTTCCTGGTAAGAATAACTTTTTGTTCGCCTCACTAATCTCGTTGCTCTTCTCTGTACCCGTTCTAACAGTCAATATCCTTATTAAAATGGGCCTTCCACGTCTGTATGTATGTATCTCAGGGTGTGGCCTAACCATTGTCTTAACACAGAATACATACGGAACCTTCTTATACCTGCTGACAAAAATCTTGCATATCATAAAACAAAATCCTGCGAGCGGTCCTAGCAGCATGTCTGCACTGTCGGGAGAAGTATTACAAAGACTTCGTCTGGTTACATTTCAATACTGTTGTTACAAATTCGATTCTTGAACTTTTTTTCTATTTAAAATTTCTGATCGCAAAACACATCTAGTTTTACACAAAAGAGTAGGCAAGGAGATCTACTCTGTCCAGTGAATTAGATTTCCATTGTCTTGTCCCTTGTCTAATTTCCAATTAAAACTGTAGCAAATGATTCGCTTCCTTTTCTGATTCTATAAGAAATTTGATTGTGATTGTGTGAAAGTGATTTATAAATTGTCTTTTCTGATCTCATCAACAAATTTTGATATTTGTTAATCTAATGATACGTTTTCTCTCATGCAATTTGACTAGTAGAGTAAATGGTTGCCATGAGCTACAGAAGGTATTTCTATGCCGTGCCACTCAGCTGATCTAGAGGAAATTCATCTAAATTTAGACAGTGCAAGATGTATTGTTTCCTTTCTCTCCGTTCATTCTCTTCCAAATATTTTTCAAGCGATTATATTAAAAGAATTTTAGTAGATAAAATAGATTGTAGTGTAGATGTGAGGCTTTTATTTGTGACAGGTTTCTCATTCCATCAACTTATTTGATAAAATTCAAAAAGTCTCACTTTGTGTCAATCATTGCTCCTACTATGATGATTAAAGCTTATGGTCCGATTTTTCCTACCAAAAATACCTCAGTGGGCAGTTAGTGCTGGTACTGGCCAGTTTCCTTTATTATCTGTGCTTTTTAATAAAATAGTTTATCAGTGTTGTAACTATTAGTATCTGTTTTAAAGAAATTTAATTTCTTACTTTATACACGTACCTGATAGAACGTAGTTCCACCTTTAAAATGACAATCCTAATTGGTATGGATTCGACTAGGTGAGCACAGATATCTCCTGTACTTTTTTCCCATTCGGACTCGAGAATAATCTTTACATCTGTTAGGTTTGTCGGCTGCTAAAATTTATCTCCAATGCGCCGTTTCACATAATCCCACAGATTATCGTTGGGATTAATGTGTGGCCACAGTGTGGACTATGGCAATTCTGCAGATCGATGGAGATGCTTCATTCTCCATTTGTATACAATTTCTGCGCAATACGCTCCTTGTGGGATGCGGGATGTGGCAAGGTCCTCTGCGGCAGTTTACTCGTCACGATATATCGCCATCTGCCATTCGTTTGGAGAGGTCTAGGTTCAATTACGACCTGAGGAACTTCTAAAGTATTCCTCAGTCGAGGCTTTAGTAGGTTTCCCTTGAGCTATTCGTGGGTTTTCAGCCCTCAAAACATGCTGTGTGGTCACACGCCAAAAAATTGGCGTGTGACCACACAACTGCAGATAACCACACATACGGATTTGAGCCTTCAATCTCGGGTGCTGTTAAAATAATTTGAATTTGTGAGATGTGATAGTTTTGATTTTAAACAGTGCTTCGCCTTTTGGATAAAATCTCAGAATTATAGGATAAATTTGGTCACAACAAGAATGTTAAAATACACCTTCCAGTTACAAGGCTCTCCTGAATGGCGAGACGACCCATACCATACTACTACCATACCGAAACAGTCCCTACACAAGAACGCTCCAACCACCGATCTGCAAAGAGAGCAAGATGTATTAGGGATCCATTACGTCGTGCAATGGGTCCCTAATAAACAGTCTAAACTTTGATTTGTCTGACTACATTGTATATTTCGAGTGCTCCACTGACAATTGCCTCCGTTCCCGACCACTATAAACGGATTGGACTGTGTCGCACATACACGAAAGGCTTGTGGAGTACCATACAGCTGCTTAGACCGTTGTGCTGTGTTGGTGGAAATGGAATCCTGACTTCCAGAATTAAAAGTTTTGGCGATTGTGTGCAGTATTGTATAAGTGGAAGGGGAGAGATATCTGTGGTCCCAGTTATAGAGTATCTTGTGCTGGCAATGCATGTTCTTTGGTGGTTTTGTTCATCAGTATCCACTCTTTAAAGACCCGAATACTTGGATGAACTCCGCTTCTGCTTGTAATGACGCGGATATGTAAGAAGTGGGGTTCCCCAAGGATCAGTATTAGGACCACTGTTGTTTTTAATTTTCATAAACGACATTGATGAAGGGATAGAGGGCGTGATGTCTAAATTTGCAGATGATGTTAAAATTGGGAGAGTAGTTAATGATCACTGTCAAGCTGAGCTTCTTCAGAGAGACCTAGATAGACTTCAGGAATGGTCAGAAAAATGGCAGCTGTGCTTTAATCCAACAAAGTGTAAGGTATTACACCTGGGAAACAGTAATCCCAAAAAAACTTATTCACTTGGTGGAGTTCAACTAAAGCCAGTACTGGAGGAAAGGGACTTGGGTGTTACGATACGGTCAGACATGAAATTCTCTGAGCATTGTAAACAGGTTGCAAGGAAGGCCCATGGTGTCCTATCGATGATCTATCGAACTTTTGCAAGTAGAGATAGGGACGTGATAATCCCATTATATAAGGCTTATGTTAGACCACACTTGGAATACTGTGTTCAAGTATGGAGACCGCACCTGAAGAAAGACATCGAGCTTCTTGAAAGTGTGCAAAGAAGGGTAACTCGCCTGGTGAGATCGGCAAAGGGGCGTCCTTATGAAGAAAGACTTCGAATATGTGGGTTGCAGAGTTTGGAAACTAGACACCTTAGAGGAGATTTGATTGAGGTGTTTAAGGCTCTGAGAGGCATCAGTAAAATGAATGAGGACAAAATTTTCAAGATTATAAATGATGCTAGAACTAGGGGACATAAATTCAAGTTACGGGGGGAAATGTTTAGATTGGACTGCAGGAAGTTCTATTTTAGCCAGCGAGTTATAAATTACTGGAATAAGTTGCCTTCATGGGTGGTAGAGGCCGACAGTTTGGGGAAATTCAAAGGTCATCTGGATAGTACTTTCGGGTAAGGGAAGCGCATAGGATGATAGGTTTAATTTCCTTTTTATTTATTTTTTATTTTATTTTTTTTAATTTATTAATTATTATTATTTAGTTATTTATTTATTTTTTGTTTTTATCACTGTTTTGTTCGGATTTTTTTTTTTTTGGCTGGTGCAGCATAAGCCATAGGCTTTCTTGCACCATGCGGCCGTTACTAATACTAATACTAATACTAATATCGACTGCGTTTTCCGTGGTCTGCTTTAATGACTCCACGAAGACAGTGCAGCCATATTTAGCTACAACGGAGGCAAGCAGATGTCGAAACGCTAGATTCTCTTATAAATTGGTAGCACAGTGTAGATTCCTTCAGAGAATTGAATTATCTTTTATTACTGAGTTAGCGCCCTCGTGTGTAACACAATGATTATAATCACCGTCCTCCAATACCGGGTGGAAAAGACCTAAATTCGAATCCTGTAAAATGACGCAAGGAATTTTTATAGGCATTATTCACAGCGTGGCTGAGTTAGTCGGTCTCAGACGAGGATTGGATGTATTTTTTTCCCTCCCGGAAACTCGATTTTTCTTCCAGAAAACAAACCGACTCAAGAATACATGCAATTACAGATACCATATGCTGACGCCTCACAGCCTTAGTTGCTTTCGCGCTGAACACACACCTAATCGCCTAACTAAATTAGTCAATAGCAAGATCGATCTTCCCTATCTTCTTTTCATGATAAGTATCCTCGTGATTATGTAGCCATTATAAACATTACTCCTAAACATTACTCTCTCAAAAATCTAATCCCGGCCTGGGTTAGATTTTTGTCTCTGGTCAAAATTAACAAAGTACAGTGATGACTCGTGGCCTTAGTTACTTCGTTTCATTTCACAACCGAATGTAATTCTTTTTTTAGTTTTCTGTATTTGTTCTAAATATCAGATTTTATTCTACCCTTTTCCAATTAGTTTTCTGATCTGTTTTCTGCTTATTTGATATATTCTTGCTGATTGATCAGCTACTTGGGTATAGCGTAAATTTCTGTTTTATACCTTCTTCCTTTCTCAGTATTATAATAAATGCTCTTTCATCCACTTTACCTAATTTATTGGATAATGCATTATTATAATTTTTTATTTTTACTTTAAAATGACATTGAAATTTAGATTCCGAATTGATTTTTGGTGTAATCTAGTTTCCATCATTATCTGTGCTGACTTTGTGATTGCATCAAAACAAGCATCACTTTTCTGTACTGCAGCGAATCCTGTAAATAAAGAATAATTTCTAAGTTACTGTTAATTGGATAATCATACTTGAGTATCTTTAATTCAAAATACCAAATGTGCTATGCTGCCATATCAAGTACTGTCATATTGCTTTGAATATCTTCAGTTAATTCAAAATTGAGATCCTTTGAAGGAGTTTTTCTTTTTGGGAAGTAAAAGTTGTATGAGGATAGATCAAGGGAGTGGATGTTTTAATTTTTTCCCCTTTCCCAAAATTGTCTTATCGGAAGTGCTGTGTTTGCACTGTCGTGATACCAAATCAACTCAATGTGGCTGAGTTAGTCGATCTCAGGCGAGGGTAGCAAGGTTTGTTTTTTCTCTCCCGGAAACTCGGGTTTTTCGTCCAGCCAACAAAAAATCGACCATAGAACACGCTCAATTTTCAGACAGTATACACGGAGCAATATGGAATTAGTCGCTGATGCTCCTAAAACCATACAACAACAACAAAATCAACTTGTACAGCTAAAATCAACTGGCCATTTTTAGACAAATGTACTGCCGTAAACGCTCGAAAACTTTTATGTAGAGTTATTGTTATTGGTTGACTGTTTTGTGTAGGGGGGAAAAAATCAACAATGCCTTCAATATCATCAGGTGACCAGCATGATTTTCAGGACAACAAGAGCACTACTAAAAGAATATTAAAAAATGATTTCCAGTAATGTTTATTGACCTGGGAAAGGCTTCGGGACTTTGTACCCAATGATGTACAGTAATAGCTTTTGACTTTATACCCAACAGTATACAGCAGGGGTGGCTAAGAAGTCGCTCACGATGAATTTTAAATATATATACAAAATGGATTAGTCAAAAGCTAAATGTTATTATTATACGCCCCACTGCACACGCTTATTACAAATCCGTTGAACCACGTGACTACTCATGTCTCCTCACAGCCGCTAGGCTTGTCTACTGAAAATTCACACAGTTACGTTGTGGAGAGCATCGTGTATGTGTCGAATTCCTATTTCGTTTACTGGACATATTAATAACTGGGCAGTACTTATACGTTAATTTAATACCCTTTGATTTAAAATGAATACTACGAAAAAGAGTAAAACGTATCATTTTCATCAAGAGTGGGAACTAGAAAGGCACTTCAACGCACTCCGTGGTAAATGCCAATCGGATTTTCTGCCTAATAGTGACCTTAGAATAAATAAATTAAAAGAACTTAAATCCAGAATATTCGCACAACACAATTTCTTCATGATACCTAATTTACAATCTAAAGCAGCAACTTCTTGCAAAAAAATTCAAACCATTTTCTGAATCTCCAAACGGAGAATCTTAACGGATTCATCGCATCATGCCAAAAGGATGATGAATTCCCAGATTTTTTGAGTTATCACTGTATCGTCCACCAACAAGTGTTAGCCAGCAAAAGATTAAATACTAAAAGTACTATGGACATGGCTTTCAAAATCGTGAATTCCATCAGATGATAATCTCTTCAAATGAGACTTTTAAAACGCAACTCGATGAAAATGAACCAGATCTGATATTATACACAGATGTGAGGTGGTTGAGTCGGAGTAAGTTTCTACAGAGATTTCAAAATTTGCTGAATTAAATTTTAAAAATTTGTTGATCGAAGGGCAGATGATTATCAGCAGCTACAAGATACGGAGTGGTTGTGATCTGTCTTTTTTTGGCAGATTTTATCAGTAAATTAATGATCTGAATTTGGAATTCTTCTTCTTCAAGAGGAGTGTTTCCATTTACAATGGGTTTCCTCAGCCTACAAGTTATTTCTTGTTAGGAATTTTTTCCCGCCATAAAGTGCGGTTTCAAGGTGTCTTGGTCGGTTAAGCCTCGGGCTGTCATGCACTCCCGTACTCCATCCATCCATGTCCTCCTAGATCTTCCTCTTCTCCTTCTTCCAGGAGATATCCATTCCAGGATAGCCTTTGGATATCTGTTTTCTTGCATCCGTTTTACATGTCCATACCATGCTAGACGCTTTTCTCTGATAGTGTCAATAATAGTCTTTTTCACTTCCATTTTTTCCCTTATGTCTTCATTCCGTTTTCTGTCTCTTCTAGAAGTTCCTGCTGAGCGTCTCCAAAAATCCATTTCTGTGGAGAGCAATTTGTTTTCTGCTCGCCTATTCAATGTCCAGGTTTCCGCTCAATGTCCAGGTTTCCGCTCCATACAATAGAAGACTTTGTACAATCGTTTGAAATATAAGTTTCTTTGTTTTATGTAGGATATTTTTGCTCCACAGAACAAAGTTTAACATGCCGATAGCCTTTCTGCCGTCTGTAATTCTCTTATTGATCTCTGCTTGAGATGATCCATCACTTTGTAAGATTGGTCCCAAATATTTGAATTTATCGACTTGTTTGATTTTAAAACCTGCAACAGTCTTGCTAAAATTGATTCTTAAAAAATTTGGAATTACAAGGAAAAAAATAAAACTGTGGGTGACATGATTCGTAGTATTTCTGCATATAAATATCAATTTTTGGCAATGACTAAGGATCTCAAATAAAAAAAATCGATCATTTTGCAAATATGCAAGATCATTTGCAAAAATATCCTTTTTTTTATTGGATTTAATAGTGAGAAATATGTTTCTGAAATTGAGAAAGTTGTGGATGATTTTGAAACCAGATTCAGTGATTTTAAAACATATGAAGACATTTATTATTGTTCAATATATTTCTTATCCATTTAATGTCGACTTAGATACAAGATTAAATTGCAGAAAAAATTAGATACAAGATTAAATTGCAGATTAAATTGCAGAAATTGCAAGATTAAATTGCAGAAAAAATCGCTGAGATTTTTCACATGGAGAAAATATTACTTTAAAATGAAATTATTACATTTCGAAATGATATCTTCCTAAAAACCAGATCATCAGAAAAAGACTTTTGGAAATATGTTTGCCGAGAAAAGTACCCAAATGTAAAAAAAAAAAAAATGCAGTGAACTTTTAAATTCCTGTTTTGGCTCCACATATCTCTGTGAATCATCCTTTTATTATTTGAAACAAACAAAGACGAAGAATTACTCTACTCTTACGGATTTGCATACAGAAGATTCTTTACGGTTGGCTTTATCACAGTATATTCCCGATTTTGAAAGCTTGGCAGATGACACGAACCACAAAAGCTTAGTCAAAGCTTAATAAATTAAAATACGTATGAATTTAAAATAACAATTCTGAATTGTATTTAATTTTAAAATTTATAAACTTTTTCAATATGGTTGATTAACTTTTTTTAACCAACCATATGCAATGAAATTCTTGAGATGGTAGATCACGGCACATTTTGAAGAAAATAAGTAGATCGCATGACAAATTAAGTTGGCCACCCCTGGTATACAGCATATTGGGAATAAAGTCGGAAGAGTACAGTTTAAGGCAATCACACCCACTGAAGATCAGTACTATACAGTATATTTTTACGTTAGTACAGAATTAGTTTGTTTATTTAAACGCTACAGATACATAAAAGTTTATACAGTGCTTTTGTATAATTGTAGCGTTGTTGGAAACTATTAGATCAAGCATATACAATAATATTTGCTTGTGGAGTCGATAAGTAATATTTAAAAATAATTTAGCCATATTGTCTTGTAAAATCTGATGGGTGAGCGGAAAGTCATCAATTGAGTTGTTTAAACATAAATAAATAGGGGTTCCATCCATATTTGTTTCCAAAATATTTATATGATTAATATAGGATCGGGAGAAGAAGCATTACAAGAATATTACAAAATATTTTTACAATTTCAAAAATTAATTACTAGGTAACTTCCAATTGTAATGGAAATTTAAAAGTTTTACTTACATGTCGCGAATGTTCAAAATGAGACCCCCCTTGGATGTTAACAGAATTAAACATTCAAGTGATTTTCAAGATCTTGCCATACTTCGCAGCTATAGAAATTGTTCCGCAAATGTACTTGAGATTGTTGACACCATGAGGGAGAGGAGGAACAGAATCGTAAGAAAAAATTAAGTGATCAAGGTGATCCCGGAGGCTTTCGTGAAGGAATCTAGCCAATTTAGCAGTCTGGAAGCTTCTCATTTAGCATGCTTGTGGAAATCTTTATATATATATAAACGGGTGTAGCGCTCCCGTTTAAACGCTTTCCCACTTATATTGCTTTTTTTAAGGTCCCAAGAAAGAATAAATCTGGATATAACCCACTTTCCTCTTGATTTTTAGCTTCGGGAAAGGGATGATAGAGATTGAATTCTAAAATTCGTTAATCGTGCAGTTTTGTTTATTTAATCGAAATTGGTCCCGGTGCAGATCACTTTTATGTCATATTTGACTTGAACCTTGACGGTAGATAGGCTCTCTTTACAATTCAGTGTCTAGCTATTCAACGTTGCATTCGCGCGCTTTCCTCAGTTTTTTTCCTTTTTAATTCAGCATTATTCGTCAGCTTCCTTGCTGATACAGTAATTAGTATCTTTTGTGTGCGTGTGTTCCACATGACATCAAAAAATTTCATTAATGACAGAATTATTATTATGTTAATGCTACATTTATAACGTATTGTTTATTTTGATTAAAATTATTTTTTTTTCCATTTTTTTAAGCAAAAACAGTAATTAAAAATACCCACCCCCCAAAATGGCGGGAAACCTCTTATAATGCTTTCTATTTATAGTCTTTGGGTATAGCCACGTTGAAAACGCCATGACGATAGTTCATTGTATATTTTACGAGTTTACGAGCAAAATGAAATGAATAGAATTGTGATAAGGTAGAAAACTGTAGGAGCTCTCCTTTTGAGCTGGTGCAAAGATTTTGCACTAGCTCAAGAGGAGAGCTTTCTCTAGCATGTCCAAATGGGTGATATCAGTAGCTGTGTGTATTTGTATTTCGGGGGGGGGGGAGTTTCTTCACCACAAAAACACAGCGTTCGATAGCAAGCCATTGTCGCTAATTGTCCAGTTCATAAAATCAATCAAAACAACCAATGGTTGATAGCCGATCGTGACTGCTTGACTATTTGAAATTTTTAGGGTTACATTGAAAACCGTTTTCTTGAAATCATTTCTTGAATACAGTTGGCTGAAGAACACCTAGCTTTCGACTTGTTTTTAGTGTTGATTGGAGTGGGCCACGGGAGCTTGCATAAACGTTTCTTCACTGACAGTCGATCGTTCTGAACTTTTGCCTCTGAATAAATTGACTTTTCTTCCAAACTTCTCTTACCACGAGTAAACCGTAGAACGGGATGGAGAATTCTTGTTGAATATACTTTGATAGAAACACTGAACGGAAGCGGACTTTGTGGAATCAGAGAATATAGTGGGATTTCCCCCCACAGTTGTTATTTGATCGCTCCCACGACAGGGAATGGGAATACGGAATCACTTGCGAGTGAAAGATGAAACCGCTTTTTAAGTAGAAAAACTTTGATGGATTTTCTTTACTTTGATGTATTGTTCTGCTCTGTGCAATTGCCTCCCAATAAATTTTTGAAGTCGGGAAATTATTTTACGTTTAATTTGAAGTAAGAAACCTTTCTTCCAGTTTTTCGTAACTTAAGTTAGGTATTTTTCTTTTTTTTTCACATGTTATTTACCACTTCTACACAAAAATAAAGATCTCGTAGATACAAAGAAAGGTCGAATCCAAGCTAGCTGTATATCTTGAGAGTGTCAGCACGAAACATGTATTATAGTCTTGTCTTCTTCAATAGATCGGATCATAACGAAAGCAATAGTTGGAACATGTCAGGTGAGACAATTCTTTTGGTGATTACGTTACAGAGACTAAAGATTCTTGGTGAGAATTTATTTCTACGGGATAGTATTGTGCTGCATGTCGAGAACAGACTTGGAGATAGTGAATGGCAGTAAGAGTGGAGATCCACGAACTACACTGTGCACGTGTCCCTTTGAGTGTTCATTTTATTCTGACTGGACACGGTACCATTTTTTATATTTCATTTCATAATAATCTTTATTTCTAGTTATAAACAGTGTACAATAATTTGATAAAGCTCTGTAAATTGTTCTAAGTGTTATGAGTGCTCTCAGTGTGTCTGTTTGTGGGTTGCAAAAGAAACATCTCTTGTAAAATCCTAATGCTATCAAGTGCAATTGAATACATACTTGTTCCAAACGGGTATCAAGTGACATTGCCAATATCCTGTTATACAGGTGAATTTCAGGAAAGAAGCCCATTTAATACCAAGGGAACAGTGTACGAAAAAAAGAATAGGTAGAGAAGATGTCCGCAGAGACGTCTGAATTTTGAGATTCTTAGTTTCTCCGATTGGATTGATTTGTACAGAACTCAGATGATTATCTTGCACGGGTGTAGAGAACACCAGAAGGGGAATTTATTCCTAGGCATCTACCTACCAGTGATGCAAGGAAGGAAGCTTGTATAACATCAGCCAAAAAGTAAAAAAAAAAAAAAACTCTACTTGGATGGATGCTGTTTGAGCAACAGGAGGTCCAGTAGTCAATTGCCTGTGAAGTAATAGAAAACCGGGTATTATACACATCACACATAAGCTGGCGGGAATAATAATTCCTAATCTGACATTAATATTATACATATAAATACCTTGTTCTAACCTCTTTGTCAGTGATTTGGTCATCTGCTCCTACAACCTCTCAGGTGGATGAACAGAGTACCTGTCGACTTTACCATCTCTAGAGCAATTCTGTATGGTAAGATGTATCCCCTGGAAGCAGCAAGTAACATCCGTATACTTGCACGACTCCTCACTGGGCTAATTGATGCTCCCAGTCTTGTGAAAATTATCTCTATACCGAGAATCGCTGGAAGAAATCTCATCAACCGTATCTGCCATTCTACTATACTCTCAACATCTAGCCAGCCTGCTGAACATTTCCCTGCGAACTCTGTAGACGACTTTAATGTTTTGGGCATATATCTGGGAAACTTTTATGTCGAAAAATCGTACAAAACGCAGATAATAAGTGAAACATACCCAATGACCCAGATCTGATTGGTAGATTCCAGAAAATGGAATGACCCCCATTCTCGCTATAAGAACTTACTGTGTCAGGAAGGAAGTCGACCTGAAAGGCACAGAACAGAAAAGGCAGATCTGATAGGGAATTAACCAGGCCTCCGACCTTACACTGTTTATTATCTTCAAATATTTTTCATTTTACAATAGAAAGTATTTAACTAAAGTACAGTGAAACACTTAAATTTTTTGTTCTTTCTGTGCTATCCTTACATATTTATGCTCTACCTTTTTTGTACATATTTAATTTGTTATTTTGTGTTCTTTGTGTTTTTTTCTGTGCTTTTGTACATTTGTAAGTGTTTTGTCTACTAAAAACTCTTTCCTTGAAGTAATCACACTATCTATGTCTGCAGTGACTATGTACATAACTGTAACCTTGTGTAAGATAATCCTGTAACTGAAAATGCTATACTTTTCTGTACATCTTCCTAGCCAGATGGCTATTTAGGAGTGAGTCCAAATTTCGGCAGTAAAGAGGTATTCAATACATACACAATAGCATGCTTCAGTAGGATCCCCTGCCAAATTATACCATTGGTTGCCATCAACATAGAAGTGTTTTGGAAGGTGGAGGGTCTGCTCATACAATAGGAAGCTGCTTGATACACCACACATCATCGGAGGTTTACAGAGGTTTAACAAGATTCATATCAGAAAAGTGGTTAGCCATAGTTTACTCTGTCCATTCTTCAACACACATCTGGAATGCGTCTCAATGTCCTCTGAGATTATTATTATCTCTCTATACATTAAAAAAGTTTTCCTCCTAGTGATATTTATTCGAGCCATTTGGAGAAGAGGGCGGGGCAATTACATCACTACAAATGCACTGGTAGTGACGTAATTGTAGTGACGTCACTACAAATGCACTGGTAAATAATTACATTGTTGTCTTCCATTGAAAGACAACTCCTCCATAACGTTCACCAACCTCATGCACGTACTTCACTGTATACTACATGACCAGGCGAGCATCATTTGATGTTCCATTGTAATGCCAGCTGTTGAAGGGACCCGATATGGTTTGTATATTTGTAAATAGTTTAGTATTTTATAAATATTTTAAATATTTGTATAGTTTGTAAGTATTTTAGTTAAATATTTCAGTCCTGCTCTTCATGAATTATGGAACCCATAGCAAAAGGCCTTTTCCTAAGTGACCTATGTAAAGGCGGATAAAAAATTACACAGTGATATTTATTCCATCTTGAGAATGCTGCGTGGGGGGGTAGCCAGTGGAGAAGAGGAATGCGCGTCACGTGGTACAAGTGGGCGGGGAAATTACGTCACTACAAATGCACAGGTATATAATCACATAGGTAAATTCCTGATTAGATATCGATCAGTGCGTTTCGACAGTGTGTCTTTTACGTAGAAAAGATTTGACTTACTCCATCATACCTCTACATTTTACATAGAAAAGCGTGCACGGGGGTTGGCGAGCAAAGCCAGCAGGGGGCGAAGCTCTTTGTTGTTATTATTATTGTTGCTCTTATATTATTTCTCCCTGTTTGGGGGATTCCACTCCGTTCGGCACTGCTATGTCAATCAGGTAGGTAACCTTTTCCATCTTGTCCACAAGGGTTATGTCCGGTCTGTTGTGCGGGATGGTCTTATCCGTTTTTATGGCGCGGTCCCAGTACAGCTTGTGGGTTGGGGTCTCTAATACTGCCTGGGATTCGTACTTGTAGTATGGTACACTTTCTTTGGTCAGCTGGTATTTCCTCGCTAGCTTCTGATGTATTATCTTGGCTACCTGGTCGGTCGTGTCTATGAGTGTACTCAGTCTGGATGATCACCTTGCACTCCGCGGTGATGTGTTGGATCGTTTCTGAGGCCAGGTCGCATCGTCGACATGTGTCATCTGACATTCTGGGCTCCTTTGCGATGTATTTCCTACAGTTTCTGGTGTTGATTACCTGGTCTTGGATGCCCAGCATGAATCCTTCGTTCTCGGAGAAGAGCGTCCCGCTTATGAGCCATGCATTGGAAGCAATGACCTCCATCAAGATCACATCTTGATGGAGGTCATTGTAGTGTCTGCCATGGAGTGTCTTCTTTGCCCATCTTTCTAACTTCGTTTCTTGTGCCGTCTGGGCGGGATGGGGGTTGTTCGCTTAGGTTGAGTGGGGTATACCACTTATCTATCTTCCTTATGGCCTGGTGGGGGTGGTGCTGTGTTGTTATCTAAGTAATCCTTCAAGTTAACTATCGCTGTTTTCTGTTGCTCTATCAGATCTATCAGGCCCCTTCCTCCCCCTTCCCTTTCCCGGGAACTGGCGTTTTTCGTCCAGCAAACAGCGTGTGTTCTATTACAATAGAACACACGCAATTAACAGACATAAGACAGCACGGCAGATGAATTTAATTATTCGTGTAGCCTAAATATAATAGTTTGTTTTTTTTAGTACTGGAACTGCATAGGTGTTTATGGCTTTAACTGTGTTCCCTCCGTTCAATTTTGCTTTTAGCAGGCTTCTGAGTCTCTGATAGTTTTCGGCCAGGCACTTCTTGATTTCCTTGTGCTCTAACTGCTGAGCCTGCATCATTCCTTGGTATTTGTAGGTCTCTCCTTATGTCATAGCTTCGATCTCTTTACCAGTCAGCAGCTGGTAGTTTCGGCCAACTAACTTTCCCTAGTGCAGTGTGTGGGTCTTGCATTTGTCTAGACCAAATTCCATCCTAATGTCCTTGCTGAATTCTTTGGTGATCCGGAGTTGTTTCTGGGGTTGCTTCTCGGTAGCCGCATAGAGCTTGATGTCATCCATGTACATCAGATGGGTGAGGGTGTACAGGTTCTTTCTTCCTTCATTGAGGTTATATCCATACTTGCTGCCGTTAAGCACGGTGGATATCGGGTTGAGTGCTAGACAGAACCACAGTAGGCTCAGAGCATCTCCCTGTAAGATTCTTCTTCTAATGGGGATTGGCCTGGTTGTGATGTTCTCGACCTTAATGGTGGTACTCCATTTCGCTATTGTTGCTCCTAGGAAGTTTGTCACTATCGGATTGACCTTGTAGATCTTCCGGGTCTCTATTAGCCAGCTATGAGGTACGGAGTCGAAGGCCTTGCGGTAAATGATGTAGGCCGTGTATAGGTTGCGGTGCTTCTTGTAGGCTTGCTCCATAACTGCGGCATCTATGGTTAATTGCTCCTTGCATCCTTTGTTCCTCCGCTTGCATCCTTTCTGCTGTTCGGAAATTATGTTCTGATTCTCTAAGTGGTCTGATATCTTCTTGGTTATGCAGCTGGTCAGGATCTTGTACATTGTTGGGAGGCAGGTGATTGGCCTGTATTTCGCCGGGTTTCTTATATATTCGTCTTTAGGCTTCAGATATGTGACTCCTTCAATGAGAAACTTCGGGATTGTCTCCGGGTGCTTTATCATTCGAGCGAACTGCTGTGCTAGGTGCTTATGTGTGCAGGTGAGCTTCTTGTACCAGTAGTTGTGGATGTTATCAATTCCTGGGGGTTCGCTGTTATGTCTTACTTCACTGCTCCAGATATTTCCCCAGAACTCGATCGTCTTCTTCTCGGGTGGTCCGTTTCCTGGTTTCTCATCTTCACCGAGTTTCCTGTAGAAGGCTCTTTGGTCTTCATCGAAGATTCGGTTGTTTATTTTTCTCTGGGAGCTCTCGTTGTATCGGTGTAGTCTCTTGCTGAGTGCGAGGAAGTTCTGCTTCAGTGTGTCCAAGTATTCTCCTGTTCTCTGATTTCTTATCTCATGTTTGCTGTGGACACTATCTCTCTTGAGGAGCTCTTCACCTTTCCAATCAATTTCTTACTTCTATTACCCTGTTGGTACTAGGTCAACTGACCTATCTTGACTCTTAATTCTTCTATATTCTGCTGAAGCCTTCTTTCCCAAGCTGGCGGTTCCTTCTGTTTTCGGTTCTTCTGCTGCTGGTCTCTCGTTTCTTTTCCATTAATCCTAGTAGCTGCCATGGCAGCACAGTATACGGCAGTGTGGATAGCCTCCAGCGTTATTATTATTATTATTATTGCTCTTATATTATGTCTCCCTGATTGGGAGGTTCCACCACGTGACAGGTATTGCTGCCAAGTACAGGGTGATTGTAATGTCTGGTGTTACTGTTGGTCCAGCAACTCTCTGATTATCCTACAGGTGTTCAAGGTCGCTGCTTTTTGGAGTTCCTTGTAGGTGTTCTCTGGGAGACCTATTGCTACTAGGCTGTTAGGTAGGTTCTTTGGCACCATACTGGTGGTTGAGACGATGATCGGGATGGTCATTACTTATTGCATATGCCACATCGCTTTGATTTCCTGTCCTTCCTTTGTTTGCTTTGTCCTTCCTCTGTTCGCTTTGATCTCCTGTTCGTGTACTTCCTGATTTTTCCTCATGTTTTCTGGAGGTAGCCAGTGTTGGGTACCGTTATGTCAATCAGATAGGTAGCCTTTTCCTTCCTGTCGACAAAGGATTGTCTTGTCCGTTATTATGGCGCGGTCCCAGTACAGCTTGTGGGTTGAGGTCTTTAGTACTGCCTGGGGTTCGTACTTGTAATACGGTACACTTTCTTTGATTAACTGGTGTTTCCTTCTTAGCTTCTGATGTATTATCCTGGCTACTTGGTTGTGTCTATGAGTGTACTCGGTCTGGGTGATCACCTTGCGTCCCGCGGTTATGTGTGGCATCGTTGATGTGTGTCATCTGACACTCCGGGCTCTCTAGCGATGTAATTTCTATAGTTTTTGGTGTTGATTACCTGGTCTTGGATGGCGAGCATAATGACTGCAGGACTTACTGGATTTAACCTGAACTGTTTATAAGGTTTGTGGCTGCTTCTGGGCTAAAATGCTTGTGTAAAGTTTTGTCGGTTGAATGGTACTGTTATCCTTGATTATTTTCTTTGACCTTGTATTTTTTTATTTTTTTATTTATGTTAATATGCAAAAGATTACTTGCATTGTTTACTTTGAAACCTCAAAGTATCATCTGTGTTTACCTCAATCTGTTGAGGTTATCTTGTGGTGTACAGGATTTAATTTTTGTTTTTGTTTGTTTTTTTAGTTAGTTGTTGGCGCATCGGCTTCTGTGGCCATAATGCACCTCCCAAGGTTTTTGCAGTACTCTGATCCAAGCCCGAGGCGGGATTCGAACCCGCGACCTTTGGGTTGCCAGGCAGGCACTTTACCCATCCGGCCAGCCCGGTCGGCTTAAGTTTTGTATAGTTGTATAAGTTCTTTTTTTTTTTTTTTTTTTTTGGCTCGTACTTTGTTGGGCTCTTGGAGTCCCTCTCTTTTGCTGCCGCCGGTTCGTAGCCCCTCTACCTTCCCGTTGTGGCGGCACGTTTCCGACCTGCTGATTCCGGGTAGCCAAACAGCCAGTTGACTTCTGGCCATTTCTGCAGAATCCTCTAATTTAAAAGTGAAACGAGGCGGAGATGAACTAACGTTCCAGGTGCCGACCAAGACAAATACATACATACATACATGGCGAGCATGAATTCTTCAGTCTCGGGGAAAAGCGTCCCGCTCGTGAGCTGTGCATTGGAAAACATTTTATTTATGTGATCTTGATGGAGGTCATTGTAGTGTCTGCTATGGAGTGTCTTCTTTGCTCATCTTTCTACCTTCGTTTGTGCCGTCTAGGTGGGAGGGGACTCCTCGCTTAGGTTGAGTGGGGTATGCCGCTTGTCTATCTTCCTTATGGCCTTCTAGAGTGCGGCTGCTTTTTTCTGGAAATAATCCTTCAGGTTAGCTATAGCTGTTTTCTATTGCTCGATGAGGGCTGACTTCGGGTGGTGTTGGCGTCTCTTGTTGGTCATTGTCCTTGTCTTTCTCATTATATCCTCCAGCTCGGTGTTAGTCCAATCTATGATCCCGAAGAAGTATATTAGCCCTGTGACCGCGTAGTTGTTTATGACTTTAACTGTGTTCCCCCCATTCAGGTTTGCTTTCAGCAGGCTTTTGGGTTCTCTGATGGTATTTTTCTGTCAGGCTGGCCTTTACTACTACTACTACTACTAATTAGTAGTAGTAGTGACATATGATGCAAGAAAACAAGCTTATAAAATATCAGCCAAAAATAAAAATAAAAAATTCCCACATCACCTGCACCTGTCCATTCCCTCCAACGATAATTTGTCTAGTTTTTCCTTGAATTAATTCAAACTAACTGCTTCCATAATAACAAATGGAAGTTTGGTCTAACAATCAATCACCGCTCTCCGCACTTTGTTACAAGATAGATATGCGGAGGATTGCCTTCGCACATCTATCTTGCAACCACCTTTCTCAAAATGAATTTATGTCCCTTCATATGTGTAGTCTGAGTAAGAGGAAGAATGAAATCAGCATTGAGCTTGGATGAATGCGCACACCGCATAATGGCACATTACAAAGCTCACAAAATGCTACCTGCAATGTAAATACCACAACTTTATATATTTTTACAGGAAATAATAAAAATTATGCTAGCAGAGTATGCCTATAATTTTTAACTGCAGACAGTGCGTTTCATTGGTGCTGTTTGATTGCTACCATCTGCGTTACCACGCATGTTAAGAAACGGAGAAGCATGCAACCACAGGAGGACAGTGATCATTGAGGAGAGAAACTATGAACATTGTGTTTGCCTTTCACAGGATGAAATCCATATATTCCATGGGCATCACAAAGTGCATGATGACTTAGACAAAAAGAAAGAACATTGTACCCAACATAAAGCAATACTGAGCAGCTAATCTTTTCCACGTACAATATTTCATTTTTTTAAATCGCTTTGCTTGTACCATGGATTATGTGCAATCAACCTCTGTTTTCAGAATGCTTATTATGTTTTGGTATGTGAGTGTACTCTCTGTCAGTCTATTATCTATTTATTTATCTGTCTATCTTTATGTCTGTCTGTCTTTATGCAATAGTATTAAACAGCGAATCCTCTGCTTATAGAAACAAAGTTTGTTCGCTGACATCGGGGTTTAAATTCACTTCACAGTTTCCTCTCAACTTTCCTATTCTTGTGCTGAGGATTATTAGCTGTAATCTCCTCGTAGAAGTTGGCAGAGGCTTTTGTTAGCGCACGTGGTTTATTTTCGGTGAAGTGTCAGAAGGCACTCTAATCTGCAGTGCCGAGTTTGGTTTGTTAGGGCAGTGCTTTGAAAGCCTCCATTGTGGTCTCTGAAGGACCTTTCGCTTCCGTAGAGATGACACAAACGTACCGAGAGAGAGAGAGATTCCCCCATGTCACGTGACGGTGCCTTAAGGGCAGAGGTTGAGTGGTGAAGACTGGCAGTATGTGAGTGGAACCTTTATGAGTACCGTGATGGACATCCCAAACACTCTTCCGAAATGACACATTTTTATTGAAGTAAATTACTCAACAGTAAACAATCAAATACCTCCACAGTGCCGTGAACAGTTCTCATTTTGTGCAATAACTCTGCCAAATGCGAATTTAAAAAGGGAAATAAATAAATAAATAAACTCCTAGAGACTTGGTGGTTATTTGCAGCTGCAAAATAAAACTCAAACCGAATGAAAACACAAATTTTTAATGTTCTGTAGATTCCAGAGAAAGAAGTTGTTTAATTACATTGAGAGAACAAAGGATTCACCTTTGTTTTTTCATCTTGGCCTGTTTTTCCCACCCTATTTAATAGTATTGTCTTCATTAAGAAATGGGATTTGTTTAGAGGTAGTTGGGACAGTCTGATGACCATCTGGTAGAAGAGTGTTGACTTAAAAGGCTAGCAGAAAAAGAAACTTTAAGAAATGGCGGCACACTAGACGTGCTGGAAGTGGTGGTCTAAAGATAGAACAGTACAGTGTAAAATAGTCTAATAGTAGCACATGTGTGCCGGAAAGACAGGTAACATTCAATAAGGAGGGAACTGTCTTCACTCCAATACTCAACGCCTGAAACAACGTTTGCAGACACCACTAATAGACTGTTTCTAACACATAGTAGTCACTAAAGATGCAATCGAATATTTCTATTGCATATTTTTGTGAAGTTGCAATCGAATATTTCTATTGCATATTTTTGTGAAGTTGCAATCGAAATATTCGATTGCAACTTCACAAAAAGATGACCTTAAATGAATACTGTACATTGGTAAATAGAAAATTAAAATTTCATTAACATGTAATAATTAATACATAAGTAAAAATAATGAGGACGATATACCTGTTAAGAGTGAAAGCACTCATGAAATGTCGGTTGTTGGTAAATATTTGTTAGGTTACACATGACTGTAATACAGGACTCGCACCGGTGCTGTATGGCGTTGACAAGGCTATCAAGAAGCTCAGATGGCAATGATGTTCACTGGTCACTGAAAACATTTTTAAGTTGCTGGAGATAATGCAGATGTGGTTGTAGGGTAGCAGTGCATCTCCAAAGAGAATCGCAGACATGTTCTAAACGTCTTCATCCCAAACATGGAAGAATACGGACACACACACACACGGGTCTGGCTTGCAAAGAGCACGATGCTACTTTTGTCGTGTAATAGAAGCGGACAAAAAAAAAGCTTTTCTGTGGTAATCATGAGGTAGCAACAGGGTCCAAATGGCATGTCCAACCTGTATCTTCGTACTAATAGTCGAATGTTTCCGTCTTCATTCAGCGTTGTTACCCTTGTTTTATCTCTATTAGGTCTCTTGTTGCCAGTTCTTTCGGAACCTGCTACAAAGAATACAGATAATAGCACTATCACCATTGAGCCATCTGGCTACATCTGCCCTCGAGACTGACCAGACTTATAAGCTTTCCCATGTCTCGCAAACGTTCGGCCATTATTAAGAATAAGCTCTCTCCCCCTTACGGAATGTAGAGCCGGCACGAGAACTCGCGAGGCCCTGTGCAGCTATTTTTACAGGCCCTACCCTTACCTCTGTTAATCTTGTTCACTAAATAATTAATCATTAGTTGGAAAGCAATATTGATACACCACAATTTGTAGAACATCTATGTTCAATAATAATAAGAACAAATAAATTTGGTGGTTGTCAGTTACAATATACAGTTTGTTTGTTATTTGGTTTTTAGGAGCATTAGCAGCAAAGGCCATATTGCTCCGGGGATATGCAATGGCCATTCCCTGACCTTTCCGCATCCTCCGTATTAGGTGGTCACGGGCTCGAACCCCAGTCTAATCAAGAAGCGTTTGCTACGCACTGCTGCTCCTTCCCACTTGGCTACGGAGGCACCACAATATACAGTGCGTGTCAGCCAAAGTACATCCTTTCGACTTGGGCACCTCTGCGTTGTGAAGGGACCTCCCAGTGATGCTTCTGCTGGTCTTCTAGATCAACATCAGTGGGATACTGATGCTGATCATGCAATTATGCGCCGCGACTCGAGGAAACTCGGAAAGGGGAATGAGTGCAAGGTCCAAATCTTACATAAAGTTGATATTATGTTTATATATTATATTTTATACTTTTAACTGTTTTGAGAAGGAAGGATATGTGAAATGGTAGAAGAAAATTTCTTTATTTCTGGTTGTTGAGGGAACGCCGTGGGTAGAGAATAGGTAATAGGAGTGATATAAAAAGGGGAAAGGAAATAAGCACCTTATTTCCTTCCCCCTTTTTATAAACGTTGGGTCAAGTGGTACCGTGTGAGGACATTCAAGCAAGGAGGTGGGAGGCAGTATTGAAAAAATGCGTAATTCCGGATCATAACGTAAAGACGCGAAAAACCCTACTACACTATGAGAGAGTGAAAATCTGATAGACAGAGAGGTCTCCCGTGGGGAACCCCTTTGTTCTAGAATTGTGGAGAACAGTGGTGACGCGTCGAAATAGCTGATGAAAGGTACCGCTACCGAGTTCGCCCAGCAGGTGACAGAGATAGAAAACACACGGTATTTCCGTGAGAAAGGGGTCCCGGAAAGAGAGGGTAACATACAAATTGGAGAATAGAGTTAGCAATTGAAAGGAAAGAAAAGAAAAAATAAATAAATTGTAAGACTATTCTATTGGCCAAGATGTGGCAGAGGGAGGAGTTATGGAAAGGAACAAAGTTTCGAGAGAAGAAGGAAAAAAAGTAGAAGTGATGTGAGGATTGGGGTTCCAGATGGTTGAGATAGGCAGTAGTGCAGTATAGGGTGATAGAGAAAAGAAAAAGGGTAAAGGTTCAGTGAAAAATCGCATGAGCCGCGAATGCAGGCTGTACGTGGAAGAAGGGAGAAGTAAAGTCCACCAAGAAAACTTTGCGTAAGATGGACGAGATGAATGCAGTGGCAGAGTACTTTAAGATAAGCGTATGACAAGCATCAGTATGATACGCGCGAGTTGTCTGAAAGCTCAACTGGCGCAGAGAATGCCTGGAAATCTTTCGCAGGGTGACGACATTTGGAAGATCAAGTATCATGAAGACCAGCAAGTCAAGCAGACCAGAAAAATGGAGATAGCCTTATGTGAATACGCCGACTACGGCGTATCAGACATTCCTTGGAATAGTGCACGTTCTCGGAGCGTTCTAGCTAAGAGAGAAAGAAAGAAGATTGCTTGCAATGACCATGAGAATAAACAGCGGAACAGAAAGAAAGGTTTTCGGCGGAATCAGCTATACCTTTTTTTCTGGACAAAAGTAAGTCTCTAAGTAGAGATGCTGATTAAGTTATCATTCTTAATGGTTCATACAAGTCTATAGAGTCGGGCTGTACCATTAGAAGTAAGCTAAAAAAGGGGTGATTGATTGATTTAGCTGACATGAAGTTAGGGTTAATTTTACTTGAGAATGAATATAAGAGATGCAAAGAGTAGAAAGAGAGCAAAGACAGTTTCTGTGAGGCTCAAACATTGGTATTAGATACGGTTTTGACGTACTTTAGTGGTTAACTGTAATTCTGATTTGCTAAACAAAAATAAGAAAATTATTGTAATTGGGAAATGGAATTTTTTTTCCCCCTTTTCTTTTTTCAGTTGCAGATGTTGAGATTGTTTAAATCCAGTCATAAAGTATGATGATTTGTAAAATTTCTCCGGAAAGGAAGGAGTAGAAAATTCTGTTAATGTATAAGATAAGATGGCTTAAGAGTCTGTATGATATTGCGGTTAATTCATATAAGGATTGAGAGTATGAGTAAGTGGTAGATATAATCATGGATAGCAAGGATAGCGAGATATAATCATGGATAGCAAGGATAGCTAGATATAATCATGGATAGCAAGGATAGCTAGAAATAATCAGGATTATGCAGTTGTATTAAGATTAAGTGGAAGTTTGAAAAGAAAGTATTGTATTCATTTTTCTTATTCTTTGTATTATTCGTGTAAATAGAGTACTGTATATGTAATAAATGTCCAGTTTAACATTAATAATGATAATGTCCTGATTCAGGAGAACATGCACTGCCTATTTTGAGAACTTGGTAGATCCTGGGAGTGAAAGAAAATAATCCTCCTTAACTGGAAGTAACCGCAGTGAGGTGACTGAGAAGTGGGCCTTGAAGGAACTGAGGAAACCTGTTGTGAAGAAAAAGAGTTATACAACAGCTACCTTTTGTGGTTCCAAGGTAAACGTGTTTTATAGTAGTTTTTATAAGATATATATTTCTGAAATTGCAGTCATACACGCTTTCCCCTATTATTGACACGCGCTGCCGTGTTAAATAAAATAGGAACAGTCGAAATGTATATATACACCGAGGAGCCAAAACATTATGACCAGCAAGTCGTTATGCAAATCGAAGAAACTGCAGGTGAACTACGGCGCGTGCGCGGGTCGGGACACGGTATAAAAAACACCTGATACCGAGCTCCGTTAATCAGTGTTACTCTTGTTCTTCAGATGGGAAAAGCAGCGGACTTAAGCGAGTTTGACAAAGGCCAAATTGTAATGGCCAGACGACTGGGTCAGAGCATATCCGAAACAGCGCGGCTGGTGGGATGCTCATAGTCAGCCGTGGTTAGTACTTACCGAAAGTGGTCTTAGGAGGAGAAACCCACGAACCGCCGGCGAGGTGTTCGACGACCACGGCTCATCGATGCTCGAGGTGAGCAAAGGCCCTTCCGGATGGTATGTGGCAACAGAAGGGCGACGGTGGTGCAACTCGCCGGTAATTAGAATGCTGGTGACTGGAGTAATGTGTCACAACACACAGTACATCGAACCCTGCTGAAAATGGGGCTGCATAGCCGCAGGCTGCTCCGAGTGCCCATGCTAACCACGGTTCACCGGCTACAGCAAATACAATGGGCACGCGTGCATCGAAACTGAACCTTGAGTGATTGGAAGAAGGTCGTCTTGTCCGATGAATCACTTTTCCTGATGCATCATGTGGACGGCCAGGTATGTGTGTAGGGAAGTGATGACCCCTGGATGCACCGTGGGACGAAAACAAGCCGGTGGCGGCGGTGTCATACTTTGGGCGATGTTCTGCTGGGATACCCTGGATGCAGTCATCCATGTGCCAGGCACTCTACACTCTACCTAAACATCCTGAAAATCGGGCTGCGCAGCTGCAGGTCACTCCGAGTGGCCATGCGTACCACGGTTCACCGGCGAAAGCGCCTACAATGGGCACGCGAGCGTCGAAACTGGATCTCAAGTGATTGGAAGAAGTGATTGTTGTTATTTATTTATTTTTTTCGCATTTTAGTTTATTATTTTTTTTTTATTTATATGTACAGTATACTGTATATATTTTTTTATTTATTTATTATTTTATATATATTTTTTTTTGTTGGCTCCTGAGTTTGGGTGGCCTGGGAGCGGGATCGCTGGCACCCATCACATAGCACTACTCCGGTGGGTGCGGGACTTCAATGCATGAGGCACTGTCAGAATGGTGGGCTCAGGCCGGTTCTATGTGCCAGAGGACGGCCATCGGAGGAGAATATCCGGGTACTGGCAGTTCCCCGGTGGCGCAGAGTCCTCTGGAAGAGGACTCTGCGCCACCGGGGAACTTTGCTTCCGTTACGCAGAAGTTCTGCGTAAATTCCGCTTTTCAGATGGAGATAGACGGAAGTCTACGTGCCACCGTAGACATGATGATAATAATAATAAAAATATCTAAACATCATTGCTGACCAGGTACACCCTTGCATAGACGGATTGTTCGAGACTGGTTCGCGGAACATGAGGAAGACTTCCAGGTATTGCGCTGGCCTCCAAATTCCCCAGACATCAATCCCATCGAGAATCTGTGATTTGTGTTTAAACAGTAACTCCGATCTGTGGCGTCTCAACCACGGACTTGCAGGAGTTAAAGGATCTGCTGGTTACATGTTGGTACCAGATACCACAAGAAACATTTAGAAATCTTGTAGCGTCCATGTCTCGCCGGGTACGAGCTGTTTTGGCTGCACGTGGAGGACCAACATCATATTGGGTAAGTGGTCATGGCTCATCGGTGTATATATTTCAATTGTCCCTATTTTTTAACACGGCATATATATATATAATAAATAAATAAAAATAGTGACTGCTCAAACGATGTAAACAGACGACAGGCAATTGCTAAAACGTTGGTCGCTGATCTGATAAAATTATGGAGAGATTATGATCTTCCCCTAAAGACGAAACTGAAAATCATTGATTCGTTAATTTTTCCAGTTGCCACTTATGGATGTGAAGGATGGAATCTGAAAAGAGTTGACAGGAAGAAAATTGAGGCATTTGAAATGTGGTGTTACTTGGATCGAAGAACAAATGAGTGGATATTGAATAAAATTGGCAAGCTTAAAATTCTTCTTCATAGCATCAACAAAAGTTTTTTGGTCATATAGTAAGAAGGGAAAACTTTCTGTTGAAAAATATAATGGAAGGAAAAATCGAGGGGAAGACCTGTAACTAGGTGGAAGGATGGGATCAGTGAACTTCTGGGCATGACACTTTGCGATGCTGCTCGTATAGCACACGATCGATGCAGTTGGAGGAATTTGTTGGTGGCCACAACAGCTCCTCAGAGTGCTATGTGACTGGAAGAAGAATATATATATATATATATATATATATATAATAAAGGAATAATAGTATTAAGAAGCTAATAATCATTCTTGCCTATTCCTACATTCCGATATCATTACTTCAGTTTTTTCAATTCTTTTACTTGCTTCTGTAAGGTCATCCATGATCTGTATGCACTACGTAATATAATTACATTTATTGGCACAATTTATTAGACCTTATACTTGCCGCAAAAATTTCAAATTTTCGAATTTCGTTCTTAACACGTGTCTACAGCACATGTGTACTACAGCATACAGAACATGTCGGAAACAGAAGCAAGAACATTGTCGTCTTTCTCATAATTTCGGTGGATGGTCTGTGAAATTGTGAACACCTGAAATTGTGAAGAACACTGCAATGTAACCTTATTTTGGTCGCCTTTTCATTTCTTATTTTAATTTCTTGCCAACTCCAACTATCTGTCTCATTCTTTTTCATATCTTACCTAGTTACCTCATCCTACCATATATCGCTACATTCCTTATCCATTTAGGCGAGTTCTGGTGTATACCGTAGATTCAATAGGATTAAACAGAAATCTTCTTCTCACTTTCTACATACTATATATATAGTTTCCGTGCATGGCAGCCTGGTCGTACCCAGAGATTCTTAGCACCCTCTGCTTCCACTCTGATCCTCTCGCTGCCGTAAGAGGGGGAGTGAAAGCCACTGAGGGCCATTTGTTTCATCGTACTGTCATGTACTGGAGGGTTTGGTCTTTTCCTCCTCACGCTGACCAGACGTCTTGAAGAGAACCACTATACACTTTCGTTGCCACCTAAGTGACTTAACAGGGCTTACCATCGAGAAGGTGTGCATGAGTAGATTTTAGGGAAGCAGGCCAACTGGACTTCTCCTAAATCTTCTGTAATAGAAAGATATTGAATCCATCAGTGTTTTAGACTGAGTGTCTGATAACACAGAATATCTGTTCCCCTCTAAGCCCCTTATATATATATATATATATATACACTGTATATATATATATATATATATATATATATATATAAACCACGACTCCCACATGAAGGAGCCAGCTCTAATATGCGATTTGGTCCCTGCTTCGACTGGGCGGAAAGTTCTGGATCGGCCCGACCGAAGTTAATCGGGGATGGTCTTGCTTCAAGGATAAACCTGTATTCCAAGAGGTCTCATTCTTTTTGATCTTGAGACAAGCTCAGCACATATTGGAAATGTGCATATATGCTCTAGGGCAGTGGTTCCCAAACTACTGAGATCTACGGACCTTTTCAAAAAAAAAAAAAAAAAAAGTTTGCGGACCCCTATATACACTGTGCTGCCACTTTATTAGGAATACTCCTGCTGTGCACACAAAAGGTTTGTCCCACTACGTTGCAAGTCACATGACCACAATTGTGAATATAAATGTATCAGCACAACCTTTTTAGTATCAGTTAAGCGTACAAACCGTAGCAAGAATGGGGAAAAGGAGTGATCTAACGGAATTCGAACGTGGCATGGTAGTAGATGCAAGACGAGCTGGACAAAACATCTCTGAAACGGCAGTTCTCCTGAACTTTTCACTCACCAGAGTTTCAAGGGTGTATGGAGAATGGTGCAACGAACAGAAAACATCCTCCTCTCAACGGCACTCCTTTGGAAGAAAACGCTTGTTGATGAGTGTAGAGTGTATTTAGTGTCAAGCGGCACCAGGGGTTTCCCCCATCTCCGCGTTCCTTTCATTGTAGGTGTGCCAGTTCACTGGAAAGGCCAGAGATTTAAAAGTGTGTGGATAATGTATATGTATAGTGCTATGTACCGTTGTTCTTCTGGCCATTTAGCCGCTGGACCCCTGCTGAGGCCCAACGTTGTCCACACTCAGCCCCGTGGAGGCAGGCCAGGTATATCAGCATTATAATTAATTACTCTGGCAGGTCCTGCCACCTAATTTCCTGAGATTTCAGTGGCTAGGACCTTAAAAAAAAAAAAAAAAAAGATTTGATCTTTCGCGTGGGGGGTGGTTAACAGCGCTAGGATTTGAAAGGGCGAAACTATTGGCAAACAATGATTTGGACATGATTAAATTTGGACGTGTGGGGCAATCGCTTGTGTACAGATAGAGTAGGGGAGGGAGACTGAAGACTGGGGGGGAGAGACAGAAATATGGAGTCAATAGGGAAGGCGACTCCAATAGGTGTCAGTGGGGCATGCCCATGCCCCACCAGAAGGAAGAATGGGGGTGGCGAGGAAGGGAGGAGACAATAGGACAGGCACCTCCCCCCCTGCCAGGGAAGTGGAGTGGAAAGAAAGCCAGGAAAGAGTGCCCAGCTCGGTCGCCAGTTGGCGCACTGGCAGCAAATCTGCTGTTCAAGTTGGGGAAAAAGATATGGGTCCAACGAAGCAGTCGGAACCAGTTTTCCGATGTCATTCATTGGCTATGTGTCCATCCAGGTAAGTTGAGGTCAGTCACATTTATGGGTTATATACACGACCATGGTAGTCTCGTGGAGTGTCTCTTTTGCATCCCGGATGGGTCTGGTCCGTTGATCCTGTTTCCATCATTCTTCTTCTGGCAAAGAGTTCCTGTGCAAATCTGGTGAGGTTCTTATATTCTTCGCTTGTGTCCAAGAGATGATGCTCCTGGCCTCGCGGCACGTAGGTCAATCTTGTTATTAGATTTCCACGTAGGTCCTCGTAGTTTGTACATTCGTGCATGAGGTGGGTCCAGCTTTCTGGTTCGCCACATGAACAGTTGGGGTCTTGGAGGAGGCCCAGAGATGTTAGTTTCTCGTTGAAGGGGCCGTGACCCGTCAATAAGTAGGTAGGAGATAACTTGTTGATGAGAGAGGTCAGAGGAGGATGGTCAGAATTGTGCAAGCAAACAGACGGACCACAATGTCTCACATCACATCAGAATACAACTGTGGTGCGCAGAACAAAATATCGCAACGGACCACTAGTCGCACTTTGTTGCGAATGGGCTACAACAGCTGACGACCACATCGCGTACCTTTGTTATCAATGAAGAACAAGAGAGCACGCCTCCTGTGGGCACAGCAACACCAATGCTGGACTATCGAGGATTGGAAAACGGTTGCTTGGTCTGACGAGTCGACGTTCCTGGTGCATCACGTTGATGGAAGGTTCACAATTTGGCGAAAACAACATGAATCCATGGATGTGTAATGTCTGACGACTACTGTGCAAGGTGGTGGGAGCAGTGTTATGGTGTGGGGAATGTTTTCTTGGCATATGTTGGGTCCATTGATACCCATAGATTCACGTCTGAATGCCACATCGTTGCTGACCAGGTGCATACGTTTATGTTGACAGTTTATCCTCAGTCAGATGGTTACTTCCAGCAGGATAATGCACCGGTGCGCAAAGTCCGAATCACTATGGAATGATTCCAGGAACACGACAATGACTTTTCCTTGCTGTAGTAGCCCGCTCAGTCCGCGAATCTCAATTCTTTTGAACATCTTTGGGATGAGCTGGAAAAGGCTGTTCGCTGCAGCCCTACACCTCCGTCGAATCTCAAGGAACTACGTGCGTGACACACTCATGTCTGCATGGTACTCTATTCCTGCACAACGTTTTCAGCATCTTGTTCATCCATGCCTAGACGAATTCAGGTTGTTTTGAAAGCTAAAGGAGGCTCAGTACGCTACTAGGTAGGTGTACCTAATAAAGTGGCAGCACAGTGTATATACAGGGTGATTCACTACCAGTGCGAAAAACTTGCAGTAGGTGTAGGGGGCACAAAGACGAATTGGAATCACATAGCATTGCAGGGTCCGAAAAGCCATCGTCATGCGGTAGAGGACGTTGAACGAGAGGTCGCGTGAACAGCGATCCCGCTGGAAGTCAGCATTTGCGAACCGGTTCCCGAGGCAGTAGGATGGACGAGTATTCAAACGTTGAACTGGCCGACATGCACTTCGCGTATGGAGCTGCGGACTGTAACGGGCGCGCCGCTCTGCGCTTGTACCAGGAACGTTCCCCGCACAGGCGTGCTCCTCATCATACGATTTTCGCACGTGTGCACAGAAGGTTACGTAAGACTAGTTGTTTCACGAGAGGTACCATGAATTGAGAGCGAACGACGAGGACGCCAGACAATGAGGAGAATGTCCTACGTCTTGCAGAAGGCAATCCGAGTACGAGTACTCGAGCGATAGGCCAACGATTGGGTATTTCCCAATCCACTGTATGGAGGATACTGTCAACAAACCAAATGAGTTCATACCATCTGTAACGCGTCCAATCTTTGGAGCCTGCGGGTTATCCACTCCGGAGGACTTTTTCTACTTTGTTTCTTCAACAGAAACGGTTCGCAAATGCTGACTTCCAGCGGGATCGCTGTTCACGCGACCTCCCGTTCAACGTCCTCTACCCCATGACGAAGGCATTTCGGACCCTGCAATGCTATGTGATTCCGATTCGCCTTTGTGCCCTCTACACCTCCTGCAAGTTTGTCGCACTGGTAGTGAATCACCCTGTTTTTTTTTTTTTTTTTTTTTGATTTGGGAGTTGTTGGCGCATCGGCTTCTGTGGCCATATTGCACCTCCCAAGGTTTTTGCAGTACTTTGATCCAAGCCCGAGGCGGGAATCGAACCCGCGACCTTTGGGTTGCCGGGCAGGTACTTTACCCACTCGGCTAGCCCGGTCGGCAAATCACCCTGTATATAGGCATATGTTTCTCTGTGCTGTGTGTGTATATATGTATGAACACTGGGTTTTCTGAAAAGAAAATTCAGTTTTATGTTTAAAACAACTCAACTATATTCTTTTTTTTTTACATAAATATATAATAATAACTTTATTTATCATCCATTTGCTATTCGTTCTATCATCCATTTAGAACGAATAATTTGACCAGTTCCAGAGGGTCCGTTTCGCGGACACCTGGAACTGGTCTGCGTTTCCCAAACTGGGGTCCGCAGACCCCAGTTTGGGAAACGTTGCTCTAGCTTAAATTGGCGTTCCATTCTCGTGCGCAGTACTTGCAAGCAGAGTTGTCTTGGAGGATATACGCGGGTATACGCCGTATACCCTCTGGATTTTTTTTTAGGTGAATAGCTTATACTTTCTGGTTTTTTGAAAGACTTGAAATATATATATATATATATATATATATATATATATATATATATATATATATATACACCAACACGGGTATATATATATATATATATATACACCAACACGGGTATATGCCGTATACCCTCTGGAATATTCACAGAGTATTCCTTCTGCTGGCCGACCGGGTTAGCCGGGTGGGTAAAGTGCCTGCCTGGCAACCCAAAGGTCGCGGGTTCGAATCCCGCCTTGGGCTTGGATCAAAGTACTGCAAAAACCTTGGGAGGTGCATTATGGTCATAGAAACCGATGCGCCAACAACTACCAAAAAAAAAAAAAACCTTCTGGTGATTTTTCGACTAGAGCACTGCTTGCATGTCCTCGAGTGGGCGAGCGTCCCCTTGTAGGGTTCTGTGGTGGGTGAAGTACTTTGTGCATAGAAACTTCATTACTCATGAACATTTGCATCTGTACCCTAGTGGATAGCACAGTTAGCATAATCATCATCATCCTTCAGACACTGCGTGGAAAAGCGCCGAATTCGAATCCCATCAATGACACGAGAAATTTTTATGGATTTTTTTTTTTTTTTTCACAATGAGGCTGAGTTTAGTCGGTTTCAAACAAGTGTAGCATGGGTTTTTTCCAGGAAACCAGAGTTTTTCGTCCAGAAAACAGCAAGTCGACCACAGACACCCAATTTACAGACATATACAGTGTAATATGGCATAAGTTGCTGATGCGCCTAAAACCCTACAACAGTCAATTAACCAACTAACCAATGTGTACCTGTAATGCGTTTCCAGAAGCGAAACACTTCTGATGTCCGATGTCTCGTGATGTGAATATTGACTCCTTGATCTTTATGTCTCTGAGATCTACCTACATAACAGCAATCTGGATATGAACCTTTTCTTTTGGTACTTATACGAACTTTATTATATCAGTGATGAAATTTATGGTATTTGAATACGAAATTAATTATAATCTGGAATTTTTTTATACCGCGCAGGGCAAGAGTGCAAGCGGCCCATATTGGAGATGAAGGTAGGGCCTAGAAGAAGCGTTTGGAAGAAAAAGTGAAGGCAAAGAGGTATTAGAAGAGTCATCCCCTAGGCAAGCTAGGGTATAGAATTCTAAAGTAGGAGGAAACCCTAAAGAAGTTGAGTATCGGACAGATAATGTTACAAAGAGCAAATGAGAGCAAGTTGATCAACTCTGGTAGATCTTCCGAGGTGGCTGCCGAGATGCTGAAGTGGGAGGATTCCTGAGCTAAACAAGAGTTTTCTCTTTTGAGGGGAAAGGAAACAACGTTGCTAACACATCATCATCATCATCATCATCACTGTCCTAACACCTACTTGTACCTGCGCTTCCTGAGCAATAAGCTCATCTGCGCTTTATTCCTCTATCCTATCAATTTTAATCTTTTGATCCTTAATCATATCCTCCGTATGATAAATCAAACATTGAGAATATGTTACCGCCCCTGCCCCGAAGAGGTGGATATAAACTTTAAACTTCACAGGCAAACTTCTATAAATTGTGATTCTTGTTCTTGTTCCAGCCAAATTAAAACTCTAAACATTTTAAATTCATCAATATATTTTTGTATTTTATACTTTTTACAACATTTTCTTTTATACAACTATAAAATCTAAAATCAATATAAAACCCTAAACAATAAAATATAATCGATATATTTTTGTATTTTATATTTTATTATTTTTTTTTCAACATTTCCTTTTTATACAACTATAAACTATAAGATCAATAAATTTCAATTCCAACTAAATCTCGACTCCATAAAAACACTATTTATATATATAGAAACTTTTACAATTGTCTAATCCTGTTTACTTCTCTAGCGAACTCAGCAAAAGCTTCATTCCATTCTCTATTCTTAAATAAGTCACTCCAGGTGTATGAGTCGGAGTCAATCTGCCTAATTAACATATTCCTTGGTATATCATATCTTATACACTGTCGTAAAATATGCTCTGTATCCTCTACCATCCCACAAATACACATTGGATTTTCTTCTACACCAAGCTCTACCAGTCTTTTCTTTAATCCATGTCCAGTTATTAACATTGTTTGGAACATTCCTAGACCAGACCAAGATGAAATCTCTTTCTTGTTTTTACCCCAGGCAGAAAGGCAAAAGTAACATGCCCCTTAGCAGAACCGTTCCATCTTTCCTGCCAAATACAATCTATATCTTGCTGCAACCTTTTCTTTTCTACTTTCAAATCGTGTCTTCCATACTCTCTTCCCTCTTCTATACAAGATTTTATTTCATAAGTTCTATTCTCTTATTATTCTTAATCGCATATTCCATTATCCTTTTAAGTATAATCAGATCCATTGGTTCCTTTCCTGCAATAACTTGCAGAGCATCATTTGAAACGGTTCTGCAGGACTGCGTCACCGCCAGAAGGGCAAATCTCTGTGCTGAAATAAGACTTCTTTTAACGTGGCTGTTAGTCAATCTATGACCACAAGCCTCACATGCATATGTCACAATCGGTAGAAATATACATTTATAGAGGAGGTCTAAGGACTTGCCTTTCACTCCCCATTCTACCCTTGTGACTTTCCTAATTTTTAAATAAATCATCCTCACTTTATCTCTTAATTTCTGCACGTGAGGAAAAAAGGACATCCTTTCATCCACGTAAACTCCTAGGTACTTGACCAAGGAGGCATATGCTGTCGTCGTACCAACTATTTTTGCAGTTGGCCTTTTTCTTTCGCTGAGCTTCCCTTTGAGCAGAACCATGTGAGTTTTTTTCATTGATATTTCCCTTTTATGGACCTCAGCCCATTTCTCCACTTGTCCCATAGCCCTTTTAATTCTCTCCTCCAATTCTTTTCTAGACTTTCCCACCACCATTATTAACAAATCATCAGCATATGCTACCAGTTCACATCCTACCCACTCCTGAACCAGTAGCTCATCCAATACAATATTCCAACTACAGGGACCTATGATTGAACCGTGTGGAGCACCTCTTGTTACTTCCTGAGTAACTTTCCCATATTTTGTTACAATTTTAACTTCCCTATCTTTAAAATAATCTTTTAAAATTCCATAGAACTACCCAGTACACTTCATTTTCCTCATTCTTGCTAGAAAGCTCGGCCACCACATACGATCAAATGCCCCCTTAAAGTCAAGAAATATACCAAGGACATAATTTTCTGAAGTCTCTTGTACATATGACACCATTTTAACCCCAGCATCTTCAGTAGATCTGCCGCTCCGAAAGCCAAACTGCCTAGGGCTGCTCATTCCACTACTCTCATAATGTCCCTCCAATCTATTCATCAACACTCTTTCAAAAACCTCTGCAATAACTGGTAATAATGCCACTGGTCTATATGATCCAGGATCCGTCCTCTCTTTTTCTCTATTCTTTAATAATATTTTAATGTATGCCTCCTTCCAACAACAAGATAAGATTTTCTCATTTAAGCACACATTATATAACTCTACCAATTCCTTTCCAAATTTCAAACCAAACTTCTTTATCACTTCGGGTAGCAATCCATCTCTGCCTGGTGCTTTCTGTGTCTTAACTTTCTCCAATACTATCTTCAATTCTTCCTCCGTAATTAAACTTTCAGTTTCCTGCTCCCCCACACATTCATCATTTAATTTCCTGATTTGTCTTTGTTCTCTACTATCCAAACTTATTTGATCTGTAGGAAACAATGAGGAGAGCAAACCACGCATAGAGGACTCCCAGTCCCTCATACTCTGATTTTCTATTTTAATAGTACTATAAACTTGATCAACTTTCATTCTATCAAATAATAATTTGTATGGTAATCCCCATACATTCTTATTTATTTCCTCTTTTACGTAGTTTCGCCATGCTTCTCTCTTCTCTTTTTGAATTCTACCAACATGTTCCCGTCTTATTTGTTGGTATTGCCTCTTTAAATCCTCCATTTGTTCACTTATTCCTCTTCTCCGTACCCTGTGGAAATTCCTCCTAGCCCTGTTCACTCTCCTTCTCATTTCCACTAATATCCCATTCCACTAAGGAGCAACCCTTTTTAATTTTGTGCTCCTCCTCATAGACCTCCAGCAACTTTCATATATAATACTAACTATTTTCTCAGCCCTTTGTCCAGCCAGGCTGCTATCTATTTCTTATCTATTGTCTCTAAGTCTTTTTGTAATCTCTTCTTCAAAACGCTGCCAGCTCGCAGAACTTGCTGAAAACCACTTTTCAAACCCTGTATTACATTCTACCCTCTCATCTCTTATCTCGAAACTGATACATCTATGATCGCTGGTAGTCCAGTCCTCCCTAACCCTCCAACACCATATCTTATTCCACAAGGCTTCTGTAGTTAATGTTAAATCTATATTAGATTCTCCTTGTATAGTACTGAAGGTAGAGGGCTGGCCCAGCTGATTTACAATATTAAGGCCCTGATTTATCAACATTTCATCTAATTGATTTCCTGTATTATCAGTCTCGCGACTTCCCCAAGTTGTTGAACTTGCATTTGAATCAATACCAATTACAATTTTCTTTCCTTGTAATACATCTACCACTTTTTCAATATAGTTTAAATAAGGCTGGCAGTACACACTTATCATATATACGCTACCAGTCTTACTCAAGATCTCAGCACAGACTCCATGAGTAAAACACAACTCATCAATTTGTGTTACCACAGTCTGCATTTCTCACAATGACGGCAGCCTGACTGTTTACTCCGGACTGCACAATTTTATCAGTTATTTTATAACCTTTAACAAGGTTCCCAACCACGTATGGCTCCTGAAGAAGGAGGACATCATAGTCTTTTTCGTCCATCCGATGACTCAAATGCAATGCAGCATTATAGGATCTTTGCCCATTCAATTGCAGTACCTTTAGCTTTTTCATTTCTATTTCTCTCCTATCCATAATCTAATCTAGTCCTATATTGTTCATAATACTTCTTATATTCACTGCATTCCTTGCTTCTAATGGGCTGGCAAAAATTCCTATTTTTTTCCCTTACAATTAATACATATAGCACTTTCATTTTTCTTTTTACAATCTTTAAAAACGTGTCCCTCTTCACCACAATGTCCACACGTGGTCTTCTCCTTACACTGATAAGCCACATGGCCATAAGATAAACATTTAAAACATTTTGGAATGAGGACAATATCATTCACCCGAAATGAGGTCCACTGGCAATAGACTCTTCCTTTATTTATTAATATATCTCAACTCTTTGGGCACTTCCAAAATCCAATTACTTCCTTCCTTTCTTGAAGAAATAGACCTCACAATTGCTTCCTTTTTAACCCTTTCCAAACTATATCCATGATCAAACAAATTTCTATCCCAAAGTTCTTGCATAAACTGTCCTTCTGTATATCTTTACTTACATCATATACTATTATCTTTAAACCAGGTTTCTTTGGAACTTCGACTTTAAGACCAGACTTTTCCAACCTCTTATTATTCTGTAATTCACATAGATCACTCATAGAATCAACTTCAACCAATATTCCTCTATCTCTAATCTTTCTTGTTCTCTTTACTTTAACTTTCTTCATTAAAGGTCTTATATCCTCATTCACCACTGCTTCAACTTGTTCACTCGTAGTATATTTATCTGTATTCGCCTTAATGAAGGCCACTATAGTTTCACCTCCCTTTTTAACTTCCTTCACTTTTTCTCTTCCCTTCTCTAATACAGAAGCATAACTTTCAAATTGTTGTTCTTGATCCTGAATTAACTGTCTACAGTCTTTTACTCTAGATACCATTACTCGATTTTCCACAAACAATCTAATTGCTCTATCTTCCAACGTATCCCACATTGAAAGAATCTTGTTCATGGCAGCTCTAGTTACTTTATTTGCTAACACAGTAAAAAGTCTATGAACAGAGCAGTTGAGGAGAGGATGAAAAGGACCTCGCCAGGAAAGGAACCAGGCCAGCGTAAACTGGAGAAGCCTCTGTATGAAAGAGATGCTTCTCTTCACATTACAGTGGAGGCGTCGTCCGCAAGTAAATTCCGCCTGATTAGCAATGAGGCGGAATTTACTCAAAACAGATTCCACACGGAGCAAGCCCTAGTGTCAGCAACATAGTGGCATAGTATTTAGGGTCAGGCGCCACCGATAGTTTTCCACATCTGTACCGTGTGTACTCTGTAATGGAATGCAGAGCAACTACAAAAGCTAGGAAAAAGGGTCGTGTCTGGTTTATGTAGTATTACGTTTTGTTCTGTTGTTATGTCTCTGGCTGCTTGGCCGCAGGGCCCATAGTAGGACCCTAGGTTGCTCGCCACCACCACTGGGAGGTGAGCTAGGCTGTCCCTTAGTTTTCTGGCTGGTCTCTACAGGGTTCCCTGAGCTTCCTGACGGAGGCGAAGTAAAAAAAAAATGTTGAAGAGAGTACACTAGGAAATAGAGTAGACTGGGTCAGAATGTTGGGTAAAGAACAAGGGTGGACAAAGGTGAAGGGGTCCACCCGGTGATTTAAGGCGAAGTGGAGAGAGGATATAGGGAATTAAAGTCACGGTGCAGGTGCCTCCGTGTGAGCCTCATTGGCCTTGCTCTCTGTAGGGATATCCCCCACTCAGCAAGTGCCAGCAGCGTAGATCCCGCATCAAGAAGGTGCCAGCATAATCCTACCCCAGAGTGAGGTTTGCATGATGACTTGGTGCTATAATTTCCTGCACTTTGTGGGTACTAGCATTTATTCTGCCCCTATTGGGGTTTGCAATGATGGTGGAACGTTCCAGTCAGGCCTGTCATGGGCGTGATAAATCCGTCTGGTGGTAAGAACTGCCTGTGCAAATCATGTGAAGGCTGTATAAGATGTTTCATTGTTTTTGAGGATGTGCTCCTGATGACGGGGGTGTTGGATGTATCTCGATGAAGGGGTGGTTGTAGGCGGTGATTATTTTATGAGAAGCACTCGTACGTGACGTGGGCCCAGGACTCCTCATCTCTACAGTGGCAGTAACGGTTGTGCTTGATACTGTGCTCTGTTAACTTTTGCTGGAATGGACCATGCCCAGAAAGCAAAAAGGGTGCCTCCAGTCCAGGTAAATACCAGGGAGGATTCGTGGGATAGGTAAGGCCGATTGTGGGGAAGAACTTCTCAGTTATTTATTCTTTATTTGTCGCATTCCAGGAATCCTGCCATAGACGCTGTAGGTGGCTGGCGATATGCTGTTTTTTCTTGCTTGTGGTCATTTGTGAGGTTCAGATGTAAAAACCAGAAAAAGTGCAATGTCTGGTTTGTGACAGAGTTATGTTCTGGCTTCTTGGCTACATGGCCCCTAGCGGGACCCCGCGTTGCTCGCCACTATCACTGGGAATGAGCGAGGCTGTCCATTACACTCTAGCTGGCCTCTGCAGGGGTTGCCTGAACATCCTGCCAGAGACCAAGTAAAAAAAAAAAGAGCATGAACGTTGGGGTATTGAAGAAGAAAGGATTGAAAGGGCGATGATTTTGGGTGGATTGACAGGTGAGAATTAATCCACCCTAGTTTAGGCGAAGTAAGGGAAACGGTGATGGTTTTAAAAATCATAGGGAGCAGGCGTCCCTGTGTGATCGCTATTGGCGTAGTACTTGTAGATCCCGCACTGTGGTGAGTGCCAGCAGTCCGGCACCTAGATCGATGCCAGCAGTATATCCTACCCATTTCGAGTTTTCTACATCTTTTAAATCCCACACGCCGAGAAGTGCCAGCATCCCGCACCTGGATGGTGCCTGCAATATATCCTACCCTGTTTTCGGATTAGCATGGTCCTGTTTGTGTGTTGTTGTGGGGGGGGGGAGTTATCCCACGCCGTCTGAGTTATTTCTTGGGCTCTGAGTTTTGCAATCTTAGCTCGCCTAAGTGCAAATGTTTCCTACACGTAGGTGGTTAATGCCTTAAAGGTATCTTCTTCGAGTAGTATAATGAATTCTTTATTGCGCGGGTTTCTGTATTGTGGTGAGGAATTTAAGCCCGATGTTACCGTAGCTGGGGCACTCGTGCTGGGGGAACTTCATCCAGGACTCCTCTTCGCCGCAGTGGCAACGTGGATCATTCTCGATTCCCATGGCAGTCAGTTTTTGTTGGAAGGATCCATACCTGTTGATTATAAAAGTCACATGGATGTGAAAACCAGGGTGTAGGTTTGAGGTGAGTTGTACTTACAGATGGAAGGTATCGTTTTGTGATGTCTGCCTCCCTTTGTTGTGGTGTCCCAGTCATGTTGCCATATCTCTTGTAGATGTTGTGTTATCTGTCTTCATTCCTGCCTGGGGTCGTTTGTGATGTCAAGTTGAAGATTAAGAATTTGGGTTGGAACTTCTTTCCTGAAGTGACACTAAAAAAACTATTATTTTTAGGCTACCCGAATAATTAAATTCATCTGCCGTGCTGTGTGTCTTATGTCTGTTAATTGCATGTGTTCTATGGTCGATTTGTATGTTTTGCTGGACGAAAAACTCTTTCTAGGGGAAAAATCTTGCTATCTACGCCTGAGACCGACTAACTCAGCCACGGAATGAAAAAAGCCCATTAAACGTCCTAGCGTCATCGACGGAATTCGAACCCGGGCTTTTTTCCACCTGGTGTGGGGAGGACGGTGACGATATCACTGTGTTACCCGCACAGACCTTCCTTAAGCGATATCCAAATGATTATATTACTGTATATCCAAAATAATAAGCAGCTGAATGCTCTGGTAGGTAGTTTAGGCTATAAGTGCATTTGGAAGAGGGAGAGAGAGCAAAAGAGGCTGAGGAATAATGATTCTATATAAAACCGACTTCCAGATAGTGAAAGAACAAAGCTATAATTCTGATAACTTTGAAGCTGTTATCGCCACATTCTCTGGTGAGAACCGCAAGATGCAGGTTTGTCTTACCTACATGCCACTAGAACATATGAGAGAGACCAGAAATCAGTTTTTTACCTGGCTAGTCTCAAATTTAGACATATATACTGACACAATCAACTTAGCAGATCTGAATATGCCTTTGCCGAGGAATAAAGATGCAAAACAGAACTAGACGCCACAGTAGAAGCACTCGGAATGAAACAATTAACAACACCTGCGACAAGAGGATTACAGTGTCTGGATTTAATTTATTATAATGCACAAAATATTAACTTAATAGACAACTCCTTACGATTTTCCTCTGACCACTGTGCGCTTTCAATGGAAGTTGCTCTTCGAAGCCAGGCTTCCGACCAGAACTGTGGCACATATCAGGGTAAATCGAATTTGATATTTTCCACAAAATATATTAAATGCGAGGTCATCGTGCAATGATTAGAGCAATATAACTTTCAAAGCCTATATAAAATGTCCACTGAAGAAGCCATAGATGAGATTTCGCGGTTACTCTTGCATATTGCCTGTCTAGGAGCAGCGAAAGTATTAAAGATCTCTGACAGAGCGAACTCGTGGTGCACTCCACAAGTTAAAGTTATGTTTAAAAAGAAACAAAAGCTCTACCGAAAGTGGAAAAGAACTGGGCACCCGACTGATGGGACTATGTACAAATGCGAAAGGGCGAAGTTCATTCGAATGAAAAGACAAGCATACTTTGAGGTTATGAGGGGGCAAAACTAAAAAAGGGAAAGAGAATAGTAAAAGCAAGAAAAAGAACAAAAAAAAATGACGGACCAGCTCTTTAGAGACTGGACAGAAGCCACATGCGGAAAGCCTCTGAATGAAAAGCAGAAACGTTGTGAGGAAAACATCCCCTAGATGCAGCAAATGATTAATACTACTGACACTAACCAAACTAGAGCTAGAAACATAATATTACATGAAATTAATATCACCAAAGAAAACTTAAGGGAAGCTATTAACTCGCTCCCCAGTAAAGCAACGATCGGGCCGGACCAGTTCCCACTATTCATGGTAAAAGTATGTAGTGCATACATAATCGACCCTCTCCGCCACCTCTTCCAACGAATGCTAAGTGACAGGGTTATCCCGAAAGCATGGAAAAGATATTATGTAAAACCATTTCCAAAAAATAAACAATCCTAAAACCAGTGAAGATTTCAGGCCCATCACAATCGGATACTCCCTTCAAAAAATATTTGAAAAAACAATCCTGAACACCGTCAATCAGCACTGCTTTGGGGACAGACCAGAATACTTGCATTCTGTGCTTCCCCCGAAGGTCGACTATTGTAAATTCAATGGAGACTCTACTACGGATACAGCGAGCATTAAATAATAAACAACAGTTAGACATCGTTTTCCTGGATTTAGCAGCAGCCTTCGACAACATCTCTATCCCAGCTATGACAGTAATCCTGAAGGAGTATTTCCTCATTACAGGAAGCACTTTAAGTGTTCTGACTAAAACCCTTCAAGAAAGTAATATTATCGCAATTAACGGGAAACAAACAACAACTTACTATACTTCCAGGGGAATACCCCAAGGTGGAGTATTGTCCGCCACCTTCTTTGCAATAACACTAGCCCCATTTTTAGCTCAAAACTGTGAACAATTCATTACATATGCAGGCGATTTGAAATTTTTTCTAACCTCTAAAGAACAAGAAACTGCACTTCTATCCGAGAATGCAAACAAGACAATCAGCAAGCTAGAAGAATATCTACACTACATTGGCCCGAAACTTAATGGAAAGAAAACTGCCCAAATGACCTTCACCAACTAAAAGAAGAAAAACGAAATTACGATCTTTGTGAACAATGCCAGAGTTCAAAAAGGTCCCGCACATGTCGACCTTGGTCTTAAGTGGGATGAAGGATTAAACTTCATATCTCACTTCGAACACATTGGGAAAGATACATAGAAAGATACATTATGACTACCTCTATAAAAACTGAATGTGACCCGTTGACCACGTGACGGAGTTAGTCGACCTAGGTATCATAGATAAGGTGCCAGTGGTTCAGTAGGTAGTAAAATTTCGAGCGTGATGGGTAAGAGGAAAGATTTATCGGACTTTGATAAAGGACAGATTGTGAGTGCTCGACGAGCTGGTGCCTCGATTTCCCAAACGGCTGAACTGGTGGGGTGTTCGAGAGCGCCGTAGATAAAGTGTAGAGTATGTATAGTTTCAAACGGCACCAAGGGTTCACACTATCTCCGCGTGCTATACATTGTGGTGTGAAACAGAACACTGTCAATGCCAGAGGTTTAAAAGTATATGGATTTTGTATTTGTGTAGTGTCGTGTACCGTTGTTCATCTGGTCATTTAGCCGCTGGGCCCCTAATGAGACTCAATGTTGCCCCACTCCCCCCCGTGGAGGCAGGACAGGTACACCACTATTATAGTTATTTATTCTGGCAGGTCCTGCCACCTAATTTCCTGAGATTTCAGTGGCAAGGACCTAAAACAAAAAAAAAAAAAAACCGCTATAGATAGGGTCAGCCAAAACAAAGGGAGAACTAATTGGGCGATTTGATGTTATTAAGTTTTTCGGTGTAGGGCTCAAGCAATTTGCAGTTTATTCGGACGCTAGTTGTAAGTTAGAGAGGGCGGGGAGGGGAGACTGAAGACTGGGGAGAAAGATAGAGATCCCGGGTCCATAGAGAAGATGACCCCAAGTCAGTGGAGCAGGCCCTTGCCCCACCAGAGTGAAAAAGAGGGGGTGGCGAGGGGGGAGGACACCAGGGATAATCTCCCCCTCCCGCCGGGGAGTGGAGGTAAAGGACCACGCAAGGGAGCGTGGCTAGGGAGGCCTAATGGCAGCAGCTGAGCTGTGCTGGTGGGTTCTGTCGCTCCTGGGACAAAGGAACGAAGGAAGGAGGTTTTTTTTTTTTTTTTTTTTTTGGTTTTTTTAACACCTGAGAGGACTGTCATATCCAGGAAGTTTCTTACTTTGATCTTCAATGGCTGGTGTTTGGGTGCTTAACCCGTCTAGCAGTGAAGACAGACTGCACAAACTCTGTAAAGGCGGCGTAGCACTGCTCGTCCATTATAATCAGGTGCTCACAATGCCGGGTTTTTCTTGGATTTTAGTGGCAAACCTTAGCCGGAACTCGTTATATTCATGGCAATCATACATTACGTGATCCCACGTTTCTTCAGCCCCGCAGTGACACAGTGGATCAACTTCAATGCCTAGGGATGTTAGCTTCGCTTTAAAGGGTCCGTGGCCTGTCATTAGAAATGTAGTATGGAGGCCTCGTGAGTACCAGGGAGGAGGCTTTGGACTGATGAGGTTCACAGAGGGAATGAACTTTTTGGTTATTAATCCTTTATTGGTGGTGCCCCATGTCTCTTGCCAGATCCTGTACATAATTTCAGAGATTCTCTTTCTGTCCTGTTTGGGGTTGTTATCAAGGTTATGAGTGATGCCTGCTGTTTCGGTGGGAATACTCTTCTTCAACCGTTGATACAATCCTCTTCTTATTATCTGTAGGTATAGGGGTATACATTCAGCTAGCATCTGTAAAGCTGGGGTGCTTATTGTACGGCGATTTAGATCGATGGAGGCGCTAGGTACACCATACTCTGGCTCAATAGCAAGCTATTGGGACAAATATGGCATTATAGATGAGGGCCAGAGCCTGGCGCTCAAGGCCGCAGTCTTCACGGCTTATACGGTGATCATGGCCGAGTATTTTTTTATTTTCTGTGACATATATTTCAAGTGAGGATGGAAATATAGCTTCATATCTAAGACGATTCCTAAATACTTGATTTGTGGGTATAATCTTATGGAGGTGTTGTCAATTTTGATAACCGGTAGTCTTTTTTTTTTTTTTTTTTTTTTTATTATTATTATTATTTTTTTTTTATTTGGTAGTTGTTGGCCCATCGGCTACTGTGGCCATAATTCACCTCCCAATGTTTTTGCAGTACTTTGGATCCAAGCCCGAGGCAAGATTCGAACCCGCGACCTTTGGGCTGCTAGGCAGGCACTTTACCCACCCGGCTAGCCCTGTCGGCGGTGGTCTTTGTAGTTGGAGCGTTCCCTTGAGCAATATAGATTTTGTTTTCTCTCCCGAGATCTTTAGTCGGTGAATGGCTGCCCAATCCTGGAGTTTAGTTAGTGCTCAATTTGCGCGCTCATATAGATCAGCTCTTGTGTCACCATGCACCACTAAAACCAAATCGTCAGCAAACGCAAGGGGTTGAGTCATCCCCAAGGAACTCTTCCAGGACGATAGATTGTACCAGGACAGGCATAAAAATGGTCAAACAATGACCCGACGGCAAAACTGCAAAGGTCAGCGAAAGGTTGACGTTAGAGGTGAGCGCCGGATTCGACAACGCGAATAGGCGCAGCATTGTTGAAGAGTTGACTACCCAATACAACTTGGGTCAACTCGGAACAATATCTGGCATGACCATGCATCGCACGCTCGCACGTATGGGCTGTACCAACAGACAACCCCTTACGCCATCCTCTCCTAACCAAGGTTCATTGGCGTAAAAGACTCGCCTGGTGCAAAGAGCATGCAAGTTGGACATTAGAAGACTGGAAGAAGGTGTGCTGGTCGGATGAGTCACGTTATTTACTCCACATCGTGGATGGTCGTGTTGTTGACCATCCACGCCTCATGTTGTTGACATGAGGCGTGGATGGCGTCAACAACATGAGGCTGTTGATCCATCATGCATGGTATCAAAAGTGCAGGTCGGTGGAGGCGGTTGTATGGTATGGGGAATGTTTCACTGGCAGGAACTTGGATCCCTGGTGCATGTGGACCAACGTATCAGTGGTCTCTGCTATCGTCAACTGCTTGCTGACTGTGTACACCCCGCTATGTTACACTTTTTCCCGAATGGCGATGGTGTCTTCCAAGATGAGAATGCGCCGAGCCATCGGCGCATTGTTGTGCAGGAATCGTTTGAGGAACACAGTTCTGACATCCAACATATCGATTGGCTTCCGAACTTCACCGATATCAATCCCATAGAACACTTGGATGTGGGACACTGTGGAAAGGCATATCAGGCATCTGGATACACTAATCACCTCCATACCTGCATTTCTGACCGCATTACGCACAGCTTGGTTGCCCATACCTCCCGAACGCTTCCGACATCTTGTCGAATCAAACCACGCCGGATAGCTGCTGTACTGAGGGCAAAAGGAGGACCTTCGAAGTATTAGGTAGGTGGTCATAATTCAGTGGCCACTCAGTGTACGCAGCACTCTGGAGAACTAGACAAGAGCTCGCCGGCCTCCGTAGCCCTCATCTTGTGATTCAATACATCCTGAAATGCGTTACACCAATTCCGTTGTACGCATCGACTATCTGGTCATCGGCCCCCGAGAACAACATCAAGGCCTTCTTAGGAGTAGAATGCTGGCTCCTGAGTTAGCTAAATAGGATCGCCTCGAATCCGGTTATCATTTCAAGAGCGGCCTTTTATGCCAATCTTGACATCACACCCTGGTGTGTGTGTGTGTAAAGTATATTGATGTCAAACGGCACCAGGGGGTTTCCCCCATCTCCACATTGCTTTCGTTGTAGGTGTAACAGTTCACTGTAAAAGGCCAGAGATTAAAAAATGTGTATGGATTTTGTGTAATGTTATGTATCGTTGTTCATCTGGCCATTTAGCCGCTAGACCCTGCTGGGGCCCAATGTTGTCCACACTTGGCCTAGTGGAGGCAGACCAGGTACACAGTAGTTTGAAATTTTTACTCTGACAGGTCCTGCAACTAGTTTCCTGGGATTTCAATGACTAGGGCCTATGTAAAAAAAAAAAAAAAAAAAAGGTGGGGGAGGGGGGTGCAGTAGAAGTAGAAAAGCAGAAATTTGTTTTATAATCTCAGTTTAAATTTAGGTGTTTTTAATTTTAGTAAGCTGTGTATGGGTCTTGTGCACTGCAGGATAGACAGAGGAGGGTGGGAGACTGAAGACTGGTGGAAAAAGACAGAAGTATGGGGTTGATAGGGAAGGCGGCCCCAGAACAGCAGTGAGGCAGGCCCATGCCTCGCCAGACGAAAGAGGGGGAGAGACGTTAAGACTGTCTTCCCCCCCAGGGATATGGAATAAAAGTGATTAGGGCTAGGGTGCCCTATTCAGATCGCCAAATGGCCTTTAGCAGCAGAACTGCAGTTTGGTGGTCTCAGCCAATCCCAGCAGGGATATGGCCAGTTGTGGGTTGATTCATGGGATAAAATCCCGTCCAGTATTTAGTGTTCCATTTCCTAATCTGGATAATTTCTGGTTCGGTCCAGTCTCAATTTGGCCTATTGATAGCATTGAGTGTTGGTCTCCTGGAAAAAAATTGTAGGACGAAGCTCGTGAGCGCTCTGTATTCTTCCTCGGTGTCAAGAAGGTGGTCTCCTTGGTTAACTGGGGAGTATCTGATTTTCGTTATGAGTAGGCATCGTAGGTCGTCGTAGTGGTCGCATTGGTGCATTAGGTGGTTCCACGTCTCTTCTCCCCACAGATGCACAGTGGGCTGTCCATGAGACCAAAAGTCATTAGTTCGGCTTGTTAATGGGCCGTGTCCTGTAATTAAAAATGTCGTGTTTAGTCCTGGGAAGAACCAGGGGGATGCTTTTGGATACACACTGTCAATATTTGGAAGGAATTTTTTCGTAATTTCTCCTTTGGGGGAGTTTGCCCGCCTATCCTGCCATGTCTGCTGCAGGCGTTGCGTTAGTCTGGTTTTTTCTATTTTCTGGCTGTTTGCAGGGTTGACGGTGAATCCAGCAAAGGTGATGTGGGTTCCTCTGGTGTAATAATACATGAAGGCAGTCTTAATTACCTCAAGGTTCAGAGGAAGGGCTCCCGCTATGACCTATAGGGCATGTGTACTTACAGGCTTGACGTAGCCGAGTTTTCAGGGGCGAGAGTGCGGTAGCACACGCTCTTTGAGTGGCCCGAGGTTGGAGCCCGTGACTGCTAAATACGATTAACAATTTGCATTGATTGATTTATTGTAAACTCTACTGACCTGGTGGTCGTGCCGGTGTATAAACAAGAACATTTACTGTACAGCACGCTCGGGTGATGACAAGGAGGATGGTTCTTTGGATTGAGTCTAGTTGTCTTCTATTTACTGTCATTGTGGTTTTGTTGTACCAGATCGGTGCGGCGTATGTAATTACGGGAGTAAAGATCGTTTTATAGTATAATGACAGAGTGCGTTTGTTAAGCCCGCAGTCCTTTTTGGTGATTCTTGCAACGAGTGCCGAATACGTTCTTATTTTGCTTCTTATATACTGGAGGTGAGGTAGAAAAGACTGGTTTTGTTCAGTATAACTCCTAGATATTTCAGTTGCGTGGTGAGTTTCAAGGTGTTTACTCCAATCTTGATTTGTGACGGTCTTCGTAGTTGCAATTTTTCCTTCAAGGGGATTGTACTGGTTTTTTTCAGAAGAGATTTTTACAAAATGAGTCGAAACCCATTCCCGGAGTTTTGTCAGTGCTCTTTTTGTGATAGCCTCCATTTGGGCTCTTGAGTCAGCCATTATTATGATGGTGAGATCGTCCGCGAAGCCCTGGGAGCGGGGTTCACCCAAGTCGAGGGTTAGGAATTCATCCATGACCATGTTCCACAGGAGCGGCCCCAGAACTGAGCCATGGAGGAAGCCCCTGCATATGAGTCTAGTGAAACTTCTATATAGTGGTTTCACTGTGATTTTCCTTCCAGAGAGGTAGGACTTCATGATGTTATATAGGTTTCCAGGTATGGATGCCTGTCTGAGTCTTGCGAGGACGCTCGGCCACCAGATGGTGTCGAACGCCCCCGCAAAGTCAATAGATATCACTAAGAAGTATTTCTTCTCGCAGGTCAGCACAGTCAGTGAGGCTTTTGAGCGCCACGATTGTCGAGGTTCCAGGTTTGGAGCCATATTGATTCGGGCTTGCTAACCCAGCTACATCGTAATGGATCTGTATTCTTTTTAGTAGCATTCTCTCCAGGAGCTTGCTCGCTACCGTCAGCAGGGCAATTGGCCGGTAGGATTCAGGTTTTTCCTGGGATTTTCTGGGATTTTTCAAGATTAATTTTACATTAGAAATCTTCCAGTCTTTGGGAAAGTTGCCTGTTTGGAGGTATCTGTTCAATACGGATAGGAGGAGTTGTGTTGCTATCTCTACCACCCTCCTGACGATCTCCAGCTCGAGAAGGTCAAGTCCTGGGCATTTCTTGTTCTTGATTTGTGCTGCTGCCATTTGGAGTTCTTCTTTTGTAAAGGGTGGCTTCAGTTGTTCCAGGGAGTACTGTTCATTTGTCTGGTGTATCATAGTCTGCTGGAGAGTGTATGTTATAACTAGTTCTTGAAGATTGCATTCAGGATGTTATTGATTGATTCATCCCACGTTGTGGCCAATGTTCCCCAGGCCGTGAGGGTCGTGGATACGACTTCACCTCTGGGGAACTTATTAGTGGTGACTTTGTACACCTCCTCAGGGGTCGTTGTTCCCAGTATTTGAGACAAGTTGCTCCCAGGCCTTTCTTTTGCTCTTCTTTATAAGTTCCGTGTAGTAGTTTCTAGCATTCTTGTATCTTTCCCTCAGTGCCGCCACCTCCACCACAGACCAACCCTGCCAGGCTTGTTGGAATTGTTTCCGCCTCGCGATCACTTCTCTTCGCAGCTCTGGATTTCTAGGGTCCACCAAGGGTCCTCCTGGCGCTGGCGTCTTTCTTTTTATGGCTACTTCTGCAGTGGTTATAATTGGGTTTGTGACTTCCCTTTGTAGACCATTAGGTTCCTTCTGTTGCAGGTCTTGCTGTAGAAGTTGGTTTGATGTTGTTAATAGGAGCTCCGCAAAGAGTTCCCAGTTCGCTTTTTGCAGTCTGAACCTGTTGAGGGCGTGCTTGATAACCGATTTTCTGTTTAGAGTTAGTAGGATTGGAAAAGGAATCACCCTGTGGTCGGATGTCGTCCAGGAGTCCATGACCTTCCAACCCATAACATAGCCAGCGAGGTTGTTGGTTGCCAGGGTGATGTCAATAGTTGCCTCCCACAGGGTGTTGCAGAAGGTTGGTAGTTTATGTGGTCTGTTAAGTGGAACCAGAGTTGAGCTTGCTAGGTACTCCTCGAGGATTTCTCCATTTCTTGTGCCAGGACGGAGTTCGGCAGTACACGTCAGCTCCGACAAGAATTTTCTGGTTTGGGAGAGCGTTTAAGAGCGTCTGGAGGTATTTGGTGGCGAAGATTATTTCCTCCCCCGGTCTACAATATAGGGACACTACATAAAATGTGCCGAAGGCTGTGATCAAGTGGGTGCATGTGGCCCAAGACGGCAACATTCGCCGACGTTAATTTTGTGACAGTAATGCTTGGATTACGCACTACCACAGCAGTCCGTGGAGTACTTTTCAGTGTACCACCTTGCATGTGATCGGTATCCCCGTACGCATCCTGCGTGGGTGTAGGGCTCTTGGAGAATTAATATATCAATGTTCTCCTTGTCCGCCTTCTTCCTAAGTTTCTCCGTGACTGCTATTGCTCTCTGGGCATTTTGCTGAAGTAACTTAATCTTTGTAGAGTTGAACGGTTTGGGATTAGTCCCCGTAATCTATCCTCTTTTGGTAGTAGCTCTTTGTTTTTAGGTGTGTGGGACACGTAGGATCTCTTATGGAATGTGTATATAGAATGTGCCAAGAAGCTTGCAATTTGCGTATTTCGGCTCTTTGTCCTTGTTGGGGAAATCGCTGAATTTGTGGCCTTTCTCCGCGCAATAGCCACACGTGGTTGTTTGTATGTATGTATGCAAGTGTGGGATGTGTGGCCAAAACTGCAGCATGCGAAACATTTTGACACAGTCACAAATTCCCAGTAGTGATGGCTTCTCCATTCTGTATATATTCTTGGTTGTTGCTTTAGTACCTGCCAGGCCTGTGGTACTAAACAAAAAGAAAACTTATTTTTAAGTCACCCGAATAATGAAATGCATCTTATGTCTGTTAATTGCGTGTGTTCTATGGTCTATTTGTCTGTTTTGCTGGAAAAACCCGAGTTTCTGGGGGGGAACCTTGCTACGCCTGAGACCGACTAACTCAGCCGCGGAGTGAAAAAAGCCCATTAAAGTTCCTCGCGTCATCGACGGGATTCGAACCCGGGCCTTTTCCACTCGGTATGGGGAGGACGGTGACGATACCACTGTGCTATCGCGCAGATATGGCCTGTGGTGTCAGCTCAACGATCCAGTTGTTGCTGGTTGCACTCTTAGATTTTGTGGCGTATTTGGGTTTGACTAGTTTATGCGGTGGTTGCTCTTCGCTGATGGTCTGGAGGTTTCGGAAGACTATTTCCTCTGCCAGTTGTTGAGGCGTTGTGTCCTTACTGATACCAAATATAATTACTGTGGGGTTCTTCTTTTTCGGAGGCTTAGCTGTTAGCCCCCATTGTTGGGATGTTAGGATTTGTCATGATATTGTTCATATCTTCCTTTGTTTCTGTCTTTATGGCTACTCCTAGGTTTCTTGTCTTGCGCACTGACTTTATTTTTGCCGTTTTGAGGTCTTCTCTTAGGCCTGTCAGGATTGTGGTCTTTAGTTCTTCACACGATCGGGGATCGTTTTCTTCAGTGGTCTCAAGACCACTATGTTCGGTGCCTTGAGTAACGGCTGCTTCTTCAGCGTTGATCCTGCCATTTGGTCCTAGTCTGTGACACCTATCAGGGGTTCACTATTTTGCTTGTGACTCAGCGTCTGGGCATAAGTGGGAATGTGCTGTGGCATTTGGTTTGTCCCACTGTCTATGTAGGCTTCCAGCTTGGAAGTAGCCTTTTCTTTCTCCGTGTTGGTTTTTTTTCAGGATTGTTTCTAGTTTGGTCCATAAGGACATAATCTCTGCTCTAAGGTTGGTGCTCACCCTGTTATTCTGTTCCTTGAACAGATTTTCCAATGCTGTTCTGAGAATCAGGGATTGCTCAATCGATGTGCCCTCTGGCAACGAGGGGTACAAGGGGAAGTCCTGCTGTTTGTCTTCTACGTTCTTGGTTTGGGACACTGTTAGTTTTGACAACTTTGTGCTTTGATTGCGAGCGGGTTTCTCGGTCCGAATTTGGGACAATTTTTTTACTGTTTTTCTTTTTGCTCAATTACGCTAACGCTTCATCTGAGGCCTGTTGCGGCGCGGCACTGTGTTTGCGTGTTTTCCCTTCCATATCAGGTCAATACGGTTTTGTTTGGTTTGGATTTTATTAGCGCGTTAGCAACTAAGGCTATAATGCGCCAGATCAATACGGATAATCGACTTTCGTACAGATTATCGGGTTGGTGTATTGTTCACCTTGTGGGGTTTGGTATTTGGTATAGAATGGCACCCGCTACAACTTTGTAGCCCTATTTGGTGGCTCACAGTAAACAGTTGCTGTTTTGGGCTATTCCCACTGACACGTGAGGGGGGGGGGAAACACCCAAGTTTGAAAATACTCCAGGAGTTCCGGAAAACTTTCTTCTAGGAGTTTTTAGGGATGCTTGGCACAATGGCGATGTTTATTTGGGAGCTAGGCGAACAGGATGAGAGTTGGTATCTGTCCATTTTAAGTTCATGGCAGGAGGGGGAAGAAAGAGACTGAAGACCAGGGGGAAAAGATAGAGATACGGGGTCCATTGAGAAAATGACCCCAAGTCAGTGGAGTAGGTCCAGGCACCACCAGAGTGAAAAAAGAGGGGAGGAGACCAGTGGTCACCTCCCCCCTCCCGTCCGGAGAGTGGAGGCAAAGGACCACACAAGGGAGCGTGGCTAGGAGGGCCTAATGGCAGCAGCTGAGCTGTGCTAATGGTTGTGTCACTCCTGGGACGAACCAAGGAAGGAGTTTTTTTTTTTTTCTCTCTCTCTCTCTAAGAGGACTGTCATATCCAGGAAGTTTCTTATTTTGATCTTCAGTGGGTGGTGTTTGGGTGCCTCTAACCCGTCTAGCAATGAAGACAGACTGCGCAAACTCAGTAAAAGCGGCGTAGCGCTGCTCGTCCATTATAATCAGTTGCTCACAATGCCAGGCATTATCTTGTATTTTAGTGGCAAACCTTAGCCGGAACGCGTCATATTCATGGCAGTCATATATTTCGTGATCTCAAGTTTCTTCAGCCCCGCAGTGACATAATGGATCATCTTCTATGCCTAGGGATGTTAGCTTCCCTTTAAAGGGTCCGTGGCCTTTCAATAGAAATTTAGTATGGAGGCCTGGCGAGTACCAGGGAGGAGGCTTTGGACTGATGAGGTTCAGAGAGGAAATGAACTTTTTGGTTATTAATCCTTTATTGGTGGTGTCCCATGTCTCTTGTCAGGTCCTGTACATAATTTCAAAGATTCTCTTCCTTTCTTGTTTGGGGTTGTTATCAAGGTTAAGAGTGATGCCTGCTGTTTCAGTGGTAATTTGGACTTTTTACCAATTAGATATCATTTCTTAAGGTCATATCTAATGACCTTAAGCTTAAGCTATATGTTGTTGGAAACATTTGACTGCCGAAGCCTCCAAAGAACGCTGGGCCACAATAGTCGATCAAAGGCCCCGGTGAAGTCTATCATGATTTCAAGAAAGTACTTAAAGGCTGTGTGGGTTGTTTGCGTGATTGATCTGTTGATGGCATCTTCTGTTCTGCAACCTGCTTTGAATCCAAATTGCTTATCATTCGAAAGTTTTTGTTCTTCATATCTGGCGGTTAAGCGAAATATGAGAAGGCGTTCTTGTAACGTGGCCATTACAGAGAGCAAGGCAATCGAGCGGTAGGAGGTTGGAATTTGTCGTGCTTTGTCCGGATTTTTCAATATAAGTTTCAGGATTGCCATTTTCCAGGATGTTGGAAAGGTGCCTTCAGTCAGGCACCTATTTAGTCGGTTTAGGAGAGTAATAGTAATAGAGGCATGTGATGCAAGAAAACAAGCGTATGAGCTTATGTAGCATCAGCCAAAAAAAAAAAAAAAAAAATCACACAACCATTCCCTCTAAAAGTTTGTCCAGTTCCTCCTTGAATTTCTTTAAGCTATCAACTTCCACAACGACAGATGGAAGTTTGTTCCACCAATTAACCCTTACCCTCAGTTTTTTTCCCCAGAAAGAGGGTAATTATGGGGTCCTCTTGGTAAGAGGACCCCATAATTGCCCTCACCAATCTTGTTGCCCTTCTCTGTACACGCCCAATCAAACTACATCCTTCATAAAATGAGGCCTCCAGACCTGTACACAGTACTCAAGGCGTGGCCTGACCACTGCCTTATACAAAGGGATAATCACCTCCTTTTCCCTGCTAGCAAAATTCCTGTATATCATTGACAAAACCCCAAGACCAGCTCTTGCAGCCTGTCTGCACTCCTCAGAAAACTTCATATCTGACTACACAATTACTCCCAGATCTTTTTCATTTTCTACCATCCTAAATGTAGTACCACGCAGTTCGTACGTTCCACTGGGGTTACTTCTACCCATATGCAGTACTTTGCATTTGTCAATGTTTAACTTCAATTGCCACTTCTCAGCCCATCTGCTCAAATTTTCTAGATCCTGTTGCAGTAGCACACTGCCATTACTGTCATTTACAACGTTGCCAACCTTTTTACCATCTGCAAACTTCGACACTAAGCCTGATATACCTTCATCAATATCATTGATAAATATACAAAACAACAGTAGATCCAAAACCGAACCCTGGGGACTCCACTAATAACATTAATCCACAAAGAGCAGCGTCCATTGATTATCACTCTCTGTCTTCTCCAACTCAACTTCCCTTTTATCCATTGTAGCAACTTACCCTTAATACCATTCTGCTCCAATTTGTACAGTAGTCTTCCATGCGCAACAGTGTCAAAGCTCTCCTGAAATCCAAGTATATGATATCAAAATTATTTTTTGCATCCAGTTCCTTTGTAACCACATCATAGTATCCAATCAAATTTGTCAGACAAGGTTTCCCCTTAACAAAACTATGCTGTGTCCGAGCTATAACTGAAGCTTGTTTAGTTGACCCTGCAGTGCTCCTTTAACCAGTGCCTCCATTCATTTCCCTGGAACAGAAGTTAAACTTAACTGGTCTGTAATTACTCGTGTCACCCTTCGATCCCCCTTTGTGAATTGGGGATACATTTGCACATCTGCAGTCCGTGAGGCCTTCCGCTGAATCCAAGGATGCTCTCATAATCATGGCGAAGGGTTTGCTTAGTTCCTTTGCCGCCTCCTTTAATATAACTGGATAGATCTCATCCACCCCAGGCGCCTTTCTTATGTTTAACATCAACAATTTCTCCTCCACTTTTCTCTCAGTTATTACAAAATCATTAAGCACTCTGTTACAGTTTGATAAACTTCTGGTATTTACCTCCCTTAATAACTCCTCATGTGTGAATGTAGATGCAGAATACTCATTCAGTTTGTTAGCCATCTGAGCAGGATCATCAACAGTCGAACCATCAATATCAAGTGGACCAATCTGATTCATCCCCTTCCTTTTAGAGTTTATGTAAATAAAGAAGTCCTTGCTGTTTTCCTTAGCATCCTTTGCCAAAGATTTCTCGTAATCAGCCTTCGCTTGCTAATTTCCTTTGTGACTTGTTTATAGATTAGCTTATGCGGACATGTGTTTTTGTAAAGGACGGCTCCTAGAACTTCTGTTCAACTCCACCTCGTATCTCTGTGAAGAACAGTATCATTACAAATGGGACAGATATGTGTGTGACTTGGTTTGTGTGTATTATGTGTGTTTTCTGTTGTGTCTGGCCTCTTGGCTACCCAGAAGCATCAGTCACCTGGACAGAGGATTCTGGATACTCGTCCACACTACAGGAAGGTGGGCCAGTCCCCGTAAAACACGTGCCGTCTGAAAGAAGGCTCTGTCTCATCCGATGTTGTCAAAAGATGGGCCAGGTTTCTCTGGGGGGCCCATTCTAGAGGAAGAGAAAAGAGAGGGGGGAAAAAATCCCGTGGTGTAATAAACAAGAGAGAGAGAGAAGCTACACTAGTGGGGAGCTAGGGGTGGGGGGAGAAAAAAAGTACGTAGTGCAGAGCGCGAAAAGAAAATGAGAAAAATTTTTTAAAATAATAATAATAAAATAAATAAAAGAAATAAAAATAAAAGATAGATTAGTAAAATAAAATTTTTAAGCTGCTGTCTGGGGATCCCTATTCGTAGCCTGTGTTATTCTGTAGGAGGCTTTCCTGCGCGTGAATACTTGTGTCGAGAAGTTTTGGAAGGCAGTAATGTTCTCTGGTGTTTTAGCAGAATGTCCAGTTGATTTTCAGTGAAATGGATGGTATTTGCTAGGTCTTGCCTCAGGTCCTCGTAGAGAGCGCACTCGAAGAGAAGGTGGAATCAATTCTGCTTGCCCTCGCAGTAGCAAACGACTATGGGTATTATCCCTAGTTGGAAGAGTTTCTCGTTCAATGAGTCATGCCCAGTGACTAGGAATGATATTTCAAAAGTTAGAGCGAGCCACTTCTGCGCTAACTTAGAGAAGGGGAAAGTCGCATCCGACAGGAATCTCCTTGTAACTGCTCCCTTGGTGGAAGTGGCCCATCTTGTCTGCCAGATGTTTATCATCTCATTATAACAGCGTGTTCTCTCTGCCTTAGGGTCAGTGTCCAGGTTTTAGCGCAATGTCCAAGATCTTGGTCGGAATTTTCTTATTGATTCTAAAGGTCCGGCCAAGGAAGGTTACATACAGGTCCAGTGGAAGGGTCCAAACTATCTGAATAGAAGCAGTGGATACTGCCCTGCATAGCCTATGGGTAGCCAGAAGCATTGTCCGTTATATAGAGTCCTAATTTGCCTATCATTTTTACCAATCTAGCTCGGTGGAACCAAGCATCTGCAGCATACGACACGATCGGAAGGAAAACGGCTTTATAGTACAGCTGAAGCGACCCTTTGGACAGGCCCCATTCGTTCCTGGAAATTGAAAACATTTGGAAAAACTAGGCACGTGTGGGGAGGCCTGATTGAAGTGGTTAAGGCTTAAATGGATTGATTAAACTTAATGGTGATAGTAGTCTAACTCTTCTTAGGACAGTACATACAAGAGTATATAAACTTAAATTGAAAATAGGGTGGCTACGGGATAGATGTGGGAAAATTTCCCTTCAGAAAGAAAGTAAATTAATTGTTACAAACTACCATTTCGTGTTGTGGACATAGGTAGTTTGAATAAATTTAAGAAGGATTATTGGAGAGGATCGGTTGATGAGGTGGGTAGTGTTTCTTTTTTTTTTTTTTTTATTGGTTAATGCTGTATAAGCTTGCTTCCTTTTATCATTTGTAACTGCTACTGCTAATACTACAAATACCAATAATAATAAAAGACATCGCTCTGGAGATCTTTTAATCGAAGTCTCGTGCTCTTAATATGCTCAAAAAAATTCTGTAAGCACAACCATAGGGGGAATCCCTATCATATTAACCCTGCTTAAGACTCGGAACTCATCACATGTGGTGTTATATCAGAGCAGGATCTACTTTATGTCTCTAAGAAAGAGATCGGCTCTGAACTTTGAAGATCAAGGTGTGGCAGCTGTTAAGCGAATATCTGTGTGTAACGAGGCGAATCTAGTCTCTACTCGTGTTCTCATCATTACCTTCAACACGCCATGGTCTCCAAGTTCCACCAAGGAAGCTACTTAAACTGCCTAGTAAGGATTTACATTTTCAATCCACTGAGGTGTTTTTTAAGTGCCGAAAGTATCACCATTCTCCCTCTGTCTCCATCTGAATCTCAGAATAAAATGACTTGAAATTTTTTGCTGAGGAAGAGAATGATGCTGTGTAGAGTGTATTTAGTGTCAAGCGGCACCAGGGGTTTCCCCCATCTCCGCGTTGCTTTCATTGTAGGTGTGCCAGTTCACTGGAAAGGCCAGAGATTTAAAAGTGTGTGAATATTGTATATGTATAGTGCTATGTACCGTTGTTCTTCTGGCCATTTAGCCGCTGGACCCCTGCTGAGGCCCAACGTTGTCCACACTCAGCCCCGTGGAGGCAGGCCAGGTATATCAGCATTATAATTAATTACTCTGGCAAGTCCTGCCACCTAATTTCCTGAGATTTCAGTGGCTAGCACCTAAAAAAAAAAAAAAAAAAGATTTGATCTTTCGCGTGGGGGGGGGTTAAGAGTGCTAGGATTTGAAAGGCCGAAACTATTGGCAAACAGTAATTTGGACATGATTAAATTTGGACGTGTAGGGCAATCGCTTGTGTACAGATAGAGTAGGGGAGGGAGACTGAAGACTGGGGGGGAGAGAGACAGAAATATGGAGTCAATAGGGAAGGCGACTCCAATAGGTGTCAGTGGGGCATGCCCATGCCCCACCAGAAGGAAAAATGGGGGTGGCGAGGAAGGGAGGAGACAATAGGACAGGCACCTCCCCCCCTGCCAGGGAAGTGGAGTGGAAAGAAAGCCAGGAAAGAGTGCCCAGCTCGGTCGCCAGTTGGCGCACTGGCAGCAAATCTGCTGTTCAAGGTGGGGAAAAAGATATGGGTCCAACGAAGCAGTCGGAACCAGTTCCCCGATGTCATTCAATGGCCATGTGTCCATCCAATGGTCATACTTCCCAAAAGGAAAAAAAATAAAATAAAAAATAAATAAATAAAAGGATAAACCGAAGGCTGAAAAAACCAAGCCTGCAGCCCTTCGGAAACCCACATACAAATCCAACAGTTCTAAAGAATTGCCATATATTCAAATTCGCACTGTGGGTTCCGTGGAAACAGTGACTTGAAGACCCTCCTGGGTCAACATGATCCAACTTGTTTTTGCAGGAGACATATTTAAAGGCAAATGATTAACGTTCTTAGCGAATTGTACAGTTATCTGGAAGAACAGAACTGGGAATGGATTTGCCCACGGAGGAGTCATCATCTTTGTCGGCAACAAGTCCCATTTTCAACCTATGGCACTTACCACAAACATAGAGGCGGTAGCAATTTACAATACAGTAGGTTTCCTCTTAATTATTATTTTATTTGTTTTCCACCTAGGAATAACCGCCTCACACACATAGACTGACCCAGATGAACTCGTTAATTTTAATTTTAGGCGATTTTATTGTAGAGTAGTGCAGATATATGTGGATGGATCCGATGATACATTATCTGCTTGAAAACAGTGACCTTCCCCTGCTAAATATGAGTTTCAATGTTTTCTTACTTTTAGTGTCACTGAACTGCATATATGCTCCCCTTCCCTCCTCCATTTGTGAATATGGGAGGTTTAAGAAAACCTTGACGGCAGTGATCTTCCATATCCATAATATCCACCCTTTGCAACGAAAAATTATATTGACCATCGAGGATATGACGAAAGATTGGTCAGGCTGACTATTGTGCCGCCAAACATCTGGCAACGTTCCACCGAAATGCACAGGATTGTGAGCTGTAAAAAGTGAATTGTGAGAATTATTGAATTGTTTTTTACAATATGTTGATTGCTGATCGTTATCTAATTTTCCGAACAACAGTTTCTCTCTTCCAATATATATCCTCAAGGATCGTTTTAACGATCATGCTTCTCATATCGATTTACTGGACGTTCTGATTATAAATTATCCTGGCTACCGTTTATTTAAATAACATGGAGAGATTTAAGATGAGAATTGTCGCTGAATCAACGTATACTTGACGTATATTTTGAAGCAAGAATGACATATAATTGAAGAAAGAATGACATATAATTGAACCAAGAATTATACTTGACATATACTTGAGCAAGAATTATATTTGACATATACGATGAGCCAAAACATTATGACCACTTACCTAATATGATGTTTGTCTTCCACGTGCAGCCAAAACAGCTCGTACCAGGCGAGGCATGGACGCTACAAGATTTCTAAATGTGTCTTGTGGTATCTGGTACCAACACGTAACCAGCAGATCTTTAACTCCTGTAAGATCCGTGGTTGAGACGTCGCAGATCGGAGTTGCTGTTCCAACACAAACCACAGATGCTCGATGGGAATGATGTCTGGGGAACTTGGAGGCCAGGGCAATACCTGGAAATCTTCCTCATGTTCCGCGAACCAGTCTCGAACAATCCGGATGGTGTGTCATGGCGCATTATCCTGCTAAAAGATAGCACCGCCAGAGGGGGAGACCGCTGCCATGAAAGGGTACACCCTTTCATGGCAGTGGTCATTAGATAGAGTGTAGAGTATGTTTAGTGTCAAACGGCACCAGGGGTTTCCCCCATCTCCGCGTAGTATACATTGTGTGTGAAACAAAACACTGTCAGTGCCAGAGATTTAAAAGTGTGCGGATCTTGTAAGTATAGTGTTGTGTATCGTTGTTCCTCTGGCCATTTAGGTCGCTGGACCCCTGCTGAGGCTCAACATTGCCCCCACTCAGCCCGGTGGAAGCGGACCAGGTGCCCAGTAGTTTAGATATTATTTACTCTGGCAGGTCCTGCCACCTACTTTCCTGAGATTTCAGTGGCTAGGACCATAAAAATATAAAAATTAAATAAAATTTAAGAAATAATAATAAAAAATAATAAAATAAAAAATTAAGGTAAATTTAAAAAAAATAGTAAACTAAAAAATTAAAAAATAAAATTTAAAAAAATAATAATAATAAAACAAAAAATAAAATAAAAATATGATAAAAGGGAGAAAACGCTAGAATTTGGTAGCCAAAAGTCGTTGTGCGAGGTTCAATTTTGCATGATTCAATTTTGACGTGTGGGGCGTACTCTGGTGTGTAGGTAGAGTGGGGGAGGGATACTAATGACTGGGGGAAAAGACAGAAGAATGGGGACGATAGAGAAGACGACCGCGGTGGTCGGTGGAGCCTGCCCAGGCCCCACCAGAGGAAAGGAGGGGAGGAGTCGGAGAACCGTCTTCTTCCCCCGCCAGGGAGCAGGGTATAAAGTAAATCGAGACAGGGAGCTCGATTTATATCGCCAATAAAGCGCTTTGTAGCAGAGCTGCACTATCCAGTCCGGTGGTGACCGTCTAGTATCCGCTGATATCCGTTTATGATATCATAAGCTGATATCCGTTTATGATATCATAAACGGATATCAGCGGATATCCGCTGATATCCGTTTATGGTCCCGTCCGTGTTCTGTCTTGAGTGAAGTCCTTGCAAGTGGTAGTCAGGTCCATTCTGTCTGATTTTCATCACTCTTGTCCGGGAAGTGGAGTTTACTGGCCGGGTCTTTTTGGTCATTCAGTAGTCGTGTTTCAGTTAGTCACATTTCATGATGACTTGTCAGGGAAGTGGAGTTCACTGCGGGCTTCGTTGCGTTCTACTGTCAGTCGCCTCCGATTTTGATTCATATCCGGGGATGGGTATGTTTGCTCTGATTTTCGTCAGAGCATCATCCTATCCTACTGTGGTCAGATAACTCTGTCCAGAGAACAAGCCGTTATTGCTTGGGTTTGTTGCACTGTAGTTTTCATGGTAACAGGTCTATTCAGGTGGGTTTTGTGGTTGCAGCAGGGTCAGTCTTCTTGTGAGGAGACTTTGGGGATATTTGTAGAATGCTTAGTAGGTAATGTCACTCTCTAGGATGTGGTGCTCGCTTTCTTAAGGGATAAACTGTAGCTTGGTGATGAATAGACCCCGGAGGTCCTCATAAAGTCGGCAGTCATACATCAGGTGGTCCCAGGTCTCCTGTGAACCACATGCGCAAAATGGATTGTTGGCTATTCCCAGTGTTGTTAGCTTGCTGCATATGGCACCGTGTCCTGTTAATAATTAAGTGCAATAGAGTCCCGGGGAGAACCACGAAAGCGATTTTGGATACGTTGTTTGTACGTCTGGAATGAACTTGCGAGTTATCTCCCCTTTTGTGGACTCCATCCAACGTTGTTGCCATACAGATTGGAGGTAGCTTTGCAATCGTTTCATTTCTGCAGTTTTATCCCAGCGGTGTTCGTGATGTGGTCCCTGTATGTCGTGCTCTTTCCTCGTCCAAGCTGGTACAGCATGCCTGTGCGTATCACCTCAAGGTCAAGAGGCAAGGCCCCCCGTGATCACCTGCAGAGCGTGGGTGGAGATGGCGTTGCAGGCCCGCGTCATGGTAAGAAGAACTGGTCGGTAAATAATATTGAGTTTCCTGCTATTTGACGCTCTTGTCCTCTTGTTAAACCACATTCCTGAGGCTTGTGTTTGGTTTAACAAGGCGACACACACACCTGAGGCATATGTAGCTGCTGGAATGAAGACTGTTTTGTAGAAGAAAGCGAGAGTGCGCCTCTTTAGGCAGACATCAGAGTGCCCAGCACATGGATGACTGGACCCAGGGTATCCCAGCAGAACATCGCCCAAAGCATGACACTGCCGCCACTGGCTTGTTTTCGTCCCACAGTTCATCAGGGCGACATCACTTCCCCAGGTTAACGACGCACACGTACCCGACCGTCCACATGATGCAACAGGAAACGTGATTCATCGGACCAGACAGCCTTCTTCCAATCACTCAATGTTCAGTTTCGATGCTCGCGTGCCCATTGTAGGCGCTGTCGCCGGTGAACCGTGGTTAACATGGACATTCGGAGCAGCCTGTGGCTACGCAACAGGCTGCTCCGAATGCCCATGTGGCTACGCAATCCCATTTTCTGCAGGGTTCGATGTACTGTGTGTTGTGACACATTACTCCCGACACCAGCATTACAATTACCTGCTAGTTGCGCCATAGTCGCCCTTCTGTTGCCACGTACCATTCGGGAGAGCCTTTACTGACCTCGAGCATCGATTTGCCGTGGTTGTCGAACACCTCGTCGGGGGTTCGTGGGTTCCTCCCCCTCGAACCACTTTCAGTAGGTACTAACCATGGCTGACGGTGAGCATCCCACCAGCCGTGCCATTTCCGATATGCTCTGACCCAGTCGTCTGGCCGTTACAATTTGGCCTTTGTCAAACTCGCTAAGTCCGCTGCCTTTCCCATCTGAAGAAAAAGAGTTACACTGATGATTAACGCAGCTCATTATCAGATGTTTTTTATACCGTGTCCCGACCCGCGCACGCGCCATAGTTCACCTGCAGTTGCTTCGATTTGCATAATGACTCGCTGGTTATAATGTTTTGGCACATCGGTGTAATTGAAACAAGAAATTTCATCATCTGTGATCGGCATCAGTCATCTAACGGGAGTAACGGACCACTTTCAACGAGACTGCACTGCTTCATAAATTATATTGAAAACGTGTTCACTTCAGTTTTAAACTTTTTCAAGTCTTAAGTCTTTTGTTACACAAAATTAATTCTTTCTGTTGTATTTCACGAAATATGCACACTTTAAATGGATCATAATTTTTACACACTTTAAATGGATCATAATTTTCGAAACACTACATTTTAATGTACAAAGTCTTATTACATTCTCCTTTGGACAGTATTTGAAAATGCTATTAAAGAATTGTCACATTATTGCTTTATATTTTATAATAGAATATTAAATGCATAACAATTTATGAATCACTAATAACAGAAATTATTTCATGCATTTGCATACAAAAATTCCCAATTAAATCGAAATAAACAATTGGCTGATATTGAAGAGATTGGTTCCCGATAACAAGGTATATTCTCTGTTTGCTGTTCTGTTTCCTTCCAGTTCCTTCCCACCCCCTTTTTTGTCCTGTTTTTCATTTTGAAATATATTTCCTTCAACAATCGAGAATTTTTACGTTTCTCTGTGCGCAGTGTACTTACTGCATCAGTGCTGAGCTATTTTCTGCAGTCTGTCCAAGCAGCTAATTCTATTCGATGAGAATGTTTACTGATAGTTAAAGTAAACAACTAGCAACCCTTGAAGATATGGTCCCTTTTATATACATATATGTATACATGCATATATCGCTTATATGTAGAAGTGATCCATTTCCAACGCGAAGGGGTAGAGACGAGCAAGCGTCGTACATATCTCTCAGAAGAAACAAAATCAGGCTTGCATATATCGGGAGAGCCGGAGACGTAACTACGTAACTCCTGGTGGCACAAGCGCTTAACTAACTCCCTAACCTTCAGCACCAGCCAATGGTAGAGCCCGAGACTGCTTTCGCTGTTGCTAAGCGAGCCAGCCAAGACATGTAGCGCGTTGACCTAAGTTTTCTCCTTCTCTATTTCTATCTCCCTCTCTGTCTCTCCCTCTTTCTGTCTCTGTCTCTCCCTCTCCTTATTTGTTTGTTTATATGTGTGTCGGACGGAGAAAGGTGAGCGTTTCTACTATGACTGACCCCCGGTGACTCATTTCCACCTCGCGATATTCTACGATGCTGCGAAACGGGTGAGGTGGGTAGTGGCTTCATCCATCCACCCCCTTTCGTACCGGAACTCAGGATGTTTTTCATGGTTTCTGTGTGCATGGAAGCAATGGTGTCACATCTCGCTCCTGTAGCGTGGACCACTCTACAGGTAGGCGTCTCTTGCGCGTGTTTACTTGTTAGTGTGAGACATTAGTTATTACTGAATAGACTCTAATATTCTTTTGTATTTATACCGTTGCATTCGATAAAGTAGATGATGGTTCAAGCATCTTCTTTTTTGTTATTGTGAGTTTAATGTCTTGTCAGTAATAATTAAGAAATAGGAGAGTGAATTGTATGTAGGTCAATATGGCATTTCAAAAGTTTACGAACGGCACATGGGAGTTATAGCTGTAAACAGAGCGTGCTATGAAGTTGTTCTTCTTGTAACCTTTGTGACCTTTTTTCGCGATAAACATTTTGTTCTCTTGACTCTGCTCTAATAATAGCCCGGGGATTTTGTAATCGTAGGCAAGAACAACATCTTGGATTCTTATATGTAAATGAACGAGTCCATGTATCGCAAATCATGCATAGTATTTTGATAGAATAACACGAATGCAGAAAAAGAAGATACAATGAGCTCAGCTGATTCTTCCGACATTATACAGAAATCTTCACAGTGCCTGAATCGCTCATGAAAAATACCTGAATATGCCTCTCTCTCTCTCTCTCTCTGTCTTTAAAAGCTGTCAATTTATCGTTTGTTTTGTTAATAGGAAGTAATGGTTCACCTTCACTTCCTATTAACAAAAGGGATTGGCTCAAACTGAAAAATGTTTAGAAGAGACAGGAAGATATTATATGAAGGCATTGTTATAGAGAGACTCAAGTTTGGTTTATTTGCTTTTGTAAGTCATTATTTTACCTCCAGTTATATTTTTGTAATAGATTCTCCTTCATATTATTGCATTTTTGTGCTTGTGTGATGCATTATCTCTCTCCAAGTGTGGATTAAATAATCAAAACCCCTAATAATCCACAAAATGAAAGAGACTTGTAAATGTGAAAAAAAGTGTTTATTTTATCAATATTTATTAAAATATACTGCAGCGTGAGAATATTTTACAAAATTTAATACATATGTATATTTTTGAAAAAAGTAAACGACGAAGTTCGCTGTTTGCTTTGATTTGCCTTCCTGTGAATGATGCTACGCAAATATCAAAGCATTGCCTTGTCAGCGAGAGCGGCGTTTCCCTGTTATAATGTTTATTGATGGGCTAAAGTTTTTGTTCAGTGAAATGGATAACCCTTTTCCTTTTTAACGTTATGGACAAAACTTAAGAGAAAAAATTTCTGAGAAGAATGTTAAAATTAAGTACAGTAATATTACTGAAAAGAACGAGCTATTCGGCATTAAACAAAGATGGGGATGAAGTTCTAAGAATTTAGAGATCTTGTCTATAGGAACATTAAATGAATATAAACAAACACTTATAACGGATTCTACGTATTCCTTTTTCTTATCTGACTTATTTACACTTCCGCCGACCGTAGAGACTTGGAATAATCCGTCCCTGGATAATCGAGAGGCTACTGTACTTCCCTCTAGCATTGATTCTCTCACATGTCCAGATCCTTATGATGACCAAGTTTAATGGTTGGATGTCAACTACAGATCAGCTGTAGAAATAGCCGTAATGTATCTTATATGTTTTCTTAACAGTAGTTGCACACAGTTGGTATTCAGAATTTTTTTTTTTTTTAACTCCGTGGCTCATCCGTTCAAAATATGAGAAGCAATTTTTAGCCCGGCTACATTTAGTGCCAAAACGAATTAGTGACTGTAAATTATAAATTAGTAAGGTTATTTCACGCTAAGTAGTCATATTATACGTAACTATTACAAAAAAATCGCAAAGTATTTTCTTATCTCAGCTCTACAAGTATCCGATGTGGGATCCTTAGCTTGACAACATAGGCATCTACACGATATTGCTTTAATTTATCGTGTCTTTGTCAGCAAAGTCAAAGGTACCGCATATCCGATTCCTTCAGAATAGTTGCTGGCAGATTATATTCGTTCTTTAATCCTAGGATGGGGGATATCAAATTTGGCCCAGGATTTTGATCACAACGTGTCAGTAAATCGCCTTACTCTATTCATACTAGGCAGTCTTCACGATTTACTCCCCTATGCAAGTACAAACTTGTCCCGTCGACAAGCGACTCCTCCTGCTGTCCGTACAGCATCAAATTTTTAGGAGTGGTTCGCAGCCACTGGGGAATACACACTTCCGCATTGCTGTTGGTCTTCTATCTTCCCAAAATTTCTTTTAGCGGCCTGAAAAGTGCTGCTATGATCTTATTGCCAGAATGGGGCCGAGTGTTTTTGTAGAGAAGAATGAACCTTTTTTGACCTTTTAGGGATGTTTTTTTCCTCAATCCTCACTTTCATTTTTGGGAGATAGGAATAATGCTGTCCAGAATAAGTGTCTCAACTTTGAATACGCACGTGATTGACTGCCTTTTGCAGTTGGTCTGTTGTAGTGAGGTTTTAGGAGCATCAGCAACTTAAGCCATATTGCGATGTATATAATGTCTGTTAATTGCGTGTGTTCTGCGGTCGATTTGCTGTTTGCTGTAAAAAAACCCAGTTTCCATGAGAAAAAAAAACCATGGTACCCTAGACCGAGACAGACTAACTCAGCCACCTTGTAAAAAAAGACCCATAAATTTTTCCTCCCGTCATTGATGAGATTAGAACTCCTAACAGACTGTTTGCTTAGCTCAGAAAACTTTAATCAGACCGTAGTTTTCTTATGTCCTTTTCGTTCTGTAACAGCTTGAGTGTGTTATAACAGTGAGAAAAGCAACGGGTGACTCAAGGTCATGTACTAAGCTTTCTCATCCACAGCGTTAGTACGGAGTGGGAAGTGAAATTAATTTGAGCCACCTCTTGTTTTTTTTCCCTGCTGCCCCACTGAATTGGTGTGTATTCTGTGATTGCTGCTACCCAAATACATTAGCTTTTATTTGTCAATATTAAACCTCTTGCCACTTCTCAGCCCATCTGCCTAATTTCTCTAGTTCTTGTTGCAGTAGCATACGTAAGCTACTCTGCCAACCTTTGTGTCATCAGCAATCTTAAACGTTATACTTGGTATGCCTTCATCTATAGCGTTAAAAAAAATATCGAAAACAATAAGGTTCTCAACACTCAATCCTGAAGAGCTCTACTTCTTTAACCGCTTACCCCATTATTTTCCCTGAAACAGAAGTCAACCTTGTCTGCAACCTCAGCTTTGTCCTCACTTCGTCCTTTGAAACACCTTTGTGAACAGGAGAGAGATACATCTCTAATCTGTAGGGACCTCCGCTGAATCCAAGATTGCTCTCATAATTATGACTAAGGTTCGCTTACCTCTTTTGATGCTTCTTTTAAAGTAATTGAATAGATTCCGTCAGCTTCAAGTGCCTTAGTTACTTTTAGCTTCAACAAATTTCATTCTACCTTCCTCTCAATTATCACAAAATCCTTTATCTTCCTGCTATAACTTGGTATGATTTTGGAATTCACATTCCTAAAACTTCTCGCTTAAATGTAGATGCAAAATATTTATTCCATTTATTATTATTATTTATTCATTTTATTACATATGATTCACCCCTGAACAGCCTTCAGCTAGGAGGGTGCCTATATACATTTATACATTATAAGTTAGAGAGCAAACATAGAAATCGTACATCTAAAGTGAGCAAATAAAGCAGATACAAATATATACAGTGACACAAGCAAAAGGCAGAGACATATAAACACATACGCGTCCTAATATATGCATTTACCACTAATACATCTGTACATACAAAACACACATCGATTTAAAACAAATTAATTCATCAGTAAAGTAGAGTTCATGGGAGATTCCATCCTGAAGGAGATAATAAGGAAACTTCTACAGTTGTATGTGGTGGTACATGTCCTGTATCTTCTCAGATCTGTACGCTTTCTCATCACAGAACTTGTGGGGATCAATCTTCAGGGTGTTGTACGTTTCGAGGATGTTAGACGGAAAACATCTTCTAAGCATAGTTAAATTCTGTACTAAGCTTCTTAGGGGAATCCATGAACTATTGCAAAGGACGCGGGAAAGCCTAGGGCCTGCAACAAGATTATGGACATTTGGAGCGTCAAAGCGATCGGTGAGGAGTTGGCAGAGATTACGCAGATTTCCTGTGATGAGCAACTGATTCCAAGGGGTGCAACCAAGGTTAGCATACATGACTGATCTCGAGATGGTGAAAGGGTGGCCATTAACACGGTTCAACCACCTTAAAATCCAGTATTCGATACCCATGAATTTTTTGATGTTAGTGAGGGAAGCAGAGGACCAGATCGTCGAGGCATACATGGGAATCGGGACAAGACATGTTTGTATGTAGTGAGTGGCAAGTTTTTGGTTGTTTACACCAGTAAGTTCCTGTCTTATCGCCCACATTGCTGACAGAGTTTTTGCTTTAGTGTTGGCGAAGTGCTGTTGGAAGGTCAGGCCTTCATCCCAGGTGAGCCCTAGATCAGTGTGATGAGAAATCTTTTGGACTCTAATACCATTGATGTAGATGTCTATGTTCATCTTCTTCTTCAAGTTGGTGAATGACATTTGTGCTGACTTGGTCGGATTTATGGATAGGCCAATATTCTCAAGATAATGGTCAAGTTCTTCTATTAGGGCAGTGGCATGGGCGGTGATTGCTTCAGATTTGTCACCGTGTTTTGACGAGATGAAGAGTTTCATATCATCTGCGTAAGAGCTGCAGTCAGGATGCATAGAGAGGAAGGGGTCCAAAGCGGCAGCAAAAAATAGTGCGGAAAAGACGCCACCTTGGGGGACTCCTCTGTAGACGACGTGGTTCGATTGGAAGGTTCTATGTTCTACTCTCAAATGCCTTTGTTTGAGAATGGAAACGATGACTTTTAACTTGAAATGCCTTTCAAGTATTGTCATCAAGGAATTGATTGAGACATTATCGAAAGCAGATTTAATGTCTAAAAGTACTACATCAATCTGTTCTTTGGCGTTCAGAGTCGTTTGGATCCGAAATAGGGTGTCCATTAGATTAGTCACAGTTGATCTCTTTGGAATTATAGTGTGTAAATATGGTGGTCTTTTATGGAAAAAATGCATAACAAGAATTGGCAGCAGAGTCTTCTCGAACAATTTCAGTAAATTGTAGCTTATAGAGATGGGACGAAAATCCTTCTTGTCTTTCGGATGTTTGACTTTAGGCACGGGTTTTACAATATAATGTCTTGAGAATGGAAACGATGACTTTTAATAAGCCTCCCTGTATTCTGAAATGCCTTTCAAGTATTGTCATCAAGGAATTGATTGAGACATTATCGAAAGCAGTATCTATCAGCAACCTTAATAAGATCAGAGGTAGTTATGCCATCCATGTCTGTGGATGTGTGACCAGTGTGGTTCATCTCTTTCCTTTTAGTTTTAATAGAAGCAAATACATGTAGTTCTTTTCCACTTCATTTCGCATTATTAACCAAAGACCTTTCGTAACCTGCATTAGCTTGCTGTACTTCATTAGTGACTTGATTGCAGGCTGGTTTATACTTACTATTAGGTCTCTGTGTCTGTCTTCTGATAATTTATAATTATCCCATGAATTTTTCTTCTCTATTCCCATTAGTTCGTCAGACATCTATTTAGATCTAAACTTGGAAACAGTATCTCTTAGTTGACAAAAAGCTTAGTAGCTACTACAGTTACTTCCCTGAATACCTTAAAATTCATCAAATTCTAGAGTTAGAGTTAGTATACAAGCAAGTATATGTGCACCTGCTTTTGTTCTTGTAGTCCTAATGGTCCATATATATTTACAGCAAAAACTATTGAAATAATTGATATTAACAACTATACTGATTTTTGAACAAAATGTCCTCCAAGGTTTAATCACTGCCTTACACAGACGTGGCATTCTATGCGATTAATTTTATAATAGTGTCTCGACTAACAATATTCCAAACGATATGCAAGTTTTCCCATAAATTTTATGAATATGGACGAACTTGACGTCTAGATGATTCCATAAAAACTCTATTGGGTTTAGTCAGACGATTGGATGGCCACACCATAATTTGCAATACCCTCTCCTGTTGTTTAGTTGCTAGAAAGTACCTGCACAACTTAGAACTGTGCTTTGGGTCATTATCTTTTAATATAAAATTTCTTTCACAAGTCGAAATTCAGAGTTCAAGAATGATCCGAAATCCGATGTTCAAGAATGTTTTTATAAACTTCTTTTCTTGAAATTCCATCAATTTCAACTATGTTACCCACTCTAGAAAAACAGAAGCACTCCAAATCATGATGGGACCACCACCGTGCTTGACTGTAGGCACTAAACAGTGTGGCGCCATTGTTTACTTCAGTTGATCGTTTCACATAAACTCTATGCTTGGATCCAAAAATTTCAAATTTGGATTCATCTGTGCCAACCGTTTCTTTCTATTTTCCGGTTTTAATAAGGGTCTTCGGATCGCTACGCGACCTTGAAGTCCTGCTTGTTTAAGACGAAGTTTTACAGTGGATGTAGACACGAGTTTCTTTGTTTCTGTTGAACCCAGCTCTGATATCAGGTGAAGAAAGTCGTCGATTGCGTTTAGAAATCAGTGTTATGGTCTTATCTTGTGCTTCAGTCGTCCTGATCGTGGTTTGTCCTTTTAAACTGCCAGTCTCCTTGAATCGTCGAATAATAATTTGTACTCCTTTAAATGAAATGCCTAGTTTTTTGCCATACTCCTCATGGGATAATTTTATTTATACAGAGTTATAATAGTGCTTCTTTTTTGAACACTCAGTTTCTTATTTTTTGCGATGTTTATCACGAAACACACAAAACTCTCTCCAAACACCCTTTCTGAATGACGGGTATTCAATTTTATAAGTTACAGTTCTTACTCCTAAATTTATATTATTACAAAACATTCTAGAATCATCTACAATCTTCTAATAATATTGACACAATACTCCCACTTTCTAGAATATTCTAATCACCTACTACGTGATTAGAATATTCCTCTAATCACCTACAGGAATCTTCAACAATGTTCTGCCATATTCAGGAGTCTTCTACACCTTTCTGGAATATTCTAGAAATTTCTTAAATATATAATTTAAGTTTTTTGATTTTTATACATAATAGAAAATACTTTAATAAAAATTGGTAAACAAATTGGTCCTATTTTAATAAAAACTTTGAAATTAAAAATGAAACGTGATTTTAAACTTTTAGGCGGCAGTGCATATGCAAATACTTCTAAAAAGAAACACCTAGATTATATGTAATTTTAATGCAGTACTGTTAGCTTTAAACAGTCCGTGCATGCTTCGCAAGTATTTTATGTAAGATTCATCAACATAGCATTGTTTGTTAAAAAAATATATATAGAGAGAAAAGAGACTTAAAAAAAGGTATACGGGAGGAGAGTAATTAAATTGAACGGCCAGGTTTAGAGAACGCAAAACTATAGAGTTTTATTAAATGTTCTGTAAGGTTATAGTCTTATCGATTAATATATAAGGAAATAACTATATTTACTTTTCACTTAATCAAAGAAAAAGAAAAAAAATCATTCAATTTGATTAAAAAAACAAAAACAAAATTCATTTAATGTAATATAAAAAAGTCGAACTTGCATGAAATGTAACGCATTACGTACATTAAATAACTTGTTTTAGAAAGGTTAACATATTTGGGATATCATTGTGCTCTGTTTAGATGGTTGATAAAGTGTCAGAGGAGTTGATGGTATTATTTTCATTAGGTATGAATTGTAAAGTGTGGGAGTTCAAATTCGCAGGATAACTTGTAAATAGAATTGCTATTTGTTGATAGAAGTAATTTTGATGATCGTTAGTAAACTGGGTGTAACATTGGGTTGTTTACGTTAGCTTATATCCAAAATAATTTAGTAACGTTCTTTTCTTAAGATTTTTAACTATCTGGGAATTAAAGTTATTTCAGTAGTCAGTAATAAGTTGTTTTACTTTTTTATTTTTAATTAAGGGAATTTTATTATAAGCGCGATAATTTTCCCCCCTCTGGATGGATGGTTTGTTCTTTGTAGTCTGTAAAAATTGCCAGACAGCACACCTCCTATGGGGCTCCATTGGTTGTAAGGGCATTGACGATTTTGGATACTAGGTCTCTTTTTCTAAGACTGTCATACGGAAAATTTGCGATATCTTTATTAATATTAAAACGTTAATATCAAATCCCTCCCATCCAATTGTCGTATTTTTATGGCTTCATCCAAGTTCATCATAGGCTTCTCTTATATCAGAGCGAAAGCCTCTTCGATATCCAATGATAAATTGTACCCTTAGTTGGAAGACTCCCTGAATTTTGGGTGTGTACAGAGATTCATCCTGGGGTTGGGGTGACTGTCTGTTTCTAGCCTCTCCCAAAGACTCGATTAAAATCAAAAAACACAAAAGTGAGTGATTTTCTCTAGGTCAAAGCAGTGGCTGTGGTTCTCAATGGGCCTCCAAAACGAAAAATTGTGGGTGCGCTACTAATTTTGTGAAAGAGATTCACCATGGTTGATCTTCGTTTTACAACAAAATGCCTGTTATTGAGCTTTATTATACAGTACGGTATACCGCAACATATTATTATACTGTAGTATAATACAGTATAATAGACTGTATATTTATTATACTGCGCACTGTACTACAAAAAGATATGGTACACACTTTTCATTACAGGAAATTGTGACTACAAAATATGCAAATATTTTAAGTTGATACCAAGTCCAGTTATACCGGAATTCATTTCGTATGTGCGCATGGAAAGAGCTAATAGAATTTTAGAGGCAGCGCACATTTAAGTGGTGGAGGCTGCATCCTCGGGTACCAGCTAACAGGGAGCTCCCAAAGTGACTGTATGCATCAGTCAGTTTGGGAGCTCCCTGTTAGCTCCCCCTCCCTACCTACTTTAAGTATGATGTAATGATGAAATAATTTCCTCTGCTAAGTTTCAGTTCTGGGAAGAGTTAAAAATCCTCATCTAGTGGAATTGACCAGTAAATAAAAGAAATGCAATAGTATTTCATAATAATCGTACTTCTTTGCAATGGCCTGCACTAAATAAGTTATGAACTGGAATGTTGATTATCTTATTCGGACCTCCTTTCTCTGATGACTATGCATTTAAGATGGTCACTGTAATATTGTATAGTGATGCTATGACCCTTGGAAAATAATTTGTGATGACCCCTTCATCTTCCTTCCTGGTTTTCTGGTCGAAGAAGATAATGAACACCACCCAGCTTGTAGATGATGTACCTTGCTTCCTTCGTGGGTGGAGAATAATGATGCTTCCACTGTTTCAATTCCTGTTTGCTTTCAGGGTCAAAGTTGGATATCCATGATTCGTCTATTGTGACTAAACGAGCAAAAAACCGGTTCACTGCACGTTACTCCACTTTATTTATCTTGACACTTTGTGATCATTAATGGCCTGTAACACAACAAAGGAACTGTTATTGAGACTGACTACCATAGATTTCTGCGATGTCCTACGTTGTACCTCTCTGGTGCGGTCCTCATAATGCAAAAAATGTTCATTCTTTTGTGTTATTAAATATTGCAACCCTTTATCACCCTTTTCTTCTCTTTCTTTATAGTTTCCCTTCTACAAATAGTAATTCTCTGCCTGAAAATTCTGTTTTTGTGTCCTGAGTATGATACGTTCCTTTTCGTTATATTTTCGACAATAAATCTTTTTTTTTCTGTATTTTTAATAAGAGATGAAGCCTAAATCTGATGTAATTTTATTCATACTCTTTATTGTTAGTAGAGTTTGTTTCCACATCTCAGAAGTCTTAATTTCTTTTCGCTTTGATTACTTTATCACTACACGTAATATCAGTTACGAGATTTAATATGCAACGTTTAACCTCGCTATGTTTATTTATCTGTTTACTATATGTTTTATGCTTATAAATGGTGTTCAGGATATTTTGAACTTCCTTTAATTTCCTTTTCTGATTTCCTGACTTTCCGTTTTCTACTGTAAAGTGATATATTACGTTCACACAAAATCTCATGGCCAAGATGCTGATGATCCAACCCTTGGCTAAGACAATAGAAAAAGGACCAGAGGACATATAATCATAAAGAAGTATAGTATGCAAAACACTGCTAGTGAAGCTCACAAAATACGGTACTAACAAAAAGCAATGATGCATAAGATCTATAAAGTCATGTATTTAGCCAAGAGCAAACTAAGTATGGTACGAAATGTATCTTATCGCATATTGTGAATCATCACCAGTGATTGTGCCTCAATATTGCACCTGCACTCAAAGATATGCTTTGCTATTATCCATAATTTCCATGTTTTTCCTTATTTTCAGAATATAAGATTTCCCTTTTAGACTCAAGACCCCCGTGCAACAGACGAGAGAGAGAGAGAGATGAATAGAACAGCAAAAGTAATAATAAGATTGTACGAAGAATGAAAGTTTGTTCAATCGAACTTTTCTCTCCCTAAGCCACTCTTGAGTCGAGGGTGACTTACTGGTATTCATTGCTGGTGGGCTCGATCCAAGTAACTGTATTGTACATATACATTGTTATTGGAGTTTACTCTGTAATGTATATTTTTTTACATAAAATAAAGAAACAACTGATAATACCACGGCTTCTGAGTGCCTGCTCTTCCCAAAATTCGCAAACTCTCTTCACTCTCATTCTAAGACAGGCTTCACAATGGGAGAACTGCCCAACCCTTAAAAGGGTAGAAATAACTCACTCCCAAAATTGAAGATTCCCATTCTTTAAAATTTCCATACTATAGGAAGAGCTAATTTAAAAAAAAAAAAAAATCGTTGCTGCATTATACATAACTTTATTATTAACCACCTTACAGGAAAGAGTAGGCCATTAAGAATTGTCGCCAATATTGTTCGGTGACATTATCATAAAAACCTTTTGTATTTTAACTATGGGCTTAGGTACGCTGCCTTATCCTTTTCGGCGCGTTCGCATATATGCATATAGCGAAGCATATAGCACCCTTACGTGCGGACAGATATATTACTATCCGTCCGCACGTAAGGGTGCTTACACGTAGAACGCAGATTTGACCAGAGTCTATTTAGCGCGTTGGGAACGTGTGTTAATCTGCTTACTGGCTATGGACTTATAGAAAGCAGTTGATTAGCATCTGTTGTCAATTCCTAGAACTTTCGTAACTTGTTGAGTTGCCAATTTGAAAAAGGAAAATTTGGGAAAACTTCTCGTTATATTTAAAGGGGGGGGGGGGGAGAAGCATGATCGTTTAAAAAAAACACGGAATAATAACACAGCAAAATCAACCGGAATAAACTCTTGCTTAAACCGAGAACATTTAGTTTTTGCTCATCAGCCATATTGCCGATTCATTCCTTCAATCAGCGCAGAGCAACAACACAATACCCACTGCTTCAGCCGTTGAAAACCAGTAAGCTTAAACTAAAATTCATTCCAATAAGCAGGTGGATTAATACCACCAGCAATGACCAATCCTGACCCCTTTTATTGTGCGCTCTCCCATTGACTTACATGATTCATTTAAGCTGCTTGAAGGCCCTGGTTTCCCGAAAGCAGACCAGCTATGAAAGAGGTGTCGAGCTATTCAAATTTCATTAAAATCGAACCGATAAAAATTCATTTTTTCATACAAATCATATAGGCTATCCATATGTTGAATATTGTAGCCTAAGCGTTTTTTTTCTAAATATATATATATACATATATATATATATAAAAGGTAAACTCCAGCAATTATAAATCCACTGCAGGATGTAAGCTTCCTCGACGATTTACGTTGAGGGAAATGGACCATAATCTACCACGCTGGTCCAATGCACGGGTTAGCAGATCGACCGTACTTAGCAGCTAGAGGCTTAAACTGCGATCTACTTAAAGAGCGTTTACTACGGTACTCCCGTAGTAAACGCCCCTGACCACTCGCCTATGAGACCGTTTTTTGCTAAATATATATTTATTATTTTTAATTGATATTTTTATTCATTTGGATCATTGCAAAATCGAGAAGTACGTGTACTTGTTATACACTTCTTCTGGCGTTATAACCCAGAGTGGGTCTTAGCCTTCTCGACGATGTTCCACCAATGACCCTGCCCGGAAGTTAAACTTCTCCAGCTTCTAATTCTCATGGTCTTTTAAGTCCCTTTCTACGTCATCCTTTTTAATGGATTTTGAAATGGAAACCTCCCTGTAGGTTTCCATTTTATTATAATCTTAACATGTTATACACTGCTCGACAAAATTAACAAAACAAAATGTTTTTCATAAATATTTTATTTTTCTATACTATTTTTCGTCCCCGAAGGCGAATATTTGATATCCTGGCATGCAAATTTGGAGTATACAATAGAAACCGATCTAACACCTTACAGAGCTGCAAATTATTCATGCCTATAAAAACCTGGGTTCCGACCGCATCACTTCATTCCCGTTTTTTTGGCTTACTCAGTGGGACGGCCACATTTCCAGTGTTCAGGATGGCAAGCCACCGTCGTTTAGATGAGAATAAATTTGGGGCCAGCCTCCACTGACTTTTCTGGGGACACCTTCCCTATCGTCCCCATATTTCTGCCTGTCCCTCCAGCCTTGTCTCCCCCCTCCTCACTACTCTAACTAAACCGACCGAGTACGTCCCAAACTTAATGTTGCACAATTTAGCCAAAGTGTGGGCAACGGTGGGTCCCACTAGGGGCCCAACTGCTAAATGGTCAGAGAAACAACAGAACATAACACTACACAACATAATCATATCCCACACACTCTTAAATCTCTGGCCTCCACAGAATACTGTGCTTCACGAACAGAGTACACAAACGTGGAGATGGGGAAACCCTTGGTGCTGTTAGACCACTAACACACTTTACACTTTTATGGAAATAATTTCAGGAGACAGGAACCATTACAGAAAGAACTGGAACAACGTCGGCGGAGGGCTACGTCAACCAGAACAACCGCTATTTCCAACAGCAAGACCTACGATGTCCTGTTATCAATTGTCTCTTAAGTTTGCTGTGGCCACAGGTGAAAACATTTTCAACTGGACTGTGTTAAGAAAGCTCAATTCAAGGACTCTACGCAAGGAAGCAAGTTGTTTGTATCCTATTTACCCAAAACCACCGCAGAGCTCGTCGAAACTGGTGGAGCGTATGACTTGGAGCCCTGACAAATGGGGTACAGTTCTGTTCTCTGACAAGTCGTTATTTCATCTGGAGACAACGAGGAATGCGATACCATCCCTACAACATCAGAGAAAGGAACACTTACGGTGGAGTCGGTTTCTCGTGTGGAGCGGTATAATGATCAACGGCTGTACCCTTTTTCATGTGTTTGATAGGTGTGCCGAGAACAGATCCTCGAACCCTATGTGCGACCTTTTAGAGGTGCGATTGGGCCAGATTTTCTTTTCATGCACAACAACGCCACTGCGCACACACAGAGCTAAAGTGGTGGAGGAATATCTTGAAACTGAAGATATCCAACGACTGCTGTGGCCAGTACGAGAGCCAGAATATCCGATCGAACATGTGTGGGATGCCCTTGGACGCCGCATTGCACGCGAGTTAAGGTCTGCGGAAGAATGGGATTTGTTGTCACAGAATCTTATAGACACCCTATTATCGAGCAAGATTCGCCGCTGTCAGGACTGTTTAGCCGTTGAAGGGGGCTATAATCGTACTGATATCATGTGACTGATATCATTTTCTTTTTTTTTTTTTTCCATCTTGTATCGACTTCTGTAATGTGACATTTTTTCTAATTCTTATACAACTTCTATAAATGTCTCTCTATACCTGTCCGAAGTTTCTCGCTGTCTCCTCATTTCATCGTCATTCTATGGTACATCGCAAGCTGCACGAATTACACCACGTTTTCTGTTAATTTTGTCGAGCTGTGTATTTCAATTAGTATTAAAATCTAGATTGTGGTTAAGAGACCTGTAGAAATTCCCCCAGTTATTGAAGGGACTCGAACCCAGATCTCTCCAAATGAGTGTCAAGTAAAGAAACCAATATACACTCAGGTAGTGCTTAAAATCCCGAAGGAAGTGTTGACAGCATATAATACGATCTGAGGTACTTGTTACTATCTGTTTAATTTATTAAATCACAGAACCTGTGATGTATTTAAATTTTTAGTAAAATCCAGAATAAATGAGTACGTTACAAAAAGCTGACTGAATATTACAGAAAGTAATTAATTGTTTTCATTTCACTGCATACCCACCTGGTATGTGCAGTGAAGTGAAAACAATTAATTTTATGTATTATTAGTTCATTAGTAATTAACTGGCAAAAAGTTAATTAGTGACTTACTTTTTCACTTTTATTAATCAGAGAACATAAATTAATTAAACAACGAACGCATCAGAAATGTAATGTACGGTGAATATTTGCATAAATACAAACGCCTAAAATTTCTTAAAAACATTAAATTAAAATATATCTTTAAAATAAATCTTTCAAATATCTGATCATTGATTACAGTATTACATTTGATTAAAAATGTTTAAAAAAATCTTAAAAGTATGCCGATTCAAAGCTATTGCATAAATCTTGTAATCAAGTTTCGCTATCATAAGTGGCCTCCAATCGCGTAGTCTATTCAAATAAAATAGGCCCCAATTTCTGTTCCCGCTCTCAAACTGCTTATATCCCTTAAAACTTCACTGCAGTCAGTTCAAGTGGCCATATTCGTTATTTAAAATCGTACAAGGCAGACGACAAAACTAGAATCCAACTTATCCTGCCTCTGCTGATGAACAGTAGTAAATATTTCCTGTAACCACCCAACTGGTAAACTTTCTCCTTCTTTATTTGCCCAAACCCGATTATAATAATACTCAGCAAACGTTTACTTGTACAACTGAAAATCACACCCTCTGCTTGATAACGTGTGATTGTTCGAGCCACCACCCTATTGCGCTCCTGCATATTTATAAGCTTCAGTAATTTTTTAATAAATTAAAATATTATTGAAGCTTAACATAAAAAGGGCGGCTGGGGTGAAAGGGATCTATCCAATTATATTAAGCGAGGCAGAAAAGGAGGAAAGCAAACCCTTATCCGTACTTATGAGAGCATCTTTGAATTCAGGAAAAGTCCCCATGGTCTGAAGATGTACAAATGTATCCCCATTTCACATAGGGTGATCAAAAAGGTGACATGAGTAATTACAGACTTATTGGCATAACTTCTGTTCCACAGAAAGTAATGGAGGCTCTGGTTAAAGAAGTAACGCAGGACTATCTAGACAAGAATGAAATTATACTGCAGTCACAGCATAGATTTGTTAAGGTTCGATCTTGTCTGACCAGTTACTGTGATGCAGTAACAATGGAATTGGATGTAAAAAATAATTTTGATATCATATACTTAGATTTCAAGAAAGCATTTTATACTGTTGCACATTTGTACAGTAGTCTCGTAAAAGACAGCTGTACAAATTGGAGCAGTGTGGCAAAAGAACAAAATACTACTCTGGATAAAGGGATGGTTTAAAACTACTCTGGATTAAAAAGCTCATAGTTGGATCTCAGTCTAGAACTGAGATCCAACTACGAGCTTTTTAACCGCAACAACTTTAATATACGCTGTTGAAGCTGTAATTACCGCAGATGCTTGCACCAGACTTGCCCTCCAATAGATCCTCGTTAAAGAATTTATAGTGTATTCATTCGAATTACGAGGCCTCAGTAGAGTCCCGTATTGTTATTTTTCGTCACTACTTCCCAGTTCCGGGAGTGGGTAAACTGCGCGCTTGCTGCCTTCCTTGAATCCCCAGGGTTCAGTGCTGGGCACATTGTTGTTTTCTATATTTATTAATGATATTGATAGAGGTATATTAGGCTTAATATCTAAGTTTGCAAATAATACAGTAGTTGACAAGGTGGTTAATGACAGTAATAGGGTAAGCTACTGCAACAAGGTCTAAAAAAAAAATTAGGCAAATAGACTAAGAAATGACAGTTGAAGTTTAACATTGACAATTGTAAGGTACTGCATATGGGTAGGAGTAATCCCTGATTAAAACGTGCCAACTGTGTGGTACTACATTAAGGGTAGTGGAAAATAAATAAATAAATAAATAAATAAAAACTGGAGATAATTGTGCGGTCAGATGATGAAGTTCTTCGAGCAATGTAGACAATCTTCCATGACAGCTCATGGAGGTTTTGTATATAACATACAGGAACTTTTTCTTTGCTAGCAGGGATCAGGAGGTGATTATCCCATTGTATAAGGCAGTGGTTAGGCCACATCTTGATTATTGTATACAGATCTGGAAGCGTCATTTTAGGAAGAATGTAGATCTACTAGAAAGGTTGCAGAGAAGGGCAACGAGATGATTGGTGAAGGGAACGAAAGGGTGGTCTTATCAAGAGAGGCTTCAGTTCTTTAAATTGCAGCGTCTGCAGACAAGGCACCTGCAAAGTGATTGGAGTGCTTAAGGCTTTGAATGGATTGAGAAACCTCAGTGCTGATGGCATTTTCTCTTGCTCAATTTATATCCAACACATCATCATCATCAGCCATTTTCAATCCACTGCAGGATGAAGGCCTCTCCAGCAACTTTCCAGTTGCTTCTGTTTTGAGCACTGGACATCCATTTACTACCCACAAACTCATCAATTTCATCTATCCATCTCCGCCTTTGTCTTCCAGGTTTTCTTCTAGCTCCTCTTGGATACCATTCTGTTATTTTCTTAGTCCATCTGTCATCGTGTCTTCGAGCTATGTGTCCTGCCCAAGACCATTTTAGTTCTTTAGTTTTGATAAGAATGTCCTTTACTTGAGTTTGTTGCCTAATCCATGTGTTTCTCTTCTTATCTAACAGTCTTATTCCCAATATGATTCGTTCCATTCTTCGCTGTGTGGTTCTCAGCTTCTCTTCCATTCTTTTGGTGAGTGCCCAAGTTTCACTTCCATAAGTCATGGTGGGGAGTATACATTGGTCCATTATTTTACGTTTCAGACAAACTGGGATATTGCTCTTCAGTATGTGACTATATTTCCTGAATGCTATCCATCCAAAATTTATTCTTCTCTTGACTTCCAGCCATTTATCATTATTACAGCTAATAACTTGTCCCATATAAGTATATGACTCCACCTTTTCAATTACTGCTCCTTCAATCATTATGTCTCTTTCTGTGGCATACTTGTTCATCATTACTTTTGTTTTAGTCATATTCATCTTTAGTCCAAAATCCTTACTAGCTGTGCATAACTGATTAAGATTTTCCTCTAATTCTTTGGGATCATGGCTTATGACCACAATGTCATCTGCAAATCGCAAATGGTTTAGGTACTCTCCGTTCACATTGACTCCTTTCTGCGACCAGTCTAATCTTCTGAAAGCTTCCTCAAGGGCAGCAGTAAACAGCTTAGGAGATATTGTGTCTCCTTGTCGAACTCCTTTCTCAATTTTAAATTTCCTACTGTCTTTGTCTAGTCTAATAAAGGAGGTAGCACTCTCGTATATTTTCTTCAAAATCGTAATATATGGGGTATCAATGCCTTGTCTTTCCAGTGCCCGAAACATTGCCTTATGCTGTATGGAGTCAAATGCCTTTTCATAATCCACAAATGCCAGGCATAATGGTGTTTTATATTCATTTGCTTTCTCCATTAGCTGTGATATTACATGAAGGTGATCCATAGTTGAGAATCCTGTCCTAAAGCCAGCTTGCTCTTTCGGTTGATTCTCATCCAGTATTCTTTCTAATCTGTTAGTAATGACCCTTTTGAACAACTTGTAGATGTGGGATAACAAGCTAATTGGTCTATAATTTCCAATTTCTGATTTATCTCCTTTCTTATGCAGCAAAACTATGATTGCATTATTCCACTGCTTAGGCGTCACACCTTTTCTAATGCACTTTGTGAAGAGCCTTGCCAGTTTTTGTGTTATGTCTCTTCCTCCCAATTTTAACAACTCTACAGTAACTTCATCTTCCCCCGGGGCTTTCTGATTCTTCATTTTCTTCAATGCATGTTCTACCTCATCAGGAAGAATATTGGGTATGTCGTATGTGTTGCTATTTTGCAATCCATCTTCCCCACTGCTGGCATCATTCCCCTGCTCCTTGTATAATTCTCTATAGTAGTCTTCTGCTATTTGAATTATGCCTTCTCTGCTGTTTATAAGTACACCATCGCTATTCTTCAGTTTCAGTATCATTTGTCTTTCTGTATTACTGCTCATGGCCGCTGATTTAAATCCTTTGTTTTCCCTTAATGCTTGTTCTACTTTTCTTGTGTTAAATCTTCTTATGTCCTCTCTGAGTCTCTTTCTAATGGCTTTGCATAACTCAGTATACTCAATTTTCTCCCTGTCAGTGTTTTTCTTGCTTTTCATTTGTCGTCTTCGGTTCATCATGACAAGTGTTTCTTGACTAATTTTTTCTTCTTTGGATTTCTTTTTCCCTATAGGTTTCTTGGGCTTTATCACTTTCAAAAAGTTGTAATATTCCTCGTCGATATCTTGGTCCTCAGCAGTCTGCAGAAGCTCATACTTGTTCTTAAGTTCCAGTACATACTGCTTTTTCTCCTCTTCTGTTATCTCAAAGACCTTTGTATTGTTTACTCGAGTCAGTTTTTTCCTTTCCTTTCCTACATCTATATCAAGTGTACATCTTACCATTCTGTGATCACTTCCAACATTTACCTTATTTAGGACGGTGACATCATTCACAATATATCTTCTATTAGTGAGGATGAAGTCGATTTCATTAGTAGTTAATCCATTTGGACTCTTCCATGTCCACTTTCTGTTCACCCTTTTCTTGAAAAAAGTGTTCATTACTGACAGTCCTTGAGATTCTGCAAATTCCACAAGTCTTTCACCTCTTTCATTTCTTTCACCAATTCCAAAATTTCCTATAGTTCTCCTTTCTGTGCTGTTTTGTCTTTTTCCAACCTTAGCATTGAAGTCTCCCATAATAATAGTGTAGTGGGTTTTCTGCTCATCTAGAAGACTCTCAATTTCAGTGTACATTTCTTCAACCTCTTCATCATCATGGCTCGATGTTGGTGCATAAATCATTATAATCTTTAGCTTGTATCTCTTAGAAATCTTTAGTATTATTCTTGACACTCTTGGTGATGTACTTTTGAATTCCAAAATGTTGTTTTTAAAATCTTTATGGACCAGAAACCCAATTCCACCTTCACTCCTTTCACTGTTTCCATTGGTGTACAGCAGATTTCCACTTGATAAACTTATAAGTGATTCATTTCTTCTTCTTGTTTCAGCCAAACCGATGATATTCCAATTCACATTTTCTAATTCCTTTTCCAGCTCTAATATCCTGTCTTCACCGATGAGTGTTCTTACGTTATAACAGGCCAAGTTCAGTTTCCGTGCATGGCAGCCTGGTCGTACCCAGAGATTCTTAGCACCCTCTGCTTCCACTCTAATCCTCTCGCTGCCGTAAGAGGGAGAGTGAAAGCTGCTGGGGACTGAGGGCCATTTGTTTCGTCGTGCTTTCATATTGCTGGAGGGGTTGGTCTTTTCCTCTTCACGCTGACCAGGCATCTTGAAGAGAACCACTCTACACGTTCGTTGCCACCTAAGTGACGTAACAGGGCTTACCATCGACAAGGTGTGCACGAGTGGATTTTAGGGAGGCAGGCCAACCGGACTTCTCCTAAATCTTCTGTAATAGAGAGATATTGGATCCATCAGTGTTTTAGGCTGAGTGTCTGATAACACACAGGATACCTGTTCCCCTCTAAGCCCCTCTAAGTTCCCCTCTATCCAACACATGAGGGGTATAAATTCAAACTGAGGAAGAATGGCTGCAGAAAGGGTCGTTGAGGTTGCCACAGACATTCTCTCAGATATGCCAGACGAGCTGTACTTGCTACCTGGGAGTCTAAAATGCTGATGGAACTGATATTCGGGTGACACTCAAGTCAAGTGGACCCAATTTCGGCGAAGTCCGGACGGTCTGTGACAGCCAAATCTTCTGCTTGCACGTTCACGATGGTGGGACTGTTAGTAATCCTGGGTATAACCTCCGTGCACAAGTAGATGGTAGGTGACCACCCAGGTGTGAACCAACGTAAGCAGGGGTCGAGGAATGCCGCCCCTCTATGTCACCAGGCAGTACTAGGTGGTAGATGACTCTCATCAACCGGTGCAATACCACCACTTTGCTTATTGGAGGCTTGAAGTGGTGGAACCCATGTTTAGTCTCTAGAACTAAGTTCCGGTCAACCCTTCCTTATCTCTTCCATCATGCAGTATGATCGATGACTTTGAGGTTATGACGAACATCGTGGCAAGATCCAATATTCCTTACCTTTCGAGGGTATAGCTCTAAAACGGTGTTCGCAGGCCGGTCGCCAGTTAGTACACCGGGCCGAACGTATTGGCAACTCTCTAGGTGGCTTCCGGATCAGCTAGTGTATAATCTTGCTACCTCTACTATGCCAAGATAGTGACTGGAGGGAGTCCGAATAGTGTGTATGCGAGGAGCATTGTCGAGGCCACGTTATGTCAAGGATCTGGGTACATTCTTACCATCTGTACGCCATATCCAAAAATTTCATTTCATACAGCATGTCCCACCCACTTTTTCTTACTATTGAATACACCATGAATTGTCAAACTAATAGAGCAAGCTTATCTGCGAAAAGATCTAAACCTCCCAAGCACTTCCCAATTCATTTCACAAATATACGTGATCTCAATTCTAATCTCAACGATGTCCATTTCCACTTGCAGTCTGGCAAACCCCATGTACTTTTTCTGACAGAATCTCAGTTATCGGTTGGTTCAACTACTGCTCATCTCAGATGCCTAAATTATTCTCTGTATGATTCCTTTCGCCTCAAAGGTGGTACTTGTGTATATGTCCGTTCTTATATTCCCTGTCAGAGACTTGGAAATTTGGAATCTCCTCTCTTTGAGCTTCTCTAGCCTAATATCTCTCTACCTCATTGTGTCAGATTCATCTGTTGTCTCCACCGTTCTCCCAACTCCACTAATCACTTGGAGCTCTTTGACTTCCTCTCTTTGCAACTTGACTTTCTCCAGCCCAACTTTCCTAACAGTGAGGTAATTTTCCTTGGTGATTTTAATGTTCACAACTCCAGCTGCCTTCCGTTTTCTAGTCACACCGATCCAGCTGGTCGAGATGCTGAGGCTTTTGCTATTCCTAATGACCCTGCAGAGATTGTTCATTTACATACAAGAATACCGGACAATCCTAATCATACAGCCAACACCCTTGATCTTTTTCTCACAAACAACCCTTGTAAGTACACCGTCGAAGTGAGAGGTCCTTTAGGCACTTCAGATCACAACTTGGTGATTGTCTCTTATCCAATGGAACCTTTATCTTATGGTTATTCCGAACCTCGTGTTGTTTGGCGTTGCAAGAATGCAAAATGGGATGACCTGCGAGATTTCTTTTCTTCTTTTCCTTGGTCGGACTGCTGTTTCAAAACTTCTGATGTCAACGTTTGCTCAGATCGTGTCAGTGAAATTATTCTTGCAGGAATGGAATCCTTTATCCCACACTCCACTTTAAAATCTCGTCCTTTATGTAAACCTTGGTTTTCCAATAAATGTGCTAAGGCTGTTCAAGAGAAGAATGTTGCATATCGTAATTAGCTTGTTTCTAATTCTTCAGTTTCATTTTCTGTCTACACCAAAGCTCGCAACAATTGTAAAGCAGTTATTAATCAGCGCAAACTGGAGTTTGAACAGGCTAAGAGAAGAAAACTTGCTTCTTGCCCTAATGGTAGCCGAGCATTTTGGTCTCTTACCAAAGCTATTGGCCACAACTTTTGCCCATCTCTGCTCCCACCTCTGTCCAAACCATATGGTTCTGTTGTCACTTCAGCCAAGGATAAAGCTGACCTGCTAGCATCCCATTTTTCTTCCAACTCATGTATTAATGATCTTGGTAAAACACCTCCCACCATTCCAAATACGCTCCATTCAATGACTTCTGTGGTCTTCCGTCAAAAGGATGTGAGAGGATTTTGGCGAATCTTGATGCTAAAAAAGCTCCAGGTCCCAATGGTATTTCTCCACTTGTTCTCAAAACCTGTGCTCCTGAACTTACCGCTATTCTTTGCCGCCTTTTTTCACTTTCTTATTCCAAAGGTGTTTTTCCTTCTGCTTGGAAATTTGCTCATATCCAGCCAGTTCCTAAAAAGGGTGACAAATCCCTCCCATCCAATTATCGTCCCATTGCAATTATTTCTACTTTTTCTAAAGTAATTAATTAACCGCCAACTCTTAAACTACCTAGAAACATTCCGTCTGATCAACGATCGCCAGAATGGATTCTGTCAGTGTCGATCCACTGCTGATATTCTGGCTTATGTTACCCATTTATGGACTAATTCAATGGAAAGGTTCGGTGAAACACAAGTAGTTGCTCTTGACATCTCAAAGACTTTCGATCATGTTTGGCATAAAGGTCTTCTAAACAAACTTTCATCTTATGGTTTGCCATCTGTTTTTTGTAATTGGTTATCCAGTTTTCTCTCTGATCGCTCACTGAGGGTGATGGTAGATGGCTCTCTGTCTTCTAACTTCACCATTAATGCCGGTGTCCCCCAAGGTTCAGTTCTTTCCCCCACTCTTTTCCTCTTGTATGTTAATGACCTTCTTCCATTGACTGGAAATCCTATCCATAGTTTTGCCGATGATAGTACATTGTATTCTACTTTCCATTTTGAGAAACCTTGCCCTGCTCAATCAGCTTCAACTTCTCGAAAATCTGCTACCAATTCCTTAAATGCCGATCTTGGGGTAATACTCCAGTGGGGCAAAGACAGTTTAGTTGATTTCAACCCTTCTAAAGCTTAGTCTTGTCTTATATCTCGCAAAATGGATTCTTCTGCTCCTATGCTTATCTTTAGTGACACTCCGATTTCTAGCTAAAATGATATATCTCTTTTGGGGATTACCCTGACTTCTAATCGCTCTTGGCACAAGCACATTACAAATATTGCTTCCTCTGCATCTAAAAAACTTGGTTTTCTCTTTCGCTCTCGGCTTTACTTTTCTTCCAAACAGCTGCTCACTCTGTATAAATCGCAAATCCGCCCTGCCATGGAATATTGTTCCCAAATCTGGGGTGGTGCCCCCAAAACCTCACTCAGGCTTATTGATTCCATTCAGAAGAGGGCAGTTAGGTTATAATGACTCCTCTCTAACAGAGTCTCTCCACTCTCTGTCTCATAGACTTACTGTTTCTGCTGCATGACTCTTCTACAGATACTTCCATGGGCACTATTCTTCTGAATTGGCTTCTATAATTCCCGCTCTCTCTTTCAAACACGTGCCGCCACCAGCCAACATCCATTTATTGTCCACTCGCAGAACCAACTTTTCATCTTCCTCGTTTATTCATTCAGCTGCCGTTTTCTGGAACAACCTTCCTTCATACCTATTTCCTGAAAATTACAGTCTACAGAAGTTCAAGTTCAGTGTCAACAAATATCTTCTTTCGTCTTCTCAATCTGCAACCCAAGCACGGTACTAAGTACTATAGGTTCTAATACCTCTCGTGTTTGGGGTTTACATTTAAAAAAAAAAAAAAAAAAAAAAAGAATAGATGTGCAGAGGTTCGCATTCATCCAGCGGTTGGTTGATTATAATAAATAATTTTTGGATTATATATCAATAATATGGTTGATTATACCAATAATTATTAGAGTAAACTTCCATCTCTTGTGGAAGTGTGCAGTTTGAATAAATTTAAGGAAGAACTAGACAAATTACTCATAATGGCGCTTAATCCGTGCTCCGCCGCTCTCGACTTCGTTAATATGTGGGAAATCGTAGGGTGGAAAATGCCTGGTAGAGCCCTCAGAAACCATCCAGTGCTCTGTTCTAACCTGCGGAAGCTCTCGACCTTCAAGCGGCACTTTCCGAACAGCATCATCGGCCCGCTAAACTCCTCAAACATTGATTTGGATGTGTGGTCCAGAGATTCTGCCTACAGAAGAGAAAAGCGCAAATGCATAGTCAAGTGCATTCAGCATTCCTGCAATTGTCAGCGGGATAACTCCCAGTGAATGTTTCCAGACTGGCTCAATGTGTTGCAGCTTGTATATAATAAATATAAAATGTAATGCAATATAAGCTCTGTATAATCAAAATATTATAATAACTATAAAATCTATTTATTGCAATATTAGCTGTGTATATTGCACTGTCTATGTATTCTACGTATTTTCTGTGTATCCCCGTAGTTTTTTATGTGTTGAATGTAATGTGTCCAGTTAATTGTAAGATTCCTCTGGTTGCCATTAGCGGGAATCGTGTCCTACATTTCTATGAATAAAGAATTTTATTATTATTATTATTATATAATATTATATATAATAATATTAAAAGCTCTTTAACAATTGTTCGGACTTCTCTTTCAACCATGACTCTGAATACTGATTTAACTAGGTTTGCTGTGCTTACGCTAACCAATGATTATCCTTGCACCTGTCAATCATCACAGGTGCTTTCCATCCTTATATTTATTAATAAGCTGGTGTTAATCATTCTCATTCATATCTGTGCCACCCTTGTATATTAAACTACCTCATCTCAATGCTAATATACGATATCCCAGCGTTTTGCGAACTGTGGGGATTCCCCTCCCTGGGGGGTCCAGAGTTCGAAAGCAGTTATTTAGAGTGAGATATATAGAATAAATAAAAGAAATTCATATTCGTTTTTTTTATTAACTGCACTTTTTATTACCCACTCATCGCATTTTTGTTCATGCTTTACTTAAACTTCTGAAATTCTTAGTAGCACATAATCATCAATAAATTAGCGTACGCCGACCGGGCTAGCCAGGTGGGTAAAGTGACTGCCTGGCAACCCAAAGGGCGCGGGTTCGAATCCCGCCTCGGTCTTGGATCAGAGTAAAATGCAAAAACTTTGGGCGGTGCATTATGGCCACAGAAGCCGATGCACTAACAACAACAACAAAAAAAAAAAAAAAAATTAGTGTGCATAAAGAACAAGAATTTATCATTTACATCTCTAACAATAAAAAACATCTTAAATTAATGGCTTTAACTGGCTTGCTTAATATTGCATAACTTTTCAAGATTTGTATTTAAATATGACACTGCTCTGCGTAGATTAAAGTTTTTATGATGAAAGCAAACTCGTGATGACCATTTCTGAATACATTCTTCACAGAGTCCACTCAGGCCTATCTTCGCCCTAGGCAAACAAGGTATGAGCCTATGGCCCGTACTTTGAGAGGGCTCGTAAATGGCAATGTATACAAAATCAGTGATATCCAGTAGCCTAACGACGAGCATGGGCGGTTGTGTTCCTTATAAAATTTGCAAATAAAATATACATTCATTGCAATGTTATAGTTTCTGGTCAAAAGGTGCGTGCCGCCTATATGTCCAGATTAGCATATATTTCCGTTGAGATATATGTAAATTTGTTTGCTTTACATTTTTCTATTGACTGTAATTCTAATTTTGGATTATAGTGTTAATGTTTTTAGATAGTACTAATATTCCAAAGATAGGGACTGAATCCATTCTGGAAAATGAATTATTTAAGATAGGTTTTTTTTTTTTTAACTCTGGAAGATATTGACTTGAAAGGTAGGGCGGATGAAACTTAAAGAAACCTATGGCTGTCTCAAGATCTGGAAAACATTACTTTAAACGGACGTAATTAATTAACTTAAGAATTCTCCGAATCGGGAAGCCTACCCTAGGGATTTACAGTACTTACCAGATGCACTAGGAAAAACAAACGAGTCTGCCTGGTAACTTCTGCCTTTTTTTTTTCCATATAACAGTAAATTTTCAATATAGTAAGCTTTAGAAGGTATGAGATATTATTATGAAGACGCCTAATGAACTTCGAACCCTATCCTAATTAAAATAGATTGAACCTAATACTGTGAACACCTAAAATCGTGATCCGTTTTTCCCAGGGTCTAATGTATAGTAGTTTTCAGTATTTAGTTCCAAATTCAATATCGCTTCTTGATGAGAGATCTTTCAACGTTGCTTGAGATTTGCATTTTGTTTTTACTGAGCTACTGTTAGACACAAATTAGAAGTGGAGAAAGCAAGGAGTGCACGCAAATGCTTTGTGGTTAATACCGGAAATTCATCCTTCAACGCTTCCCACCCACCGACTAACCAGCCATCTGCAGCAAATCAAAATATGTTTCCTTACCCATTCATATTTCCCTTTTTTTTTTTTTTTTTGGAAAATATGTTATTAAAACTAGGGTTTGCACTAGTTGATGTGTAGTAGAGCAGATACAACCAAAAATAGAAGTTATTAAGCAACAAAGAAGGAAAAATTACTTAAAAAAAACATTGGTATACCTATCGTCTAATTTTTCACACGGATTATGGATAATACAGGCCTGTGTTCTTATTCTTTTAATTTTATTAACGGAGCAGCCTTCGATTCTTTCCTTGCTTTTGTCTCTTAATAAAGTAATTACAATTAATAAAATATTTTATTTTCCCAATTACTATCATATTTAAAATAGTTAAATTTTGACTATATATACAGTGGTGCTATTCGTACCACTAGGGATGTCGTGGTATTTTAAAAGGGTAGGTGGTGGAAATTTTAAAGTAGATGTTTTCAGATTCTCCTTGCCATTATTCATATTCTTGTTTTTTTTTTTCCATATAACAGTAAATTTTCAATATAGTAAGCAAATGCAAATATGTATATTATTTATTTATTTTTCAGTTGATTGTAAGATACAGTCGCCCCTTGCAATGCAGAATATTTACAATGCAGAAGATAAATTTACAAAAATATTTACAGTTTAACAATAAAGGAAATGTATATTAATATAAAAATTTTGTTCTTCATTTCTGGATGTCTTCGCAGAGGAGCATTCACAACACTAAAATTTATTAACATTCGTACTGGAATGTCGTAATGACAGCATAACTCAGAGTACTAAAAGACTGTGGGTTCCAGCTAGTAGTGTTGCAACTCACTTGTTTGTTGGTAGATAGTCTTTCTGTAGGCCTTATTGGAGCACAATTTTTCACAGTTAACCTGAAACCGGTTAAGGTTTCTATGGTATTTAGTGGGAACATCCTGTTTAAACTTTTGAAGGAGTTAGATTAGAGCGAAGTGGCTTAACTTGCAGGCTGCACGATTGCCTCTGACTTCGTGGGTGCGAGATGATGCCTGTAAGCACTGGCGCATCCTATTTTCCTGTCAATAGCTTGGCCAGTATATGAATATTTGTCCAAATGACAATAAACATCCACGGTGTCCACTCCATATTTGCATACAAAATGCCTCTGGAGACAGTGAAAGGGAATTGGAAAATCTTGTGTAGCCACCTGAGTATCCAATATTCTGTGTTTGGAAAGGTTTTAACGTACGTTTCAGAAGCTGAGGACCAGATGACCGAAGCGTATAAGGCCACCGCAGCAATGCATCTAACAATATATTCTTTCACCAGTTAAGCATTTTGAACGCCATCTAATTCTTGTATTGAGCACAAGATGGCGGTTAGTGTTTTCTTCCTGATGTGTTAGTGAAAAGCTCAGTGAAGGATACCTTGTTGTCCCAGTAATTCCCAGATCCTTGTGATGATCGACTTTTTGGATGAGTTGATCATTTAAGAGAATGGTGATATGTATTTTATGCTTTCTGGAGAAGGACATCTAGGCAGTTTTGAGAGGGTTAATTTCAAGCCCAATCGAGGCAAGTAAGTTGGCCAGATTAGTTAACCGCTGCGTGGCTAACTATTTTATAACTATATGATATTTTTAACTTAAACTATACCGAGAAATGAGTGTTTTCGAATAGATTTCAGGGCGCACGTGGAGCTTTGAATTGTTTTTATAAAAGTAACTTCGAATATCCTTTGAGGGATGTACACGAGTCTTCAAAAATGTATTATGGATTATTACGAGATTAAAAAAGGACGGCTGCCAATAATATAGATAAGTTGATCTAACCTGACTTATCGCCGGGTAAGTCAGCTTAACGTACTGCCTTTCATGTGGAGTTTTTAAAAAATAATACTAAAGTTATAGTTGTAGTACTAACTTCTGATATTTACCAATGCACAATCTCAATTATGTTTCAATTAAATCAAATTTTCGAAATTATTTCATTACCAAATTACAGTATGAATAGTATAAAGGTAAAAATAAGGTCCTGGTTTAACATTCAGTGGTTACTTACGTGTCCCCCGCTTCCGCTGACATACTGTTTTACGTATATCTTATTTATATTACTTATAAAATCAATTAAAAATTTTAATTGATTAACTAATAATATATAAAAGTAATTGTTTTCGCTTCACTGTATATTCCAAACATAATATTCAGTCCACGTTTTGTAATACTTTATACACTGAATTGGCATTGCTTAAGCAACACCTACTAATACCTTCTACCCGTAATACAGCTTGTACACGTCTTAGCTTCAACTCCACAAGGTGTTAGAGGGGGTGTTCTGTGGTAGTGTTGTCCATGCTTTGCACAATGTGTCCAGTAATGCCCGCACATTGCCAGGTGAATGGTCGTAGCATCGAATGTCCTTTTCAGTTATGTCCCAAACATGCTAATTTGGACTGAGGTCAGATGAGTTGGACGGTCATGGGTGGACGGAGAATTCATTGTCATGTTTCTGAAACCAGTTATCAACCTGTCGGGACTTGTGGCATGACGCGTTGGTTTGTTGATAGACGCCGGATTATCTGTATACACTGTCATCATGACGCAGTGTACTGTACATGGTTGGCGACGTTAGAAAGGTAGGCGTTCCTATTGAGCCGATCTCCGGTAATCAGAGTACCCAAACCATAACACCACTGCCTCCAGCCTGCCAAACACCAACAATGCATCCAGGTGCCATAGCCTCATGTTGCTTTCTTCAAATGCGGTTACGCCCATTAGCATGATGGAGTTGGAAGTGCGATTTATCAGACCGTGCGACAGATTTACTCATGTAGGTGGTCCAGGGTTGGTGTTGACGTGCCCATGTATTGCGCAGTTTGCGTCTCGCGGTTAGCATGGGTACCCGTGATGTCCGTCGACTGCCATAACCTCCAACGCATAATCCATGTGGATATTGGTCTTGCTATTCGTGTGTTGTATTGGGTGGATAGCTGAGCTACTGCTGCGTCGCTGCTGTGTTACGAGACGAAACACACGATACTCACTGAGGGCGTCGTCTATACGTGTGACCTTTGGCAGTTTTTCGATCGCTGTTGAGCCAGTTACGGTAAGCTCGTGACACCACAGAACGGAGACTTGTTAGCTGCTGTCGAGATACTGGCCTGTGTGGTTCCCCACAATCATTCCACGTTCGAAGTCAGAAAGATCTCATCTCTACACCGACCCATTCTTCCTCACTGATATTCATAAACTGATTGCTTCGTGTGCGAGCTACAATCTTTATATCAGTCGTTCCCAAACTTTGAGCTTCCACCAACATCACAGACCACTCGATTCCTACACAAGGGAGGCGTTGCTACTCCAAAGCCAACTCAGTGTAATCAGCGTGTGGAATGCAACGCTTATTTCAGGCTCTGTGATTTAATAAATTAAACAGTCGTATATTATGTTTCTTAATGCTGATTACTCGTTTCTTCTTGTATTTTAATAACAATGGAAATGTCACATATATTTAACATTTCTGCTGTGATTAATATAACAAGCGAATAGTAATAATTCACGATTTATGTATTTATTAAACTGGTAACACAAAACGAGAAAATGGAACGACTTTGTTCACTATCCGAGAAAATTTTGTTTCTCATCCACTGTATTGCCCATTCATTCCTCCTATCGTCACACGGCAACAAACATAATATGCAATGATTCAGCTACAATACATCGTATATGGATAGCCTATGTGATATGTATGAAAAATAATAAATAAATAAAATACTATTAATAATAATAATTACCGAATTTCTATTGGTATAATTTTAATATAATTTGTGATAAGTTGATAAATCTTCTAAAAGATGTACGGTTTCATGAAAATCCATCCACTGGGGTTTGAGTTATTATACGTGGGCAGCGAACGGACGGATATACATTGTGAAATCTAGTAGGCGCGTTACATATATACGAGTACGAGTATATTAACCCGCCTAATAACAAAAAAAAAAAAAAAAAACCCAAGTCTAGATTTGATCAGTCCCCATACCATGCTACCACTGTGTGGAGAAGAGGAGTTCTGGGGGTATCGCATGTACGAGTGCTCCAACTGCGACAACAGAAATCCACGCAATTAAGAATTCACTCTGCTACTTGAGGAAGAGACCTTTAACCACCTACGCGCAGGAAATATTTGCACTTAGGCAAGCTAAGGTTGCCGAACTCAGAGCCCAAGAACTAACCCAGTGGGATAACCCCCCCCCAAAAAAAGAACAACACAGACAGGACCATGCGAACCGAATATGGTAGGATATATTGCAGGCACCATCCAAGGTGCGGGATGCTGGCAATCCTCGGAGTGCGGGATTTAAAATATATAGCAAACCCGAAATGGGTAGGATATACTGCTCGCACCGATCTAGGTGCGGGATTGCCGGCACTCATCACCGTGTGGGATCTACAAGTACTACACCAATGACGATCACACAGGGGTGCCTACCCCTGTGACTTTTAAACTCTCGCCTTTTCCCTTACTTTGCCTAAACTAGTGTGGATTGATTCCCCTGGCGTAGGCGAGCCAGAGTATGATGGGCAGCCTGGCTCACCTCACAGTGGTGGTGGTGGGCAACGCGGTGGCCCACTAGGGGCCATGCGACCAAGCAGGCAGAGACACAACAACAGAACATACTCTGACAGAAACCAGACATTTCACTTTTCTGACTTTTACAGAGATTCTGTACTTCTTCACAAAGTACTATGGCGCAGATGTGGGAAACCACCGGCGGCGCTTTCCACAAAACACTATACCACTACCGTGTACTCAAAGTACCCATGAAAAATAATCCTGAAACTCTTATCTATTACTGTGCTGGTTCTGTTATCGTGGTGCTTATAATATCCCAATATACAATCACTTAAGTCATTTTCTCAAACGATTCCTGGTTGAGATTTTTTCGAATGATATTTAATTTATCTTTGTAGATACAAATCTGGAGGTCAATATCGTGAACAAACATTCATTCAAGAACGGTTTCGATAATATATAATAGATTGTATATTATTAAGAATGTGCATTCGTTTAATGTTGATTTATAAATAAAGAATTGTATTTTTACATAGTCATGCAAATTGAGCTGTTTTGGATGTATTATAATAATATACTTAAAAGGGGTTTAAGAGAATGTCCTTGGGTTCCTTTTAGATGTCTCTCTCTCTCTCGGGTTCCGTTTAGATCTCTCTCTCTCTCTCTCTCTCTCTCTCTCTCTCTCTCTAACATTAAATATTTTCAAACATTGGATTGATTACAGCTTATTTCTGGTCTTACCGAATGTAAAATTTCTTTCAGTATCTTCCATTATAATTGTAAATAGTCAATGTGACTGTTGGAATATCCACTGATAATATAAAGCAGGCAGAAAAAAAATAATTTGTCTTCTAATGGTTATAAAAAATTGTCTGGCGTCATTTGTCTTTTAAGAGATGATGCTTCTAAACCAAATTGAAGTTACTTTTATGTACAAAGCCTGAAAAAACAATGTTAGATTTTCTGTGACTTCTGCTGCGTGAATCAAAAAATAGTCATCGATGATTATGAAATAAGTAAAAATAGTACATCCATATTGTAGGAATATCTAATGTTGAGACTTAGGAAAAAAATTTCAAAATAATATAGATCTTAAAACAAAAAGGAAAATGGGAAGCAAAAACAAAGCGGTCATTAAGAAAATAACAAAAAACAAAAATCAAAAAAAGCTTAAAGGTGAACGACCTTTTTTTCAAATATTGCTGTCGTCAGTGTAATGAACCTAAAATGAAAATGTTCGTTTGTTAATTGCTGTGGAGTTAGTCACTATCCTTATGGGTGGGGAGCGGGGTTAACATGAAAATGAGGAAGGATAATTAAATTGAAAAGAGAGGAAATAAGGGGTGAAAAGCAGAGAAGCAATTTCGGGCCTTTGAATAATCAGCGTTGAAGGTTTGCGTGAAATTGAAAGTGAGATAGAGAAAAGAGACATTAAAAAAGCAAAAGGTTTGATCAGGCAGTACATTCGGAGCCTGTGATCTACCAGTGTAACACATAGATTTAAGGATTAAGTTAAAGAAAATTAACTTTCAAAAGTAAATTTAACCTTGAAAGATCTTAGGTAAGGAAACCATCCAAACCATGGACGATTGACATTGACTGCATTATTAAAAGTCCGAGTACCAAGAATTTCAGAGAGGTCTAATTTATGTTGGACGATCTTCTGTTGATAATTACAGCTCAACTAAACGGTGATTATTTTTTCTCATGTGGATAATTATTTCTACAGCATTGACGAGGGGAAGGGAGTTATTTTGTGTACTTATTTTACCCGCTTTTTTTTTTTTACCTCAACTTGATTCAAAAATCATAGTTATCCTTCCCAGTTTTGGTAATTGTGCCTTTTCAAATTAAAACAATTCAAATTCCCACATATGGTTGAGAACAATATACACTAGTGTGCAAAACTTAAGGACCAACACTATTTCTAAAGGTTACAACCACAAAATCTTTACTTAAGATACTCTTTACTGATGAGAGTAGATTCAGTCTCAGCAGCGATTCTGGACGTCAGCTAATCTGGCGAGAGATTCTGGGGAGATTACCTCTCTAGAGGGTCACCCCGAAAACATCACTGAAAGGGATCGATATGGCGGTCGAGATGTTCTCGTCTGGGGAGGCGTTATCTTAGATGGACGTACACAACTCCAGATACTGGAAGGCGGTACTGTAACCGGTGCACGCTACTGTACTGAGGTAATCCTTCCCCATGTGCGTCTGTTTCGAGGTGACATTGGCCCCGAGTTCGTGTTTATGGATGAAACGCCACACCACATCGCACTGCAGCTGTTGATATGCTTTTGGAAAGTGAGGACGTTGTTCGTATGGATTGCCTGTCCGTTCCACCGATCTAAATCCAATGGAACACATATGGGACGCTCTAGGGAGACGCCTAGCGACACGTCCACACCCACCAGAAAATGTTCATCACCTGAAGATGGCGCTGACAGAAGAATGGACGATGTTACCGCAAGAACTTATCAACAACGTTGTTCTAAGTATAGACAGGCGGTGCGAAGCCTGCATCGACATTAGAGGTGGTCATTTCTCGTACTGAGGACCACCTCTTCCCTTTGTTCCATCTTTGGCAGTGATGCATCTGTATCATGGCAGCCAGTGCTATGTTGCCATTTTTGAATAAAAGCCCTCTGTACCGTTTTGTTTCCGTTGTTGTGTCGGTGTTGTTTCCTTCATCGTTTCTGTAATTCACGAGGTTCCTTTGGTATGCCTTTCCCGTATCCATGTCACTCCTATGAGAAGCTATAGGTGAAAACCTGACTGGTCCTTAAATTTTGCACACCAGTGTAAACAACATACGTTACGGGATATTACGTCCCAAATATGAGGTGAGGTGAAGAAACCATCTATGGGCGATTGATACTAACTGGGTTATTAAAAGTCCGAGTAGTAAGAATTTCAGAGAGCTAAATTTATGTTAGAGGATGCTTTATCGATAATTTTGGCTGTAGTTACAATTCATGCATAATAAATACAATTTTCAAAACTTAAATGTAATACAGATTTGTATCATTATAATCAGCAGTTTTCAATCCACTGGAGGACGAAGGCCTCTCAAGCAACTTTCCGGTTTCTTCTGTTTTGTGCAATGGCCATCCATTTACTACCCACAAACTCGTGAATTTCATCTGTCAATCTCCGTTGTTGCCTTCTAGGTTTTCTTTTAGCTCCACTTGGTTACCATTCTGTTATTTTCTTAGTCCATCTGTCATCATGTCTTTGAGCTATGTGCCCTGGCCAAGTCCATTTCAGTTCTTTAGTTTTGATAAGAATGTCCTTTATTTGTGTTTGCTGCCTAATTCATGTATTTCTCTTCTTATCTAACAATCTTATTCGTAATATAATTCGTTCCATTCTTCGCTGTGTAGTTTTCAGCTTCTCTTCCATTCTTTTAGTGAGTGCCCAAGTTTCACTTCCATAAGTAATGGTGGAGAGCATACATTGGTTCATTATTTGTTTCAGACAAATTTGAATATTGCTCTTCAGTATGTGACTATATTTCCTGAATGCTATCCATCCGAAATTTATCCTTCTCTTGACTTCCAGCCATTTATCATTATTATAGCTAATGACTTGTCCCAGATAAGTATATGAATCCACCTTTTCAATGACTGCTCCTTCAATCATTATATCCCTTTCTGTGGCATACTTGTTCATCATTACTTTTGTTTTAGCCATATTCATCTTTAGTCCGAAATCCTTATTAATTTTGCATAACTGATTTAGATTTTCCTCTAATTCTTTGGAATTATGGCTTATTTGGAATTGGCATCAACAGGAGTAAAACAGATTAAAATCATACTTATTATAATATTTAAATTTAAGTTTTTTTTAAATATAATCAATCATCAGGATTCTAACGAACATATTCAATTCTAAAATTTGTACCAAAAAGCTGTCTAGAATATGTGTGACGTATCCATCATGTTCTAAATTTTATAGGAACATAATGGATACGTCATTCAATACTTTACAATGAATTATTTCAATGTAAAAGCTAATAAAAAGATACCAGAGTTCTGGTAAGTCACTGTTTATATAAAGTTGTTTTAATAATATACTATTGGAAGCAAACATCTTCATAAATCATATACTTTATACTATGTACACTGAAAGGACAGAATTCATGGGATATCTGATTTCCTATGAATTCTGAGAAAAATCAGGTCGGGAGTGTGCATATCTGGCGTCCACTAGCTGTCACCTCTCCAGCTAGTGGACGAACCCACTGCTTGGCAGGTATATAGTAGGTACACTACATCACTGCATTCACGTAGACAGTAATTCGATGGCAGCGTGGGTAAACGTCGTGTTGTTTGTTGTTGTTATGGAAGTTTAATGGTACATAAGTTGCTATGGCTATAATATGCCTGGTAAACGTCGTGAGTTAACCGACTTTGAAAGAGGGATGGTAGTCGGCGCATGGGTCACTCTATCGCGGAAGTGGTACAGAAATTATACTGTCCCCGTTCGACAGTACCAAGCGTTTACCGGGAATACGCCATTTCCGGAATAACATCTCATTGGACAGCGCTGTGGGCGGAGAAAGGTGGTGGATGAACATGGCCATCGAAGTCTGTCTCGCATTGTTTCGGCCAACCGGAGAGCGACAGTGGCACAACTCACCGCCGACTATAATGAAGGAGATGCCAGAAACATCTCCACTAGACCAAGACCATCAGGTGATCATTAGCCGCAATAGGTTATGGAAGCCGTCGACACAGCACTCTACCCCTCAACTGGGCGAAAAAACATCGACATTGGACCTTGGATGATTGGAGACGAGTCTCCTGGTCCGATGAGTCCCGTTTCCAGTTATTTCGAGCGGACGGGAGTGTGCATATCTGGCGGAAACCAGCACGAAGCTATGCATCCGTCATGTCAACAAGGAACTGTTTAGGCAGGTGAACGGTCGGTAATTGTCTGGGACATGTTCAACTGGCACACGTTGGGTCTGTTGACCCAACGTGTGCCAGTTGAACGTGTCTAACTTATCTAACGCTAGACGCACAAGATGCGTTCCAACGTATCTAACGTCTAGACGCTTCTCTGAACAGTCCAGGTTACTTGTCCATCCTTGCAGACTATCTACATCCCTTCATGGTTATCGTGCACCAACAGGGCAATGGACTTTTCCAGCAGGACAATGCGCCTCCCCGCAGAGCCGTGGTGATTAGAACATGGTTCAAAGAGCATTCCGCAGGTTTTACCACATGGAACGGCCTCCCCGTTCACCGGGCATGAACCTTGTAGATCTTCAAATGAAGATATCATTTGAAGATCTGAAGTAAATATAGTATATCTGATACCCTGTTGTTGTTATTTGGTTTTTTAGGAGCATTAGCAACTAAGGCCATATTGCTCCGGGGATATGCGGTGGTCATTCTCTGACCTTTCCGCATGCTCTGTATTTGGTGGTCACGGGCTCGAACCCCGGTCTAATAAAGAAGCACACGCACATTTGACACGAAATATTCTACGGTGTTAATGTTGACCAAATTCATTGCTGCTTTTTCAGATTATTCTGAGGAAGCGAGGTTATGCAGCTTTCGTAAAAAAAAAAACAAAAAAAAAAAAAACCCTACCCTTCTCATCTATACATATTCTCTAAAAGTTGGTCTAATTTTTCCTTAAATTTATTCAAACTACCCACTTCTACAATACCAGGTGGTAGTTAACAATCAGTTACTCTCTGGTTGAAAGAATACTTTCGCACATTTACCCTGCAGACATCCTTTTTCAATTTATATCCATTTATGTCCCTTCATGTGTATTCTCCGAGAAAGATTAAAGATGCCATCAGTATTTACTTTACTCAATTTACAGTATTTACTTAATCCATGTAAAACCTTAAGCACTTCAATCAGGTTTCCTCGCAGATTAGTTTCTGGACGCTGCAATTCGCTAAGCTGAAGTCCTTTATGAGAGTGCCTTTTGTATCCCTGACCAATCATCTTGTTGCTCTTCTCTGCACGAGTTCCATCAGATGTAGTACTCAAGGTGTGGTCTATCCATCGCTTTATACAACAGGCACACTGTTTTAATCACTTTATTTTCCCTACTGAAAAATTCCTGCATAGCATTGACAGAATTCCTGAGCTGTCCTAGCAGCCTGTTTGTTCTGTTTAGAGAACTTCATATCAGAATTGCAATTGCCGCTAGGTCTTTTTTTGTCCTCTGCCACCTTGAGTGTGGTACCACCAAATTGGTATGTTATTCTGGGATTATTACTACCTATAAGCAGTACCTTGTATTTCTCGATATTAAATCTCATTTACCACTTTTCAGTCCATTTGCCTAATGTTTTTTTCAAGATATACTACTAGGCGTTTAATAGTTTTCCTTGATTCCTGTTATTAACCACCCTGCCAACCTGTGTATCATCTGCGAACTTAGACATTAAGCTTGATATGCCTAAATCAATATCGTTATTAAATATTGAAAGTAAAAGGGGGGTCCGGCATTGAATCTTGAGAAATTCCACTAATAACGTTATTTCAAGAAGAGCAATGCCCATTAATAACTCTCCTCTCTCAATATGGGCAACTGTACGTGGTGAGGAGACCTCCCAGTGATATTGCTGAAACCATCACTGGGATTCAACGCCATACCAGCTCCTGAACACCTTCACCAATGATATACGACACAACCAGGAGGAGGAGGAGGAAAGTCGGTCGGGTCAGAATGGTGGACATACAATATGAAGCAGTCCAACGAAATCCAGAAAACCAAGGATGTTGGGCGACGGATGCTCTCTTGCTGAGAACACTGCCTATATCTCTATCTTCAGGCCATCGCTAGAATCCGGCATATTTTCCGTGGGTTGCACCCGGCGAATTTTCAGGAATGGAACAGCCCGGTAATTGAAGAGCCCAGCTTTAAAACACCGCTCCGGTTCCTGCTTCGGCCAAGCCGGGAGGTGCTGTGTTGGCCTGTTTAGGATCAATCGGCTGCCAAGTCCACTTGCTAGGGTTAATTGTATGCCAATAGCTATCGTTTTCTTTGGCCATGAGACAGGATTAAGACCCGCTGTATATATGGATAACTCTGGCGTCCCACTTGCGTACGCACTACCTGCTATTTCGTGATTGGACATTCCCTTATAAGGCTCCATGGTGAGTGAAGAGCCTTAATGATGCTGAACTTTTTTTTTTTAACATACTCCAATCAGTAATTTAAATCTTTCTTCTTCTTCTGGGATCTCAACCTGACCGCGAAATACGTGAAAATATAAGCTCGTATAACAAGCACTAAGAATCATCGAACTGAAGCTGCACAGCCTCCTCTACCTCGTTTTCTTATTATGCATTCAACAAGATAAAAGGAAATTAGTGAAGTGTCACCCTTCATCGTGCAGAAGGGTCTTGAAGAGTTACTTTGATAAGGGGACATAGTAGGAGCTAAAAGTAACACTGCAGAGAACATTGAATAAATCGGGTGGCATAGTTGCTGAATGGAATCTCCTTGAAACATCTGAAGAGGTCTGAATTGAGAGACAAAGGACTGCTGTTAAGAGGATATCCATGGATAGCGGAGGGGAAACCAGCCCCGAGCTCTTATCAATACATTTAATACTCCTGCGTTTCCTAATCCCCCAAAAAATTGGGGGGTTTTCGTCCAGCAAAACATACAAATTGCCATAGAATACACACAATTAACAGACATCAGACACATAGCACGGCAGATGAATTTAATTATTCAGGTGGCCTAAAAATAATAGTTTGGTAGACCTCATCAGTGAAATATTGGTCCATACGCACCAAGGGTGCTATTTCTTGGCAGCAAAACGTGCCCCATATTATGCGACCACCGCCACTTGCCTGGATGGTGGACACCATGCACGATGGGTCCATGGACTCTTGTTTTTTGCGCCATGGATGAAGACGCCTTCATCCATCGGCCAACAGGCCGATGGATGAAGGCGTCCATCGGCCTGTTGCACTAGGTGAACTCATCTGATTAGCACATCATTACCAGTCCTCCAGTGTCCAACCAGCGTGTTGTTGACACCGCAGCGTTTGCTATCGATGATCAGCGGTGAGGAGAGGTGTTTCTTGGGTCCGCTGCTGTGGGAACCCCATACGTCACAGTGTGCGATGCGTTGTCATTTGGGGTATTGTTCTTGCAATCCCCATATTGTATTGTGATGTCATCTGTCGTACTGTGACCGCTGTTGAGCCCGTACAACGCGATGCACCCTTTGCTCACCACACGAGCACCCACCCTTGGTAATCCTTTACAATTCTGTCGGCGGAAGGTGGTGTGACCCGTTTGACACCATTCTTTGTACACCTTATCCACAGTGGGCCGTGAGCAATCGACAAGACATGCCGTTTACGATATGGAAGCCCCCCCCCCCCCGAACACACAAGCTCTCATAATTATGCTCTTTTGAAACTACGTGATATCTTTACTACTTCCCATAACTGCTATTTTATCACTCTGACTTGCACGACCAGATGCAAATTATCACTACTCTAGCGTACGAAACTGTTCTGCTTTTCATACAGCGAGCTATGCTGTACAGTCATTTACAGATGGGGTGGTCACAATTCAGTGATCGCTGAGTGTACTACAGTTGGTCATAATTCAGTGATCACTGAGTGCATATTCGCCTGTTTTTTCTCTTAGTAGCCCTAACACAGCCCATAGATTTGCTTGTTCCATACCTCAGGCAGGCCTTATAGTCCTCCACACCTTGTCTTCCTAATAGAAGCAGTGCAACGATCAAATCATCTTTGATTACGGCTGCTGTTTAACTGTTAGTTTATATATTCCCACCAAACTATGGGTTTCCAGACCACCTTACACTGCCTCCATAGCATCAGCAAATATACTTACTCCCCTTCTATTTAAGTGCATCCTCTTCCTGTAAAAACAGTCTCACCTATTAACAAGCACAGACCACGTTGAGAAAAATTATATTCCTTGAACCTTGTGCAATCTCTCCTAGGCCAAATTGATTGACAAGGCTCTCATCATGTACTCCCTCCTGTTATTTTTGGGAAATTCCAAACACTTTCTCAACGTGACTGGTAATGCTCACGAATTTTACAAGCACTTCTAAAACATAGACAGCTTATAATCACTCATAAAAACTATCAATATAGGTGCCTGGTCACTAGAGGAGTACCACAGGGAGGGGTCCTTTCCCCCTTACTGTTCGCTGTAGCCCTTGAACCCTTCCTTGTATCACAGCAAGACTTTCTGTCTTACGCGGACGACATTAAATTCTATATAACGTCATCTAATCCTAATCAAGCAGCTACCATCAATAAACTGGCCAATCAAAAAATACAACCAGAAATTTATCTATATACAATCAATCTAGAACTTAATCAGGCTAAATCGGCCCAAATTACCTTTACAAACAAAAGTTAAGGAACAACATACAAATCTGTATCGCAGGGGAACCTGTAGCAAAAGTCATCTCACATAAGCACTTAGGCTTAACGTAGGATGAGTGCCTCACGTTTCAGCAGCATTTAAGCGCCACCAAAATGAAGACCTATGCAGCAATGTGGCTGCTACGCGAAGAGCTCACAGGAATACATGATCCTCAGCTAATCATCCGATATGTCCAACGCTGCCTTTATCCATTCCATTATATTCCTCCATCATATGGTCCTCAGCGCCCAAAACCCACTTCATCAAATTTCTCGGGTTAGAGTACTGGATCCTTAAATGTCTTAACAGAATAACAGGGAGACAGAATACCATCTCTAGATCGGTGCTCTACTCGAATTTAGACGTGATACCGTGGAAACATCAGATTGCTGCACAAAATATTCAACACTTACTAAACTCATAACCGGACGCATAGATGCCCCCAGAATGGACGACATCGTTAGGACTCCAAGGACAGCAGGACGCTGCCAGACGGACCCTCGGCTTCCTCTTCAAACAGGGCTAGACAATCTAGGTCGCCTGAGTGCTAAGTTCCCCGGAAACACTATCCAGCTGATCAACAAACTAGCAATTGATCTGGACAAGTTCTGTAACTCAAAAGGATACAGAACAGAGAAACTACAGGAAACTTTCACGTGGATGGAGCTCTAATGTACGCCCTTTCAGTGAAAACTTTATAGTTTCCAGAAAAAATAGGAAATCATGGAGAAAGAAAAGATCTTAGATATGAGAATACGGAGAGTGAGGAACCCCAGCAATGTTTTCATGGCCAGGAATTTTCTCACATTCAGTCTAGTGTAAGTGAGTTCATTCGAACGTCAGGAGCAAGTCGGTCGTGTTTTTGACTTAGGCGGGATTGTACATCAAGAATTTATTCGTCTGACAAAAGAATCCTTCAAGATACAAGATTGGATAACTTGCAAAATATCAGCTACAGATAAAAACTGTGAGACACAAAAAATTAAATTTTTTTTATGAAAATACTTAATAACGTGTTTCAGCTTCATTAGTTGTTGGCTATTATGTGTCACATGTACTTATGTCATGCTTATCTTGCATGACAGAATGCGAACGGCTCGCTTGTTTGCTCACTTATCAACAGCAAAGCTAGCGGTAAGCTAATGTTTTGTATACAGTATAATCTTTTCAAAAATATAGTAAATTTTTGAAAAATATTTTTGCCATACAGTTTATATCGGCAGCTGTTTTTTTTTTTTTTTTTATATTATCTCTTTACAGTATCTATTCGTGTGGGGGTAGGTTCAGCACGATATTGTTGAACGTTTCCTTGTAAGTCAAACTTCCAGCCAACGTTTCTGCAAAGAAGCTCTACGGTGGGTTCCGAATGAGTGAAAAATGGCATTCTGGGGTTAATGTGGGGACAGTAGTCTGAATTAGTGACAATTTCTGGCCAAGAGTAACATGACCACAAATTGCAGTTTAAAAAATTTCATGATGCATTGTAAGAGATCAAAAAATAGGAACTCCAGTAACGTTTACAACGGTGGCAGAATCTCTCGACTCCTTGTTTCGAGTCTCAAAGGGACTTATTCGGAGATGATATCATGGAATAACTGATTAGCGACAAAAATAATTTAATGCAGTCTGTGAACTTTTTTTATCACATTCCTGTCCTGTCATTCTTATATACATGTTTCTCACCTAGACGGCAGCTCCCTAAAGGCAGGTGAGAATGTTCAGGTAATAGATTGGAACTTATATAGTATTTGACAGGCTTAGTGAAAGAAAGGAAAGAGTAATTTCTTATATATAATGGGTTAAGCGTGTAATCCATTTGATGTTTATTCTGAAGGACATGGGAACTATCAAATAAATGATAAGCATGAAGGTTAGGCATTGAGAAATAAGTTGTATGACGAGAATACAGGTGGGTATAGTGAAAGGTGTTTGTTCAAGAAGAGGTGGAGAATTAATAATAAAGTATGACACTGTAAACTAAAAGTAACTCGTGGAGTTGTCTACTGCAGAGAGGGACGGCTGTAGAACAGTGGCAAAGTGATTCATAGTTTCGCCAGTTAAAGGCAACATGATTTTGAAAGCATATGTATTTGTATAATTTGATTTGACTTTGCTCTGGTGGTCTTTGAAAAAGGTTTGCTGTTGAGGAGAAAGCGTTGCTGATGGTATCAAGTAGTCAGAAACTGGAAATATAAGTTGCTTGTAAAGAAAGATATCTGTGTCACTCTTAAAAGCCTTGGAGGAACGCTTAATTAAACCAAGGAGTTTGGAAGTCTGACATTATGAAATCGATGTTACAGAAGCGGTGAAGATCAGATCGAAATGAGGGACTTAAAGTCTCTGAGGCCATTAGATTTCGATTGTGTTCTCGGTTCAAGTCGAAATCAAAAGAAGGTTGTTTTGTCCGAATGCTTTTGATTACTTGACGTATGTTTTTTGCTGCATAGAAGTTTCATTCTGCAACAATCATATGTGTTCTTAGTAACTTTATTTCTTCCTTGTCCGAATTTTTGTCCTTTTACATATTTCATTATCGGCCACGATTTTTATTCATATAATAGAAATTGTGAAACTCGCCCTAGAATCACTTTTTCAATCAGTACTTATTGAGATTTAGGGCCAACAAAAAACATTCATATCAGTCATTATCATTTTTTGAAAGTTAACTGCCGTACGCATTAACCTTTCGTAATGGATTCTCTTGAGAACGTGGACCTTGTACCAGTAGTGAATCAATTTCATCCATGTCCAGGTTGATTTATAAAGTGTAAACATGCCTTTTTACCTGTTAATTAAAGGGCGTATTTACGTAACTTCATTTTACTGGTCGTTATTTTTCCAATTAGTTGACTCTAATTTATGCCTGCAGATTTATTATCTGGGGACGTGCACTCGCCTTCCTTTTATGCTCTTGTCGGCATTTTCCGTTATGGCAAATATTGTATATGTGTTTACAATAAAGATTTTAATACTGTTATTTATTTTCTTGGTAAAGTGTATTCGGTGTCTGTATATGACAAAATTTCTGTTCATTTTTATCATAGTCTTTTGAAGTTTTCCTCCCTATTCCCTGGGAAGATGACAACAACTGAGTAAATAGGGAGTTAGTAAAACAACTGACGAACGCCTAATTAAACTAAGAAGTTTGTAAGTCTGACATATTATGATATACAAAAAAAGCCTGAAATATCAAAAAAATATGTGAACTTGAAATCTGTATTTCTGAAAAGTCCGTACGTCACTTATCAGTGTTCAAGATGCAACGAAATTTTTCTCCAGCACCACATGGAAAGCTATACTCTCCATATCAAGAACATACAGTGTGAATCCCATTTAACGAGATATAAGGAGTTTCAACAAGATAAACTGTTAATTCGGCAGTTATGCATATGTTGTGCAGTAGCACTATACTAATTTTAACAGCATTGCTTTAGTATTTAGATATCTGCTATTTTGAGACGGAGGGTAGCAATAATCACTAACAATAATGCGCAAGGTTTACAGAATTCTGAATATTTGGCTGGTTTTTTTGAAAGTGATATTCGGATTTGTACTGTAATACAGAGAGAGAGAGAAGAGGAAGAGAGAGAGAGAGAGAGAGAGAGATCAGACGAGAGCAGGTGATAGAAGGATTTAAAGTGGAGAATTGAAAGGTGAATAGAAAAGAACGCAAGCTACATCCACTCATCCTTCTCGAAGATCACAATCACTTGCAAAAAGAAATAATATATGTGTGTGCACGTGCGCTTCGGAGGGAAGGAGGAGGGGAAACGGTAGAGAGAAAAATCCGCATTTTCAGAGTACTAAAGTGTACTTCATCTATCAAATGTTCCGCCCTATGCCTTTCTATTCTATGTCCGTCCAATCATTGTGAGATTTCCAGGTGAGTAGAGAAAATTACTTTTCCTGCAGGGATAAACGACACAGGATACGTATATGTTGTACCTACAAGCTACCGGTGTTAAAATGGTCTTCTTCCGTTAAAAAAAAAAAAAAAAAAAAAATATATATATATATATATATATATTCCAGGAGCGCTGTACGAAACTAGTCAGAGGAGAGCTCAAGTTTCATCCCCTTACGGAACATTAAGTTAATCCTCAGGTCGGTAAAGTGCTTCGTTCATAACCCTATGGAACAAGACATTTCAACCTGATCAAATAGGAGTTGCAAACGTGGGTGGGGAAGTTGGACGAAGTTTATCTTTGCCTGCGTCGACAACAAGGCGCAGCATAAAGCAAAAATAAACGAAACAAACAAAAAAGAAAATTGGAGTTGCGTAGGGATTTCTTTCCACCCTGCATACAACTGCAAGCTGATGTACGATGGTTGTCGATCTTTCAGCAGAGGACGTTTCGGATGTCAGTTTCGGCAGTTAACACGTGATATCTATGACCGACCTGCAAAGTTAGTTACTTCGTTACAGCACGACTTCTCTCCTCCCCCTTCCTATTTCGCCCCTTCTTCCTTAGTAGGGAGGTTAAAGATAAGTACGGAATGTTTTTCCGTTAACATTCCACCATAAGAACAAAGTCGGGCTGATCCTGGCAATCTGTATCTACGAAGAGAAACATTTGAATTTCGTGTTTATTTGACAACATCGAGCCACATTTATTGAATCCATTAATTGCTAATAAGGGCCACTAATCAATTTTTTCTGACCTTTTGGCTATTAATATAAGTTTATAAACCTAAATAGGCTGTAATTTATATAAAACTGCAGTATTTCTCGACAAAATAAAATACAGGGATTTCTCAATATTTTTTTTTGACTAGCAAGTCAACAGCAGGGATTCAAAAAGAGTGGAAATGTTGAAAATTTAATTCCAACATAATAGCAGGGTTTTTCCCCGCACAAAAGCTCAAAAATACCCTGTTATGCTAGATTTACCGAAATTCTATAACTGTGTTAGAGCGAAACCGTGTTATACGGGGGTTGCCTGTACTTGTCTTACACTTCAGCAGAAATGCTCATAAGAAGAGCATGATACCTGTGCATAACATAATTACTCTGAAAAAATATGGGTACATCACTACTTTGCTTAAGAAACGAAAGGACCTCGTATCTGCCTCAGGTAAAAAAAAGTTATAGCAACTGTTTTTTTTGTTTTTTTTTTTTTGGAATATTCAATGACTTTCTACACTTCAATTTCATTGAACAAGAACAACGATTAACGCATACTGTGCGATGCCACTACGAAGGTCACGGGAAGCATTAAAAAAAAAATAATAAATGAAATAATAAAAATCTATCATATTAGGCCACCCAAGACCTAACTTATATAAGCCCATGTGTATTATGCCCATAAATTGCGTGTGTTCTCTGGTCGATTTGCCTGTTTTGCTGGACGAAAAACTCGTTTCTTGAGGAGGTGAAACGTTGCCATCCACGCCTGTGAACGACTAGTTCAGCCATTGAGTTAAAAAAAAAAAAAAACATAAAGGTTCTTGGTCTCATTTACGGATTTCGAACCCGGACCTTTTCCACTCGGTGTGGGTAGGACGATGATTATAACAACTGTGGTACAGAGCAGATGGCCTGACGTAGCCCAGTGGTCAGGAGCGAGAGTGCATAGCACGCGTTCCTGAGTGGACCGGGGTTCAAGCCCGTGACTACTAAATACGATAAATATTTGTATTGACGATTTATTGTAAACTCTACTGACTTGGTTGTCGTGCCGGAGTATAAACAGAAAATTTATTTTTATTTTATATGGGAAGCATAAGACGGAAGAGACCTGAATTGCTTACTTGTAGAATTCATCTTTTTCGCAATTATGCCATATTGCACATGACACATGGACAGAATCACTGTTGGAAAAATTTGGCTGGAATATTCTTTACGCTGTATGTAGCTAGTTGTATAGCACCTTATTTCATATCTAAAAACATTTTCAGGCAGTGATTCGAAAGAGACATTGACGTTCGTCGAGCAGTTTCAACTTATATGCACAATGCCCGCATTTCTTTAACATTTGACATAAACAATTTGATTAAATGATGGTGCCGCAATTGGCTTAGGGCAAATATAGGAAGAAACAGTGTACAGGTAGTCATTTCATATATATGAATTGGCCGCGATCCTGGAGTAACGTACGTCGGCAGCAACGTGTATATTGGGCGATCGAATTTAAGCCACAAAGAGTGCATGTTCCATAACTGTACATAAAAATTTCTTTCCATGTAATTGCTTCTGCAATGTTTAATTTCCGATCAATGCTTATACCGAAATATTACTTGCTTTTTAACGGGTGAGACACCTAGATTGTTACACAAAGTAAATTTCTTTATTTTATTTTTATTTATTATTATTTTATTTATTTATATATTTTTTGCAGTAGGTCCGTGCGAATACACTTGCCTCGATACGACTTGCTTGCCAAGCTGGGCTCTGGTCTGCAACGGCCAAGTCGACTGCCCAGATGAAAGTGATGAAAAGGATTGCCCAGCAGCTCCTTCAGCTACTCCTGTGGGCCAGAGTCTATCGGGGACTCAGGATGGTAAGTCCAAGTTCTACTAAATTAAATTTCCTGAATGAATTAATTTAAATACAAAATACGTGTAAGTTGTTAAAACGTGAATATTAATTGTCTGGTATGTAATTAATAATTCATACATCAGCCGATTTAAAAAATGGAAGAAAGACCTCTATATCATATTTGCAACATATAGGGAGACCGCCTATAGTGGAAAACCATGAGTTTCCAGAGATATAGTTTGAAACATCATGTCTAGGGACTCTAGAGGAGGCATGTCAAACCCGCGGCCCACCAACAAAAAGGCTGCGGCCCGCCGAGATTTCTTGAAATTCTTTTTTTTTTTTTTTAATTAAAATAAATGGAAAAAAAAATACTGATCAAGTTTATTTTTATTTTCACATAATTTATTTCGAATTTTACATTTAAGCAATTTTCAGTGCAGCGCTCGAAAAAGAGAGAAAAGATAGGACATAATATTTCATTTTTAAGCCTCCGCCTGCAGCTTCGAATACTACAGACCGCAGTGTTTGCTCAATTGTATATTCGTGAATTATATTTTTATGTGTTTGTGTGCAGTTAATTTTGTGTTTTATTTGTATTAAATGAAAAAGACGCATAATAATAAACATTATGTCAACCCCTAATAACAGTATGAGTAAGAAAAAAACAATCGAAAAACGCCCTAACTTCCAAGAAAAATGGGAGCTAGACTATTACTGCATCCAGAAAAAGAGCAAAATGTATGCTTAATATGTAGTAAATCTATTTCAGTCTGCAAAGAATACAATATCAGGAGACATTATGATACACATCATAAAGAAATCTATGATAAATACGTTGAGAAATATCGTCAAAGTAAGTTTTAGAATTCAAATCAGCAAAATCAAAAAAAAAAACAGCAAAACTTGTTTACCAAACCTTCTGAGGAAAATACAGCAGTTGTAAAAGCTAGTTACTTGTTATCACATTTAATTGCAAGCAAATCAAAACCTTTTACAGAAGGAGATTTTATTAGTGAGTGTTTAATTAAAATAGTGGAAGTGTTGTGTCCAGATAAGTAGAAACACAATAGCTAATAGGATCGATGAAATAGCTGAGAATTTAAGAAATCAGCTCAATTCAATGATATCCACATTCGAAGCTTATTCTATTGCAATTGACGAAAGTACAGACATTTGAGATATTGCTCAACTGGCCATTTTTATTCGTGGGTGTGATGTGAACTTGAAAGTAAGTGAAGAGCTTTTAGAAATTATTCCTATGCATGATACAACCACTGGAGCTGATATTTTTGGTGCACTCGTGGAAATTCTGAATAAATACACATTACCATTGAACAAGTTGGTTTGTCTTGCAATTGATGGCCCACCTGCCATGATGGGTACATTACTAAGGGTGTCGTTGCAAAACTAAAAAGAAGCATGCAACATGGTAATAATCATTTCGAACATTTTCATTGCATTATTCACCATCAAGTATTATATTCCAAGGTTTTAAATATCGGACATGTGCTAAAAAAAAAAAGTCTCCAAAATTATAAATTTTATTCGAGCACGTGGAATTAATCATCGATAATTTGTTTCATTTCTGGAAGACAGAAAGCGAACACACTGATCTACCCTATTTACAGAAGTTCGATGGATTTCGAGTCATAAAGTTTTAAAACGATTCTTCGAGCTGCTGAATGAAATCGTAATGTTCTTGGAGACAAAGAATTATGAATGTACTGAATTAAAAGATGTACAATGGATAAAGGATCTGCCCTTCTCAGTTGACATTACAAGTCATTTTAACCAATTTAATCTTAAACTTCAAGGAAAACATCACATTGTTACAATGTTATTTGATAATATTAATGTTTTCAAAGAAAAATTATTACTTTGGCACAAACAAATAGAAAAAGAAAACTTGTCTCATTTTAAAATTTGCCAATCTCTGTTGTTAAAATCACCTGACTTAAAATTTACGGAATATACACACCAAATTAAGTTGTTAGAAGATAGATTTTTCTGATTTCAAAAACTGCGAATTAGAGTTTCGTCTTTTTACTTCGCCTATGTCTATTGATATTGAAATTGTTGATGGGAGCTTACAAATGGAATTCATTGAAATCCAGTATGACTCTTTGCTAAAACAAAAATATACGGAAGTTGGAATTCCAGACTTTTACACTTATTTACCTGCAGATCGATTTCCAAAATGTTAGCTTTCGCTACTAATATATTGGCTATGTTTGGGAGTATATACTTATACGAGCAATTGTTTTCTTCGATGGAAAACAACAAAACTCCAGAAAGGTCAAGATTAACCGATCACCATCTATCATCAATCTTAAAGATTACATCAGCTCAAGACATTCAACCAAATTTTGATTATCTGCTTTGTGGAAAACGATGCCAAGTGCCTCTAAAAAATGATATAATAATAAACTGTGGTTTTATTGTTTATTTTTTTTATTAAATATTGTAAAATATTTTTAATTTACAGGTTATCTGTATACTAAATACAGTAATTCAAAAAATTGTATTTTGTTTATTTTTTGAGTATTGAAGGCATGTGGCCCTCAGCCTAATGCAAAATAGCTTATATGGCCGGTGATGCAACACGAGTTTGACACTCCTGGTCTAGACATTGATGCAATCTGTATATTCCAAATTTAATTTCTGGCCGATTCATGGTCACCACATATAGGCGGTCAAAGTGATGCGCTTCGATTATTATCACCCTGTGTATTGTTTGCATGATATAATTCACTATTCTTGCTTTAAAAAATGTGATCAAATGTTTTTTGCCGTGGCTCCTTTCCATTTCACATATACTGAATTTAAAATTTTAAATAACAGGAGAAGTCTTAATGAAGGCATCGACACATTGCAATTTCATTTTCATGTTAAAGCTCGGTGACTGAAAAGAGCTTTCTGGTCCCTGAAAATTTTCTTGATGTCTATGAGGAATGTCAGAATAATCTTTACATATTTGGATTTCGATACTGTAAGTTTTGGATTATGATTTTTCTCTTAATGCTGGATATCCTTACTTCATATTTTGAATCTAAAAATTAAAACTGTTAGATATCAGTGGAACTGGAAAGCATTATCAACTTTCTGAGTTCTTGGAAAGAATGTCTTACCTCGCCATATGACATTTCACTCAGTACCGTTTTCCTGCAACGGCCCTGTGAAACGCCCCTAGTCTGAAGTTTAAAAGACTTAGGAGGTGTGAACCTTCAACTTAAAAGACCTAGGAAGTCTAACACTTTATTAAACGAACAGCGGACTGCTTTAGTTTCGGCTTGAATCTGTGGTTAGTTGCCAATCATATAGAATGATCTACGAGTAAGGAACTCTTTGTTGTAATTGCTCATGTGTTCAATACCATTTTTATTCTACGTTATCGTGATATGTCTTACATGTAAGACATATCGTGATATGTCTTACATGTATGAAACTTGCAACTGTGTAATTTTATTGTAATTTGTAAACTCACCGGAATTCCTGTCTGAGCTATATCAATTCTTCCTTTCTTATATATCCCTTTTTTCGCCCCTGAAATAAGTAGTACCTCTCAAGCTATCTTTCTGAAATCTCCAGGTGCAAAACGAATTATTATTATTATTAAGATGATATTTCGAGATATACTCGTATCTTAAATTTAACCCGTCTTGATTTTTCCTCTTCATGTTGTGTATGAATTAATTATTGTTTATTTAACACGTCGTATTTTCACTCAATCATTAGAATGTCATCGTCTCTGTGAGTGTGACTAATACAAGTCATTTATGTTAGTCTGAATAAATAAATATCAGAGGAAAGAAGGGATATTCGTATGCATACTGATCAGGAAACGCATTACAGATGTAACATTTGGAATAATCCTGAATCCTGCACGTCTGCCTGATTGGGTTGCATTCAGTGCAGTTACGAAAAAAAAAATCTTGGGAAATCATAAAAGTATTTATTGAAACTTAACTTAACTTGCTTGTTTTCCCATTTACGCTTCTTTCTCTCAATCTGGGTGATATGAGCGACGAGCGCAGGCCGTACTTCTATGGAAAAGGAATATCAAGCAAGGATATTCATGTGTTTTTTTTTGGCGAACCCCAGGGTTCCACCCATTAGCCGCTGTTGTACATCTTGTGTAGAAGCTTACGCCAAAACCGTTTGTGTGTAGCGTGTTGGATGTGTAAGTGTAGTGATATGGTATGAGGTATTGAGGGTCTAGCGGCTCCTGGGATTTCTCCCATCTCCGCGAATGTTCTATGTATCGGTGACAGTACCCTGTCAAAGCCAGAGATTTAGAAGTGTGTGGGTCATGAGTAGTGTTATATGTTGTGCCCATTGTTTATCCGGCTTATTGGCCGCCAGGCCCCTAATGGGACCAGACGTTGCCCATACCTCGCCACGTGGAGGCTAGCCGGGTGTTACCATTGAGTCAATTGTACTCTGGCAGGTCCTGCTAGTGATATGGTATGTTATGTTGTCGGCCGGTACCTGGCTCTTAGCAGATAGGAAGTAGCAACACCTGGTCACCACGTCCCACCCCCATCTCCGCCCGTGGCTAGGATCTACTATCACCTGCTAGATTAACCCAGGGCAAAAGTCCCAGGAGAGCCCAAATAAGGATGAAATGAAAAGGCTATAGAAGAAGTTTGGGAGCTGGAGAGGTAGGAAAGAATAGAAGAGAGGAGGATCAAACAGAGGAACCCTCCAATAGCTGGAAGATAAAAGAAATAAAGCAAGAATAAAGGAAATATAGGTGGAGAAGTGGACTGACTGCTCATGCCATGGGAAATAATCCCATGAAGGATCCCATCCTAGAAGCTAGGATCAGCAAGATTTCTTGAGATATAATTATGTCTAATCCATTGTAGACATTACTCCAGGCACTTCCTCGGAGAAACAAGTAACTTGAGGGAACTCTCAAAAATTTGTCATTTGGCAGATTTTGTATGATGTCTAGGATTATCAGTTGTATCCGATCTAGTTCTACAGATATCAGCACCCAAACAAAGTAATTACATTATGGTCGCTAGTGGGCTAGCTTGTGGATAGTTTCCAATCACTGATCTTAGAGGCAATGGAAGAGGTAACAAGAGACACATGGATGTAGAAATGCCCTTGAGGGGTTACAAAGTCGGAGGATGGCCAGAAGTATTCAGAATTCTTAAACGTTGCGAAAGAATTGATTTGCCTTCGGTCTATTCCACAAGGTGGACTCTGCATTCGCATCCATCAAAACGATGACCGGTTTATCCCTAATGGATCATAATGTTGCATTCATATGATCGACGAACGGTTTTTTTGTTTTTTTTTTTTTGGAGCATTAGCAACTAAGACCATATTGCTTCGGGGGTATGCAGTGGTCATCCCCTGACCTTTCCGTATTTGGTGGTCACGGGCTCGAACCCCGGTCTAATCAAGAAGCGTGTGCTATGCACTGCTGCTCCTGCCCACCTGGCTACGGAGGCGCCGACGAAAGGTTAAATGGAATCCTGGTACTGTGAGCATTGGCAATAAAGTGAGACCAGATAAATCTGGCCAAGCAAATACACAGAGCATGCGTGGAACACAAACTAGGAATCTTTGTAACCGTCAGGGTTGGATCTGTAATCACGATTGCAGTATCAAGAAAGTGACATTGAACTGTGGTAGCTGATTTTGGCTGAGAAATTTCTCTGTCTTTCAGGTGTCCCCCATAGCCAGAAATCACAGGGATTGAGATCTGCTGATCGCGCTGGCCAGAACTGCAGACACACACAGCACAGCACAGCGAACACTACTGTCTCCAAGCATTGCCTTTCTTGCAAAGCGGGAATAATGTGATCTCTTAGAAGAGCGCAGTACCGTGCACTACTTACCGTACACCTTGTGGGGGAGCCATGAGGTGTAGACTCTTCAAAAAAAAAAAAAAAAAAAAAAAAAATGATCCGATTATAAACCCTGCTGTGAAACCACACCATACTGTAACGTATGGACTTAGTAGTGGTCTTTCGTGCACAGCAGATGGACGAGAATATGCGGCAGTTTTTTGCAGAAATGTGACTCATCAGATAATTCGAGCCCATGTATCGTCAAGTTCCATACGAGGCAAAAATCGTAGAGCAAAGTCTATTCAATTTTGCTGATCACAAGACTAAATCTGATACTACGTGAATCTTGTACAGGAACCAGCGTAAAATTATTCAAAGCACTTTACGTACAGTAGACCAAGGAAGGTTCAAGTCTCTTGACACACCTCTGGCACTACTGACTGGTAGTGTTTCGCATTCTGATCTGGAGGCTATTGCAACCGCCACTTCATCCACTACCTCTGTTCCGATACGTGGTCGTCCCCTGCCTGGAATTACACCTAACTCCCCGGTCGGTCGCTTCAAATTTCTTTATTAGTTTTAGAAGCCCCACTGACGTCAAAGGTCCTTTACGCAAACCTTTATAAGTTGCCGATATTCACATAGTGCTGCATTAGCGTTACTATTATTGTGGTAGAACAGTTTTACTAAAAGAGCATGTTCCTTTTTTGTAAGAGCCATAATGGTTATTGACGGTGGCGTTTGCCTTTCTGCTTTTATCTAACAGGATGTCATTTGCGTAAGCAGCGTGTCTGAAGTAAATGGCAACTTTTACATACGTGCACCTCCGTTTTCCCCTAGTGGCAGAAATTCGAACTAATTTTTTTCTTCTACAAATCGCTTCCACCTACCCTAAATGACATACCCACCGATTTTCACAGCTCTAACTCTAACCGTCTTGACACTAGTCTCCTGAATAAGGACACTTATTTTATAACCACCCGATATATATATAAACACGTAACAAATACTGTGTGTGTATATATATATATATATTTTTTTTTTTTTTTAAGGGAAAATGAGCGAAGAAACGAATAAATAAATAACGAAGACAGAAGTGGAAATGGAAGATATGTGTCGAAAAAATTCAGAAAATTATTAAATATCTTTTAATAATCTTTTATAATATTGACTATAAAACAAATATAAAATATAGCCAATTAATAAGCCAATAAATAAATTTATACCGGCGCCAACTTGATATCTGTTGGGATAATTTGCATTACGTTCGAAATGCAGTAATGTTCACGGCTGTTGTATCCAGGGGCATTCTGACGAGATTGGATACAACGGTCGTCTCTTACATGTTCTTTGTTTTGTTTGTCTTATATCTATTTTATTTTGTAGTTGGTTTATTGTGTCATTTTAGTGATATTTCACATTTTTTGGCGTTGGCGTTATCTCAAGTTGGTGCCTGTCTAAATTTATTATTAATTGGCTTATAATTTCGGCGAATTTGCCGTATATTTAATATTTTTTAAATTTTTTCAACATATATTTGTACTAAGTATCTTGCATTTCCACTACTGTCTTCGTTATTTATTTATTTATTCCCTTTTTCTTTTCCTTTATTACTTTTTGTCTTTCCTTTTTTCTCCTAACTTTCCTTTTTTCTCTTATTATTTTTACAGTTTTATATATATATAATTAATGAATAGATCCAGATTACAGTAAGCAACCGGGCTAGCCGGGTGGGTAAAGTGCCTACCTAGCAACCCAAAGGTTGCTGGTTCGAATCCCACCTCGCGCTTGGATCGAAGTACTGCAAAAACCTTGGGAGGTGCATTATGGCCACACAGAAGCCGATGCGCCAACAACTACTACCAAAAAAAAAAAAAAAAAAGCGACAGATAATTAACGGAAGCATGCTTTCTGTAGTTCTTATTAAAAGTTTGTGTTTCGAGTTCTTTTGATAGGGGCATTAAAATTAATTGTTGAAAGTAATGCGGTTTAAAGCCACTACCAGTTATTATTTTGTAAATAAATCTGAGAACTTGGATGCGTTTTTGTATGTTTAATTGTTTCGATAAGTGTGAGCGATATCGAATCCAAATTCTTGAATGGAAAGCATTGTGTAAGGTCTTTGTCATGATGCAAGCACCAATTCTCTGAAGCCCACTCTTCTGGTCGCTTTCCCTGAAGAGCACCGCACAGTCGCCATAGTTTGTTACTGTTTTATGTTACTACCCTTCTTCACTGTTTGACCATGTAGGATAAATTCATAATGAACAATTCCACCATGTGAATCAAGAAACAAATTAAACAGATTTGATCGTGATTGCCTTGCGTTTTTGTGATTTGGATAAAACGAATCTTCTGTTTTAAGGACCGGGCCTTTGTTTCCAGGTCATAGCCATACACCCACGATTCGTGACTAGTAATGATGGAAGAAACAAAGTGTGGTCGACAGCAATACGTTATGAAGCATCCTCATATGCTAGAACTCTCCGCATTCTGAGATTATCACTTAGGATGCGCGGCACAAACTTGGCTAAAACGCGTCTCTTTCTTGTGTTCAAATTGATTGGCATGTCCCATAAAAATACTAATTTCGCTAGCAACTTCGCGGATAGTTAACCGTCACGAACACGAGAAATTGAGTCAGTGGTTTTTAAAGTTGAAGGGGTGCCAGAGCGAAGACTTCTGTAAGCTTTGCTAATCATTGAAAGTCTTCGAACGACACAACATCCTTTCGGAAAGCTGTTTTTCCCAATTTGAAATAAAATTTGATGCAAATTCTCTGCTCAGCAAAAATCACTTATTTTAAAATGCAACGAAACATATAAAACACCTTTTGTTTAATGCTAGCTTATTCAGACTGACTGTAGTTAATAGGGTGCTTCATGTGTTACTATATCTAAATTAGTTATCGCGCATGTTGCCACACCGCAATTTCAAGATACAAAGTCAATCTCTGAACTTTGTGATCATACCTACCTCGTATATATTTGGTTCCACCTCCACTTAGTTCATGCAAGACCCGTATAAAAAAAAAAAAAAGAAAAAAAAAAAACGATAACTACTCGTTGTGCACTCTACACGTAATTTTGGACTTGTCATGGGACACTTTTGGGTTGAATTTCCACGTGTGACATTCATAAACCGAATTTTCGTTACCTGTTATGATGTTTATAAGAGATACAGGATCGCAGAGTACCATCATAGTCTTCTGTGAAGGATTATTTTTTTGTACACTCTTAAAATCAGCGCTGCTCCGCAGCTTTCAGTAGTAGGGTATAGTTATTTGCAGGGCCGGTATCAGAGTTCAGAGGGATCTGGTATGAGGATAAAAGGACAGGGAGGAGTTCTCCTTTCCTGGATTGACCCCCCCCCCTCTTTGTTGCGATTTGGGAGCCTCTTCAGTCCAGGGCCTGGGCGCACTGCACCCGCTTCACTCCCCTAAGAACTGTCCTAATTTGTACTGCTAGAAATACCTCTGGTGGGAATATTTTGTTGTCGATCCGGATTATTTTATATTCACTATAAACGCCCTCGGAAATAGCACAGTGGTTTTAATTACCGTCCTTCCTACGTTCGCCTTTTAATGACAGCGAGAAACTTTTATGGGCTGTTTTCACAAGGTGATTGAATTAATGCATCTCAGGCCAGGTTGCATGGTTTATCATCCAGCAAACGACTACATACTTACAATTACACAGGTGATATACTGTCGCCTCATAGCCTTAGTTGCTTGGCGTTTAACATACACTTAACTTGCGAACAGTTCGCAATGATCTGCTAAAATACTCAACCCATTGTTGAAATTTAATTGAAGTGAATGCATAATTTACTCTTGTTTATTTACTATATAGGCAAATATAATTTGTTTTCATTTGTAAAAATATCCATTAATGTACTGGGCACAGCAATACGATATGCTATGTATTTGCATATAAATATTACACACTATTATCATCTAACAAAAGATTTTTGAATAGGCTCCGCTTCCTGCTGATGTGTTGCTTGACGAATGCTGAAAACTCCGCTTTCGAAACGAAATAGATTTCCAGACAGCTAATGAAAATTTTCGGAATGTAGACTAACAGAGATTTAGACAGTTTGTTCAAGACTCTGACATTGTTCAGGCAGGAATACAAAGTGCGATCGCCGCCGATAATTTTACTTGCAAATAATTACCTATTCAAGAGCTAAGCGCATAGATAACAATCTAGACACACGCTTTCAAATATTTTTATGCATTAGAAAATTTACATAACAAGTTCTGAAATGACGTCTACCCAAACTCAACTCCCCCCTTCCTCGCTTTCCGGGTCCTTTAAAGAATTCTGAGTTTGCCTAATTAGAGCACTGCTATGACATTTCCTTATAAACTAGCTACGATTTGGCGGAAAAAGAAATGAAAAATGGTGTTTACATTGCTCCAGTGAACAGCATTTTATTAATGTTATTAAAATGTATAATTGTTCTTTCAATATGCGGGTAACTGTTATGGTTTTTAAATTACATTTCGCCTATTTATATTATCCAACAAAGAACGTATATTGGGAATTTGATTAAAAAAATAGACATGTATGTTTGCATTTCAAAATTATATTCCTTGTTATACATAAATGCTATCTACCAGTATTTATTAATATTTTAATGAATACGCTAACTATTCAAAAAATTAGAGAGCACTACCGTGAAAATAAGAAGCTAGTTTATCTCAATTGGCAGTCAGAGATACGTTACAATCTAGTCTAATCTTATATCAATTAGCACTATGTTCTAACAATAGTTTGTGTCTCTCTATAGAATCTTCATAGTCCATAACTGCATATCAAGGTATCAAATCTTGAACGATGCTGATCATACTTGCGACTATTTTCGACGTTCTCTAGGTCTTCTAACAATCCAGACATGGCACTGAGTGGTCAAGTGCGAAGGTACAGAAGTACACGCGTTTGAATTGAACGTGATTCGTGCACAGATAACAATCTAGATATGCTTTCAATTTTTTTAAGCACAAGAGATTTCTTATATTCTCGATATCTTGCGAACCCCTTTGACCTCATGTGGTCGTCCGGGCGTATAAAGAGAATATTTATTTTTATTTTATCTTCATATAGGAATTATGTAAGCACTAGTGTTTAGTGATTGGTTAAGTCTATTCGAGTCTGATCTCAGAATATGTATTTGGAGTAGCGACAAAGAACGTAATTTCAGCTACACTCGTTGATAGATTTCCCTTGAATTTTTAATTTTAATATCACAGTCAAAACTGACATATACCTCCTCCTCTCTCTCCTTATCCTGCTGTTTTTCCAACTTATGGTCGGATCAGCTGTGTTATTAGATTGATATTTTTTAGCCACTTGCTGATGGCTCTCCAGGCCTGGCCTACCTTTTGTCAAAAGATCTTGACCAAAGCTGTTTTTAACAAATGCTTTCCCTATCTTTTATCTGTACTCACTTGTACAGACAAAATATTTGGGGAAAATCTTTTGTCTATATAAGTGTGTGTTTGCAAGCTGATTTGCATATTGTTTGGTGCACACATTGTTGAATGAGATTCTGGCCTGTCGGTCATGCGGATTAATTATAGTTGACACTGCGGATTCTGATCAGGTAATGCAGAATGAATATTGTGAATATTGTCTGTATTTGTCTAACTGCAGTTTTGATTGAGAAGACTTCATGAAGCCAATCAGAAAGTTTCGCAGGGGTTAATCTGTGAAAAAGACGTGTTTGCAACTTCCTTGAAATCGCCATGAAGACAGTGTAGTGATTAAATTTGCCATTATGAATTACAGAATACTTTTTTTTTTTTTCATTGTACTCGGAATCAGAATGGAAATTAATAAAATAAATAAATTTTCGTTATATTTACTACAGCCATCGGTTGGCCAGAAAAGTTTACAGATTAATCTTAAAATTTTTGACTGCCTACATAACAGCGCATTTTGAAGTGAAACTTCTTTAGGCGCGCTTCAGGCAGTTTTCACATGGAAGTAACTTGCGTTCGCGGATTGACAAAAATCGCAACGAAAATGAGACACAGCAAGCTACGCCATAAGTAAACGCATTACAGGCGCTCTAAATAGCCAACTATCATAATAGGCTGAAGGCATCGATTCTCATCCGATCACCAAAGTTAAGCAGCGTTAGGCCCGGTTAGTAATTGGGAGGGTGTTCACCTGGGAATACCTAGTGTAGTTGCCTTCCTTTCTTTTTAATTGGTAAGGTTGTTGTTGTTTTCATCCGCAGTCGCAGCCGACTTTCAGAGACTTTATGAGCGAGCCGCCTCATGCTGTCTGGTCTTCAACAGCTTCTTCATGCTCATACCAGTGTCGCTCTTGATGGTGTCGAGCCAGCGTGTTATTTGCCAACCTCTTCTCCTTGTTCCACTGATCTTTCCTACCATTATCAATTATTCCAATGAATTGGATCGCATTACGTGATCGAAATGGATCGAAAGCTTCGTGATTGGTAAGGTAATAAAATGGAAATATGTGCTTTTTATATTTACTTTTATGGCCTGTGGATAATTTTCCTATATTTGTCAATTAAACTCGCAGCACCTTCAGCAGATATTGAGATTTTATAGTTATCATAATGGTCAAAAAATACAAAATAGATCAAACAAAATCACATTGTACATCTGAATGTCACAAATTCGACAAAAATTCAACTTATATCAATAGGGTATCAATTAATCGGAAGCTTCCTTTGTAAATGCAGAATGCAGTTAAAAAAAGAACTTCGATTTGGAACAATTAATCTATCGAAATTAATGAGCGGCTCAAAAAATGAAAAAATTTGTGCGACAACAAGGAATTACAAAAGTATAATAATGCCTTTAATTGATGCAGTGAATAACGATATACAGTATTTGTGATAATAAATTAGACGAGCAAATAAAAGAATGAACTGTTTTGTAAATAAAATAAATGCTGTGCAATATTTTCAGTTTTCAGAGGGAAGAAGTAGCTGAACTTGTTTACATAAAAATACAGAATCACGACGACGATTAATGAGATAACGTTGACAGCAATCTAACAAAAGAAACTTCAATCATTTCGAGTCAAACCACAAGTACTTCTAGAAAGGAGACTAAACAGATGGAGAGCAAAACCGAGTGCTTATGTAAGATTATTAAAGCGTTCTCTGAAACAAAGCTGTGCATAGTTCTCATGGTCATTCATATCATCGAATTCTCGTTAAATCATCGAACATGGATGATTTAACGCGAAAATGCAGATAAATAAAGTTGCGCAATGATCCAAAATCTAATAGAATGAAGACTTGGGCGAGCTTTTCGCTCCGTAAAAGTACATACTGTATTGCCAAATATTGAGACATGTATGAACAGTACTTTTCTATCGACCATTTGATTTCAAAATGTCCGCTTACGGAGTGGAGCACCTTGGTGAAATTTTGACCAGGCAGATATTTCATTAAAAAATTTCGGACCTTTAGTATTTTCTCTCGCCATGTTTTTTACAAGCAGGAAACATACAGTATGTATACCTAATACATGCCATACTCAACGGGATTCTCAACGGGATTTCATCTGGAAGGGCAGGAAGCGTGATGCGAGCCCTTCCAAATGTGGGGAAAGAACAATTTTAGTAGTGTAGAGGAACTTTCCCTAACTTTCGCCGCGTCCATGTCTTCGATTGCGGAACCTTGACTACTAGGCAAGATACAGATGAATTCGTGAGCCTTGCGTGAGGCTGTTCCGGGGTTCATTCTGACAGGGCCCAGTTGCCCAAGGTTAGCTGGACCGCCTAATACAAGAAAAAAATATTATAATAATAAATAAATTAAAAAAAAAAAAAAAAAAAAATATATATATATATATATATATATATATATATATATATATATATATATATATATATATATATGAACAAAAACGCTTTCCTACAGGACTCTTCTACGCGAGTAGCATAGTAGTTATAATCACCGTCCTCCCAACGCGGCGCCTCCGTAGCCAGGTGGGAAGGAGCAGCAGTGCGTAGCACACGCTTCTTGATTAGACCGGGGTTCGAGCCCGTCACCACCAAATACGGAGGATGCGGAAAGGTCAGGGAATGACCACCGCACCGGAGCAATATGGCCTTATTGCTAATGCTCCTAAAAACCAAACAACAACAACAACCTCCCAACGCCCGGTGGAAAAAGCCCAGGTTCGAATTCCGTCGATGACGCGAGGAACTTTTATGGACTTTTTTCACTGCGTAGTTGAGTTAGTCGGTATAAGGCGTGGATAGCAATGCCATCCCCCCCCAACGGAAATTTTGGTTTTCGTCTGGCAAATTGACTCAGAAAACACACATACATATGTAATTTATGAACATATTACTCATGGGCAGATAAGTTGTTTCCTCACAGGACTCGGCCGGAAATTTTCCGCGAAGGTATCTATTGATGTTATCAGCAAAGTATTGAATTTATTGAAAACAAAGCTTCTGTATCATCTTTAAAATAAAATATGAATTCTTATATTTCAAGTATCGTATGTAGGTCTCGCAATGGACGCCTGAACACCATATCGTTTAGTCATACGCATCGGTAATACCATATTATACATCTTCGTGCGTTAAGCGCCAAAGCAAATAAAGCTATGATCATTAATATATCATATCTGTAAATTACGTATTTTCTGTGGTTTTTCTTGTTTGCTGGACGAAAAACCACCTTCCGGGAGGTGACTGACTAACACAGCTACGTTGTGAGAAAAGCCCATAAAAATTTCTATTGTATGATTCTGAGAGCATTCCGTTTCGTAAAATTTTTAATTTTGAGCCCTGATCGTAAGTACATAGAAATATTAAAATGCAATTCTGAAAACAGAATTGCGGTAAAAACAGTAAAAAAGGAAAATAAAACCGTTCGATTAAAATTAATGCGACTTCTGTAAAGTTGGGTTTCACAGGAGAGAGATACACTTTGAGATGACCGTGGTTAGACTCACGTTTCCGCTGAATATAAATAAATAAAATTTCTGTTTGTACTGCGGGACGACCACACTGTCAGAGGAGTTCACAGGATCGAGAGAATACAAGAAACAGCACTATATTTAGCAGTCACGGTATCGAATCCCGGTACATGCACTTATGTACCCTTTAGTTGACCACTCGGCTACGGCGGCCATAATAATATTCTTGTCAAATATCCAGTTTTGAACTCCTCTGGTCGTGCTGAAGTATAAACAGAACATAATGTCATAAATTTAACTGTATCAAGCTTATTGGGATATTTTGACTCTAAGGAGTCAAAATACCCCAATAAGCTTAATGCAGTTACTGTGAATGCTTTAAGGGAGGCGAATTGCAGGTCACCACCCTCTCCCAGGAATCCTGCATCATAAATTGGATTGTCATTTTGTCGACGGGGAAAGTGCAAACGAATGCTCCCCCCCTTTTTTTTATTTTGGAAGATTCAAGAAAAGTTCGCTTCCCTTAGTTATTTAGCCATATAAATACTAATCTACGTTTCGGATAATTAATGTTCAAGTAATTGGAATTTCCTTGTATTTGATTATGGTTAAGTTAAGATTATTTTATTAGGAAATAAGTTACAGCCTTTAAATGAGTCTCTCTCTCTCGTGGGTTGATATATACAGATACACCACGATAACCGAAATGGGGTTCGTTTTGCATGTCACTGTACAGAAGCAAGAATTACGTTACAGGACCTTTCAAAATCCTTGTTGAGTTTTACATACAGATTGCATAAAATTTGCTGTATCTGTGTTTACTTCGTTATTGTAGAAGGTGCTTTGTAAAACGACTTTGTAAAAAGTAACAGATATCAGTCATGAGCAATTTGTTGCAACCCTTGATCGATTCTTAGAAGAAAAGGAACGGGGGCTTTTTCTACTAAAGCGGTGGACAACTTATTGTATGATAGCTAACTTTCCTCTGGTCACTTTAAGGAAAGACGAAGAAAGAATTTCTCTATATGGACGTTATACAGAGGAACATATTTATTTATTTAATAAATTAGATCTTACTGATAGGAAAATTGCTTATAACTCTCACTGCTTAAGACTGTAAATGCATATTATCTATAGTAGTAGTTCTCAAACTTGAGTGACTTAAGTAACCCGTTTTAGTTAGAAAAACTCTCCGCGAACTTCCCCCCTCCTCCAAGCTTAACCAAATTGTCCTTATTCTGTAAATTCTTTCAGTTTTAAAATATTTATAATACATTTCGGACATTATTCGAACCCTCTGGAATATATGTTGAGAAAAACTGCTCTGTAGAGTTATATACAGTGTACTTACAGTCAGAATGATTTAACAATCGGAATGATATATGTATCCACCGTAAAACCTGCAAAACCGCTAAGAAAAAGGAAGAACAGATCACAGAAGTCGCTATCCTTTATCCACGACGATTAATAATAAACCGAACTCGTTTTTGTTGAGTTTTAGTATCTCTGATACTGTATATAGGTTAAAACGCAAATAATCTTACGGAGCATTAAGCAGTCTCCGAAGGGAGTTAATTGTTGACGACGATCGTTTCTAAGAGGTCACCGACATCGTGTTTGCATGAACACAAGCATATAAAAAAAAAAAAAAAAAAGCAGAGAGAGAGAGAGACCTTTAAGACCAGGAACGGTACCACCAGATGGCATGTTGTCTTGGATCTGTAGGTCACTCCGTTCTAGTCGTCGTCTGCTCTGTATGGTGTGGCAGTTTTACGAGGACCCTTTTATGTTGTCCAGACTGTATTGGCAGCAGCTGGGAGAGCGACCGCTCCCAGACTGCTTTTATCAATCTAGCTTCTTCTCATTGCAGTCGGAAGTCAGGGAACTTTGATGGCTGTCGAACCAATCGCCGCTATTCCTTCTATGGCCGAAGTAGCCACGACCTTCTGTTGTCGGTATTGTGAATGGGCAGCTGGGCTGACCGTGAAAGGCGTAGATGTGACCTTTTTTTGTTTCCTCGCTCTAAAGCTGATGCTAAAGCTCTCACCAAATAGTTGAGGTGTTGCGCTCTCAAATCGTAAGCGAGTCGAGAGAAGGTACGACTTTTGCTACTTTGGTCAACCTTAGAAGGTAAGTGGGCGAAAGGTTATGAACTTTAAGACCTTAAGGACACCGCATGCCCTATTAAATGAGGTTATGACAGTTGACATATTTCTCTAGTGGCACAACTGTCGTTGTTTATCTGCATGCATACCAATACAGAAAATTTCGTTTTCTGTTTTGGTATACACACAGAAAATCAGTGGTTTCTCCTTCCTCCTCTCGTTGAATTATACCTGAAATATTGAATACTGTTTCTGTAATTTCACTTAGTTTGGTTGTAAAAGTTACTTCTTCGATACTTAAGTGTTCTTTACTTGTTCACAGCAGTAAAATTATTTTTCCTTGCTCAGTTTAGCATATCATTAGACTCACCCTGAGTCTGTTCATATCAACTATTTACATGCACACCAACTTTATGGTTTATGCTAAAAATAAACTGGACTGATTATTTCTATCTTTGGAAGTACATTTTGATGCAATCATTTTTAATTATAAAGGACTTTTTTTTTTTTATAACAGTACTTAATCTTTCATAATACTATGTTGTGTAGTTTAGACAGTCAGCTACTGTTTTTTAAAAAAAAGCTAATGATAATGGAAAAACAAGAGGTTCTTATTACTCTCTAATCCCTTCATCGTTTTGTCAGTCGTTTTTTGTTGACAGCCTTTTTTGTGACGCATTATACTTATAAATAGCAATCGCTACCAGCTTTGTTATAACGATCTGGAATTTAAGGTATTTCTTCTTTTTTAATGGTGTTATTTCCTTTTAATAAATGTCACGGCGATTAACTTTCAGTCAAATTTCATCTCTTGTGAATTTTTTGTAACCTTTAGGTAATAAACATCAAATTGAATATATGCTTAACCCGTCTGTATATAAGAAATTACTTGTCACTCGGTTTCATTAAGTCTGTCAAAGTCCATGTATATTCTCAACATTTCCACCCGAGTGCTAGGGCATACGTGTCCTGCTTGTGGATGAAATTGTTTTGTTTTGTTTTTTGATATACGAATTTAGTCCAGTCTCCTTTAACATGTGGACATGTGTTGTGTCTTACGCAAGGCGGCCCCTAAACGTTAGTTCATCTCCGCCATGGTTCTCCCTGACGATATACAAGACTCTGTACAATGGCCAGAAATGAGTGTAGTACTACGTTTGAGTTGTGTGTGTGTTGTTTAGCTGTTTCTGGCCGCATTGCTACTAGGAAGCAGCGATCACCAAGAAGGCTGCTTCCCAGTACCCGTCCACGCCACGAGGAGGCAGGCCCAACTATACACGTACTAAACTAAATATAATATTTCCAGCACCCATAGGAATAAGCGGAAGTCCTATGGGTGCAGCAGTCTCCTATAATCACTTATGGTGGTGAATACTACAAAGAATCCTGCATCCACTGGAGAAAGTGTAATCGCAACAGTTCCCGTACCCAGGAAGCCCAAATTTGGGTACAAACAGTCTCCTTAAACAAACATCACAATTATTTCTCCTGCCTGCCTCCTGTGGGCGAGATTCGAATCTTGTGGGTAGTGCAGAGTGATGGGAATTTTTTTACGCTCTACCATTTTAATGGCCCACCCGTCAGTATCATGCAGTGCACTCGATTATTCAGGTTCGAAAATCTGACATTATCATCTTGCCAGTACTTGGTTGCACCGTTGCCTTTTTTTTTTTTTTTTGTGGGGGAGTGATTCTGCATGCTTCCATTGTTTTGATATTTCCTTAGTTCCGGGATCACTGATGGATTAGCTGTGATGGGACTAGCCATGGAAAAAAAAAAAAAAAAAAAAACTCCTCTTGCACATCGACAACATTTAAAGGCCGCATTGTGCTCTGTCCTTCTTCTGGTGAGGGGTTAGAAGTCTGGGAACCCATCTAGCAGACACTTTACTCATATACAACTGCAACTGTTGATGGGTGATGTTCTCCACAGAGCCTACACTAATTTGGAACTCTGCAGCTAGTTCTTTGACGCTAATACGGCGGTATTCCAGAAATTCCAAATGCTGTAAGTCCTGGGATTTCTTCATCATGCACTGAAGTTCTTCCACATTTGAATTGTTTTTACCAATGTGGAACAACACTGTAACCTGGGCAGTCTTCTCCATAAACAGCGACCAACCATTTCTTCGTGAATTGTTTTTGGTGTTTTCCCTTGCAGAAAGAGGAACCGAATCACCGATCTGCATTCCGCTTTTTCCGTTGTGACGTTTCACTTCATTCAACGCTGTAAATTAAAAAAAAAAGTGAATTGTCAGATTGAAACCAAAGTTTGTATGGTTTCTATAGAGATTTCAAGATATCAAACAAAAAAAAAATTTCATATTTTAATCACAACTAGTTCTGGGTGAAACAAATCTTTTTTGAACCTTGTATAATGAACAAAAGATGAACATATTTTTGTAGCTCTTTATTTATTGACAAACAACATTTAAAATAAATAAAATAATAAAATATGACAAAAAGAGGTTAGTAATAAAAAAATGACAAATGAGGGGCTAGTAAAATTCGATTTACGTATTCAAATGCCTCTTCGAATCAAATTTAAATACATTTTACCTTTTCACTCTAATTGTCCAACAACTTTTCCAAAATTTAAAAGTTTTAGCTACATTTCTTGCTATGATTAACATCACACAATCAATCAGATAATATTGATATGCTAAGTTCTGTAATTTGTAAATCGCTAGTGATTGTATTCCATTTATGATCTATGAAAATTTTATTTCAGATAAATAATCATCTAATTGATTATTAAAATAAAGTGAAATTTATCGTAATTTATAATGAATATTTCTATTTAAAGGGACAATAATTTCGTAAGTTAATCTAATAAAATAATGGTGGAAATTTAACTTTAATTTTTTTTTTAAATTAAAGTCGAGAAGGATGCATCTATTACATGAAGTACTGCTAAGTAAGATTTAATATAAGGCATTTTTCCACGTGAAGTATTTTAATTAATTTATTGGTATGTAATGGACATTTAGCATAGTGTCCCAAACAATCCCGACAACTAAATCATAGAGGAATTACGGATTTCAGTATCGAAATCCGAACTTGAAAATCACCAGTGGAATAAAAATTCCGCTCGTGTTTTTGCTTTTGGTTAGGAATTTGCTCATATCCAGCCAGTTCCTAAAGTGGGTGACAAATCCCTCACATCTAATTATCGTCTCATTGCACTCACTTACCTGAAGTGCCGCCGTAGCCTAGTGGTCAGGCGCGCGGGTGCACAAGTACACGTGCCTTGAGTGACCGGGGTTCAAGCCCGTGACTACTGAATACGGTGCTGTTTCTTGTATTCTGTCTATCTTGTGAACTCCTCTGATCATTTGGTCGTCTCGGAGTATAAACAGAAAATTTATTTATTTATTTTAATACTCATTCTGAAGTAATCCATTAACCGCCAACTTGAAACCTTCCATCTGATAAATGTGTCGATCCACTGGTGCTATACTGGTTTATGTTACCCATCTTTTGACAAATTCACTGGAAAAGTTTGGTGAAATTCAAGCAGTGGCTGAACACGTTTCGAGGGATTTTGATCGTGTTTGGTATAAAAGTCTTCTAAATAGTGGATTTCCGACTGTTTTTTGTGATTGGGTTTCTCAATGACCGCTCAGTGCTGATGGTGGTAGATGGCTCTCTGTCTTCTAATTTCTCCACTAATACTGGTGTTCCAAGTTCAGTTCCTTCTCCCACTGTTTTCCTTTTGTACATTAATGATCTTCTTCCATCGAATGGAAATGCTATCCACAGTTTTGCTGATGATAACACATTGCATTCCATTCCATCTTCCTGTTTGAGAAACTTTGCCCTGCAGAAACAGGGCAAAGTTTCAACCTCTCGGATATCCGCTACCAATTCTTTAAATGCTGATATTCAGATAATTATCCAATGGGGGCAAAGATAACTTAAATTCAACCTTTCCAAAACTCATTCGTGTCTTATATCTCGCAAAAAGGATTCTTATGCTTATTTTCGATGACACTCAGATTTCTAGACAAGATCTCTCATCTCTATTAGGAATTACCCTGACTTCTAATCTCTCTTGTTATAAGCGCATCACAAATATTGCTTCCTCTGCATCTAAAAATTGTTCCCACATCTGGGCATCTCCTCAGATGTGGAATGGAGTCTAGAAGCCTCTCAGGCTTCTAGACTCCATTGAAAAGAAGGTACTTAAGTTAATTAATGACCCATCTCTTACAAAGTCTCCATTTTCTGTCTCATAGACGTTCTGTTTCTTCTGCATGCCTTCTCTGTAGATACTTCCATGGACACTATTCTTCTAAATTTGCTTCTGTATTTCTTCCTCTCTCTTTGAAACTAGTCCAAACACGTGCCGCAACCAGTCAACATCCATTTACTGGTCCAACTTCGAACTCATAGAATCAACCTTTTTTGTTCCCCATTTCTTCCTTCAACTTAACGACTTCTCTCCACACACGTATTTCCTGAAAATTATAATCTACAGAAATAACTAGATCGTATGTATAGCTTAGCTTAATTTTAAGCACTCACCTCTGAAAATTAAGCTAAGCTATACATACGATCTAGTTATTACATTACAGCACATAAGGACTCCTTAAAAAATCAAGAGTCAATCTATAGAAATTGAAGTCTAATGTCAACGAGTATTTTCTTTCATCTTCTCAATCTTAAATCCAAGAACGGTAGTAAGTACTATAGGTTCTAATATCTTTCGTGAGTTGTGTGGTTTTAATTTAAAAAAAAAAAAATTATTTTTCAGGCCTAGGTTTTTTTGGGTTTGGGAGGAGTTCTAAAACTTGATCATGGTAAACCAACCTGTATCACACTGAGGAACACTAGGTTTTTTTTTTTTTTTTTTAGAAATTCTGTAATATGTATAAGACCAGTTTTTGAATGGGACCCCTCAATCGTTGAAGATAGCTAGTTCAATAGTTTTATTTATTATTATGCATTAAATTATTCCCCCTTTTTATTTTTCTTTCTTCTCCATGAGAAATTAGATTAATTAAAGTTTCTAGAGTGCTAATTGGCTTTTCTGTTTGCTTTCAAGCTGTCCCTATTACCAAATAATGATTTGGTTAGAAAACATGGCCCAAAAAAAATCGTAATAGTCTAGTCTAGTCCTGTAAACGTCTTTGTTTTTAGCTGCTCGTATGAGGTTTAATTTTAATTATGAATTTATTTTCAAGCCTAACCTATTGTTCTTCTATAGAGGAAAGTGATTCTTGTTTCATCTGCAACCTTCAAGATGTGTTCTCTATAAAAAGTCATTGCCACTAGCTTATCACGCAGACAACAGAAAGTAACCTTACATTAAGATGACTTCAAGCCTGTCTTTTTGCACGTGTCTGGCCTTTTCCTCACTAATGGAAGCTCATCATTGTACCCAAGGGATAGCTTTGCTTCATCGGTCCAGTCATACCAGCCTTGTAAAAACTGGAAATCTAAGGCAGACTCTGTCGCAACACTAATGTTTCTGCTATCATCCTGGTCTTGGAGAGGACATTGCCCTGAGCGATGACCTGACTGTGTGTGTGTGTTTCTGTCCTGCCAAGTTATAACTGGTCTAGCAGGGTAGGTAAGGTAGGTCGAACAGAAGTATAATGCCTTTCAGAATGGGCTAAATAGGCTTAGTAGTGGCTTGTGGTTTGTAGGAATGAGAAGTGCGTGTGTGCGCACGCGCGTCTCTCTCTCTCTTTCGGTATTCCTTCTGTCATTCTTATTTAGTGAAACAATTGAGGTCAAGCAGTCAATTGTTCATTGATTTCAGAAACTTTTAATAAAGCAAGGATTTTTTTAAACATAAACATTGTCTTATATTAGCAGTAATGTAGAATGTGTCATATACAATATATGTAGTAGAGTGGGTGTGTGGGTGTGTATGGGGGGGGGGGTAGTTGAACAGAACAACCTGAGAGAGAATTACCTATTGTTAAACTGCCAAGGTATTGGAGGACACGCTGTATGCAAACAACCAAATTATTTTTGTTTCGTGCAATTCTTATATTCGAATGCGGCCCGTGTTTCTTGTTGTACAGTATAAAACATTTCTTTTATTTAAATACAGATCTCGAACCAGTTTTTTTCTACGGTGACGTATGGTGCACTGTACTTTATGACATTGTAAGTTAAGCAGGGAAATTGGAGGTGGGTGGAAAGAATATGAGAAACTAGTGAACCATACACATACATGCAAAAAATAAATAAAATAAATAAATAAAAATAAAAATAGTATGTTGAATCACGCAACGAGTTTTATCTACAGACCCAAGACAGGCCATAATGTTGGCATTCGTACACTTGTATCTGTGGATTATGGTGCGTAAGAACACAACCAGGTCGCGTGCAAGCTGCTCTTTTATCGCTTGGGTTGTGTGCGGATAAGGAAGCACACCCAAGCACGCCATTGTTAATTCAGATAAAATCGCCATTTTTTTTTCCTTTTAGTAATAAATGTGCCATCTGTTACATGTCAGCTACTAGAACTATGTGTACGCTAGCGAATGTGGTCTGACACATACTTGCCCTCCCATCAGAACGGGTTCACGTAATAGAGTCAAATGGTTTGATATCCAGCTTCTAGTGAAGCGGATCGTCGTAACTTATCCAGCGATAGTAATCTTGATTTGTGTCTGTGAAAAAAAAAAAATAATAATAAAATAAATAAATAAATAAATAAAATAGAATTGATCATTGTATTTTAGTATTATATCTATACAAGCAGGCCTGGTTTCCGACGTGGAAAAATAATTGGTAAAAGAATTAAAAGTAAAATCCGAATAAGCATATTTTATTACAAAGATGCAAATTTAAACAACACACACCTTCGCAACTATTCGGAAATGAAAAGCGGAGTTATTCATTGAGTGTATATATATATATATATATATATATATATATACACTCAATGAATATATATATATATATATATATATATATATATACACTCAATGAATATATATGAATATATATATATATATATGCACACAGTACATGTATATGATTATGATTAAAGAGGCCTGTGCGCGTGGGATTCATTATTATCAAAATTACTGTAACTCAGAGCGAAAACGGAGATTTTATATATATATATATATATATATATAAAATATATGTATATATATATATATATATATGTATGTATGTATGTGTGTGTATGTATGTATGTGTGTGTGTGTGTGTGTGTGTGTGTGTGTGTGTGTGTGTGTGTGTATTTGAAATATTAAGGATAATAGAAAATGATAGAAAAAGTAAATCAATCAAATAGTAATACTTTCAGGGACTTAAGAAAACGCAAAAAAAAAAAAAAATCGCTTTTTACCCACAATCTAGATGACTTCTGCTGGGGCCAACCACCCAGACTGAAGGCAAAAAGCGACAAGAGGTTCTCTGTTTCTGTAATGATCAATATATGCTAAGTAATTTAAATCTAAACCAAATATAAACCAATATAGGCCAAATATAGTAAATAGAAAGTTAAGAAATTTTAGAAATATTAGAATCAAAAGTAAGAAAATATAAGTAAAATATGAATGTAAGCATATATTAATCATCGTTGACCCTGTGTGTATATATGTGTATGTATACGGAAATATATGTTTATTTCCTATTATTAAACTTTTCACAATCTATTTGAGACCTTTTATAAGTTTATTTTAGTTTGATATTGGGATTATTATCTCAAATTTACTCCGAAATTTACTGTTTCGGCTTTAGGATTATTAACTTTGAAATTGAAAAGTCGCTTTTAGTAATCCTTTTAATTTTATTTCATAACAGCGACGCTGTTACAAGTTTTTAGAGAAAACAATATTTTGCATACTAGAATTAGGGGTGGGGGTGTGCAAGAAATAAATATTACGAATCAAAGTATGAAGCTGTTTTATGTTTCGCCGGTTTTCAGCTTTATTGAATTTTCAGCATGTTTTGCCTTCTGATTTATCGTATTTTTTCCTTTGATGTGCTCATATTGCTTAAACTAATGCAGCTGAGCTACTCGCCTTTTGTTATTTTCTTATTGTTTTCAAATTACATAATAAAATTTGTTGTGAAAATCATTTTTGTTTTCGTGTTTGCTAAAACATCATAAAGGATAGTTTTTCGAATGTTACTGTTTTTCAAAGGTAAACAACACGTCAGGAGGTACTGAATTAAGGTACGTTCACACTGCCCATAACGCTGGGAAACGAACTGAAATGTGCAGTGTTGAACGGCGTCGCAAAACGGGAATCCACATCGCAAAGTTACTGATATTCGCCCTCTGAGCGGCACTTCAAAGAAATGCATGTCCAATGTGAACGGAGTTTCAGTGCGTTACGTTCATAGCAAACGAACAACTAAAGCGGAGCGAAATAAAGTTTGTTAGCTGTCCTCTTTTCCCAAATGCAGCACTCATCGGTAAAGGAGCAGGCAAGAAACCGAGTTGGAAGAAGCGACAAACGTACGTCAACTGATGCAAAGAAATCCTTGTCTGACAGCACTTGGGCACAGCAAACACACCTTTAGGAACTTGAATAACTTTGAGGAGGACACCCGAAGATGCTTTTATAAATTAGTTTTATATCCAACATTTGGCTACTTTCCAATAAAGTCGATTATTAGATAGATGCTCATGCATTGGAAAACGTTGAATAACTCTAAACGTAAAACTTATAGCCAATGCTAGACAACGCCATAAAATCATCTTTCATAACCTGACGATTGAAAATAATGAAATATGACACTACTGCACAGATAAGTCTAAAGGGACAAAACCATCCCATTTTGGCGAATAAACTTGCACTGTAAGAGATTTTCAAATCTATAAATTTTCTGTTCATACTCTGGGACGACCATATAAGGTCAGAGGAGTTCAAAGGTAAAGAGATACAAGAACATTACCGTATTAATAATCACGCGAGCTTGAACCACGGTCACTAAATGCGCATGTATTTCTATACTCTCGCGCTTGACCACTGGGCTTTTATATAAATAGGATATTTATAAACAGGGAACATTCTTATTTAAAAAAAAAAAAAAAAAAAATGAAGGGTATATGGCATCATTTTAAAGTTTCGAGGTACTATTCGAATAGTAGATGAATGTTAATATTAAATAAATATTATAATATGAAATACTAAAAATAAATAATAATAATCCTTTGAAAACAAAAACGTACGTATGGCCGTGTACAGGCGAAGTAACTACCTTCCGGAATTGATATCTCACCTCTTGAAATCACAGGAAGTGCACTACCTATACTAATTTCAAGAGGTGCCTTGTACTAATTCCCCTCCCGCAATAGTAAAATAGTCCTCGCCCCCGCCCAAATTAATGAATTTCTTGGAATCGAATACTGCATCCTGAGATTGATGAAGAGAATTACAAAACAACCTCTAGTGTCTAGCTCAGAGCTCAGCCTCTCAAATCATGGAAATTCCTTACACTCTGTAACCTAATTATTGAACGAATGGATGCTCCTTCCCTTCAGGTAACTCAACCCAGAAACGAGGCAAAACGTAAATCTCTCAAAATAAAATTCATTTCATTAACAAAATGGACAACACACACACACACAATAGCATATTAGAGTTTCCTGAGAACAACCAATCCGAATATGAACAATAAGTTTGGGTGCCATGTAAATGTGTATCTTTGGGGATGTCTGTATGTAACAATCAAGGGTTCCGGCGGTCTGCAGTGGTATTGGGCGCCTTTACTTGGCATAGCCCGGGTTGGTTCCTCCCCACTACCATCCAAGTTGATGGCTACCAGACTGGTACGAGCTATGCGACTATTCTGAATGATCATCTGCAATGCTTGCGGTAGCATTTCTGCCAGCCAGGATAGCTGTCATTCTGGAAGACGTCTATCACATGATCTGTATTGTCTAACAGTAGTTCGAATATCCGAGGACGAAGTTACCCATCTGTCATTGTTCTGCCATCAGTTGATATATGTCCCTTAGAAAGTTTGTGGAAGTTTCTGGAGCAGTGCAACCGCTATTCATTCTGCTTGAATTTGCAACTTTCCTTGGGGATAAATAGTACTATATACCTGTACGAGAGCAAGAGGATCATATGGATTCCGGGTCACGCCATATCAGTACAGTCTGCAGATGCCCAACATATTGACTGGCGTTTAGCTATTAATTCCATCATACGAGATATTTGGATACAATATGTAATTTAAAATCCTTTTTTTTTTTATTTATAAATTTTGGTGAGGAAAGAGGTTCCAATAATGGGTAAACATTATCTGGGAGGGCGAAAAAAAACAGTAATATTAGCAGAATAATTTTAGTTTGATGAGGAGTTCCCTAAATGTTAATTACCAACATAAATTACCATAAATCCTCAAAAATAACAGTGTCAGAAAAGTTTTAAATGAAGCCAAATACGGGTTAATGTACTGATAATATAATGCTTTAATGTAATTTTTAATAAAATAGAGTTAATTACTGATAATTTTAATGTATTTTTTAATAAAATTTTCATATTTCTCCAAAACGAAAATATTCTTTTTTAATTGTGAGGTCCTTTTATAAATTGCCAAAAACCTAGAAGAATTATTTTCCATCGATTAAACTGTATTTGAAAGTAATACATGCTGCGGAAAGCTTCTACTAATTTTATTATTAATATATATATAATGTTTATTATATCATTATACGTATATTAAAATTTTTAATCTGTTCAGTCGAAGTCAATGATATTATGAATAATAAGACTCATTTACTTTTAAGATATTTTAGTGTTCTTCAATTTCATTTAATTAACTTTTAACCAATGCTTTCATTATTATTGTTGTTATTGTTTTCCCCTTATTCTCCTTTTGTGTACTCTTCTTTGAAAATTCCGAAAGAGCGTAAATACAAGTTCCCGATGACCTCTTCATTTAGCAGTTGAAGCCCCTTGGTTATATTTAGCTCTCTTGATCCCACTCGCCTCTCCCCACTTAATTTTACTGATGCTCACAGGGAGGTCAAAAAGCAAGTTGTAAATAACGTACGATGACCATAGTGGTTTCTCTCCGTTTAGGAGACCAGACCAACTCTATGGAAGTAACTTTTACTGCCTCGTTGGCGTGTATCAAGATTCCAAGCTGAGCTTTAGAAATGAGATTCAGAATATAATTTGACCGCTCATATGATGGAAATGGCATTCTTGAAGATGCTGACTTGACTGACAAGACACTTCAGTTCTTGCTCTGTGTACGTCAACAAGAAGAAACTGGTCAGACAGCCCCGCCCCACCTTACCTTCAGCGAACAAGTAGGCGGAAAGACTAACCTACGAACGACCTTCAAGTTTGTCGTTTTACCTCTAGAGGGCGCCGCAATGCCTAAAGGGGAAATTACTTGACTGACAAGTGGTAAAAGGTAGTGTGCATTGTAAGAGAACAACACGCGCAAACGTTGGCGCGCTAATTGTAGAATTTTTCACAATATTAAAATTTCCGTGTCATCTAGCTGTCTCTTTTTATTATTTGTCAGGAAAGTGACCTCTTTCATTGTATTTCGATACCTTATGCAGTTCATTTATGACTTGAATATCATTAATAGACGTTTAAGCTCTTTTTGTATGAAACCTGTTAACGATTTACATAAGATATGTTCGGAGTATCAGACTCGAGACGTACTTCCTGCCGAGTAGTTGAGTAGCGGAAATAATGTCATCAGCGGAACCCTCGCAAAACATCCGTTGTGGTGTTGAAAACTATTTCCTGTTAAGCAAAGCGCGCTTTGCTGCCGCTGCTGAAACCAGAAAAAAATAAAATAATAATAATGATAATAATAGCAAATAAATAAAATAAAAGTGCCCCCACTTATAAACATACTAAAAGTGCTTAATGAGTGTCTGTATTGCTTTTGTTTTTCTCAGAGATTTAAATTAGAAATGTAAACAAGTTTCTTCCAAAATACGTCAAGTCAACGGACTGCTAGAAATGTTTCGAATATTGTAGATTAACTTAAAAGTGCAATCTATTGATATGAATTGGAAGCTAACACTTGACCAGCTTCCAGTTCATACCAAAATCTATTTTTCATAAAATTAACTTAAAAGTGTTTAAATTTATGAACGAGGTGGAAAGGATTCAAGTACTTAAGCTATCGATGTACTTATGAAATACTGACTTCGCACTGTTTTTTTTTTTTTTTTTTTTCCAGCATCCTGCTGACATTATAATAGGTCGAAACGAGTTTATGCCGGGTACGCGAACCCGAAAATTGTTTCCGTACTCCTTGCGAGACTGAATGAAGAAAATCGCATAGAGAACCTTCACACAGCCTTGCTGTTTTCTGTAAGTAGCGGTAGGGAGCAGTGCTGTCGTCATTGAACCGTCTGGAAGCAAATTATAGGCACTGTCTCACCTCAGTCGTGAACCCAGACAGAAGTATTGATTCCCCGAACAAGACTGCCAACGAAGACTACCTATGGGCCGTTTGTCTGAGGGAATGCTTGACTCAGGAAAAAAAAAGTGTGTGTGTGTGTGTGTATATATATATATATATATATAATAAAAATAATAATAAAAAAAAAAACGGATTTCAAGAAAAGAGAAATCTTGCTGCAGGTGCGCACTTATTTGTTGTAGATTACCACTTGGTGACTTACGAAGGAAAACAGTAAGGGAGACTTTTCTGCGACTGCATGGCCTTTTGCTCGCTCCTCCAGTGTCTGTTCAGTAATGGTACCACTGGGACTTTGTAAAGCCCTTTATGAGTTGATGCTCTTTTACCAAAGCCCCCATATCACCGGATTTGGTGAAGTGGAGAGTGTTTTGGAGGTAGTGGAAGCGACAGATAATATCCGTCTACTATCGCCGAAATGAACAGAAAAAAGCTAAGAACGGGGATGGGGAGTGCTTCTTGAGTTCCCTTAGCGGAACAATTGTTTGTAGCGGTTGGTGAACACTCGTCTGCAGTTTATGTTTAGCAATGAAGATAACTGTCGTTGGGAGTAAAGCAGAGAATTGACGAATCACCGAGAATGGTCTTGCGACGTTTACTGTCGATATATTTATTGCCTTTATTAGCAGTAACGATGCGTATACCCCTTAGCAGTAAACAGCAGCTTACAATATCTGAAATTAAAGTGTATAGAAACCAAGGCTTTAAAAAGGGTAAGCGAAATAAATACTGAGGACATATTTCTCTTTCTCATGCAACACGCACGAGGGCACATACATTTAAATTAAAATATATATATATATAACGAGGGCACATACATTTAAATTAAAAAATATATATATACGGTATATAAATAAAGTACATGTAAAAGATAATTGCACGCCAGACCGTGTTTAAGCATAGTGTGATTGGCTACTGAAATAAACTGCCAGTTAACGTTTTATGGAACCGAAAGGGTTATGTAAATTTAAGGAGAGATTAAACACTTTGAAATAAATAAAAGCAGCAAATGAAAGATATATGAGTTACAGTTAGCAGTTTTTTTATTTATTCGGTTTTATTATTATTTTTTTAAGGTTGATGTTCCATACGTTTTCGTCTTTGTGTCATTTGCCAGTGCTAATGCTGTTCGTTGGTCCACCGTCCATATCTCACCAATCATCGTTCTGACTATATTTCATTTTAACCTTTAAGCAAGCTACGGAGTAACTGTCAGATAGGATACGAAGTGTATTTTCAGTTCGTTTATCGAGAAAAGACAGGCTATGCAATTCCTTCCTTGAAGTATACTTAAGAATTCATTACTTATAAAACATTTTAGTAGACGATCATTTAATGGTTTACAGTCTTTGTCTCTTCTACGGAGAACAACCTTTATTATCCACTGCTCCCATAAATATTAGTGGCTTTCGTTAGTTGAGGTTTGTATTCTTGTGTGGTTTTAGTTGTCTGATAAGCAGCTAAAACTATTGATTTCGCTTAATGTGCTTCCTAAGAACAATTGCACTCATGTCCTAAGAAAAAAGATACCAGTTCGTGTTGTTCTTCCTTTTTTGCCAAAAATAGAAGGAATTCATATGAGAAAAATATACTGGCCATCGGTCAAGTCAGGTTTCCTAATGCGAACACGCGCAAGGACATTATCCCTACTTGGGAATTTTATAGGATCGTCGACAACTGCCCTCACTCCCTCATTTCCTTCTTTACCCTATAGAAGTAGCTCCTGACATATTTACTGTCTCCGAATCACTCTTATCTAAGTACTCAGTGTTTATCCATGTCTTTCAGCGAATCATAATTCTCGCTTCTAATCCGACTCCTAGACCCCCTCCTCCCCTTCCTTAACGACATTGAGTGCACTCGTTCCTGAAATATCGCTGGTGGCATTGTACTTTACACAGATAATAAAACCTTGCGTTAAAAGTGCATAGTTTGTATCTGGAAAATTTGAGACGTGAAAGATCTGAGAGAAACTTTAAACATATTATATTGACAGACTCTCTAAGCGAAAACGGCTAAATTTGCTGACAAGGGTTGATTTTAGCAACGTAGTACGCATAATGGTGCTGTATCTCGTACAGGGATAGTTGAGTAAAAGGATGGATTCAATAAAGTTGCTCACAGAAACTAGTTATATATAATCTGACAAAATTATGAGGACACTCTTATGCACTTTCAACTTGTCTGAAGATTATCTAGCACCAAATATTTAGTGGTTTGAAAGTCCTTTTTTATTTATGAAAACTCCAAACATGAAAGGTATTAGAACTTATAGTACTTAGTACCATGCGTGGGTTGAAGGTTAAGAAGATGAAAGAAGATACTTGTTGACGTTAGACTTGAATTTCTGTAGACTGTTATGTCAAGAAATACGTGTGGAGGGAGGCTGTTCCAGAAAATTTAAGTTAAGGAATAAATAAGGAAGAAGAAAAGTTGGTTCTGTGAATTTTAAGTTGGACAGTAAATGGATGTTGACTGGCTGCGGCACGTGTTCAGTCTGGTTTGAAAAAGAGATGGAGAATTATAGAACCTAATTCGGAAGAACAGTGTCCATGGTAGTATCTATAGAAAAGACATGCAGCAGAAACAGAACTTCAATGAGACAGAGAGTGGAGAGACTGTAAGAGATGGGTCATTAATTAACCCTAATTGCCCTGTTTTGAATGGAGTCCAGAAGACTGAGAGTGGTTATGGGGACACTGCTCCAGATGTAGGAACAATATTCTGTGGTAGGGCGGATTTGATTATATGCATCTAAATGCAATAATAAGAAATGCTTAAATTAATTTGGCTTATGTGGTCTACAAAAGCCATTCATAAAGTCCGTATTTTGACTATACTAAAACATTAAGATATTTGTTTTATATCTTATGTCCGCACCGAAATTAATATAAACAGTCTTAGGATTATGTACCAATATAATTTACCTGATTTAAAAAAAAAAAAAAAAAATTTGCTGTTTGTAGTCCGGCATGGCCACCCGGTCAGAATAGTTTCCCTTTAGCTATATTTTTATGAATGCAATCTAACTGTATTTAGAAATGTACCTTTATTATACACTGCCTTGGACCATCTTTAGCAGCGGCAATCCTACTTGGCATGCATTCGACTAGGTACTCGCAGGTTCCTTGTTTCATTCCATTCCTTCTTAATTAAGAATGATCTTTAGATCCTGTCTTGTTCGTTTGTTTCTGAAGACTATTTCGGGTGCATTGTTCCATACGATCTGCGGATTCTCGATGTGGTGCATGTTTTTTTTTTTTTTTTTGATTTGATAGTTGTTGGCGCATCGGCTTCTGTGGCCATATTGCACCTCCCAAGGTTTTTGCAGTACTTTGATCCAAGCCTGAGGCGGGAATCGAACCCGCGACCTTTGGGTTGCCGGGCAGGTACTTTACCCACTCGGCTAGCCCGGTCGGCGTGGTGCATGTCCTACAGCTGAGTAAGCTATGGGTAAATGTATATCTCTGCATGCTATTCCTGCACAAACTGGGGGATATAGTTTAATAAATATATATAGTGGCATAGTGGCATAGTATTTAGGTTCAGGTGCCACCGGTGGTTTCCCACATCTGCACCATGTGTACTCTGTGATGAAATGCAGAACTACTGCACAGCCAGAAAAAAAAGTGTAATGTCTGGTAATGTAGTATTGTGCTTTGTTCTGTTGTTGTGTCTGGCTGCTTGGCCGCGGGGCCCCTACTGGGACTCCACGTTGCCCGCCACAACCACTGGGAGGTGAGCCAGGCTGCCCATTATACTCTGGCTGCCTCTGCCAGGGTTGCCTAAGCTACCTGACAGAAGCCATAAAAAAAAAAAAAAAAAAAAGAAAAAAAAAGTTATAATAAAATAAAAAAAAAAAATTAAAAAATAGAATAAAAAATAATAAAAAAAATTAAGAGTGAAAATAAAAATAAAAAGTTGAGGCTGTAAATAAAAAAAAAAAAAATAATAATAAAAATAAAAAAAAAATAATAAATAAAAATAAATAAAATAAAAAGATAAGAGAGCATATGGGGGGGGGAGTAAGAGAAGAAGAAGAGGTCAAAAGTGGGGAACAGTAGTTGGAGTGGACCAAAGAGGGAAGGCAGTCCACTATAAGGAAGAGGATGGAGAAGGGAGTTGAAAATTACAGGGGCAGGTGGTCCTGTGAGTATCCTGCACCCAGGGTAAATTGCATTATCCTATCCCAGTAGGGGATCGCTGGGGTGGCTCGTTATTCTGTTCTGCCCTGAGTTCCGCAAGTCTTGCTCTTCTACAATTGAAAACAGCCTGGGCGTAGTGTGTTAAGGCTAGGTATGTGGTCTCTTCTTGAAGTAAAGTTGACTCCTGATTGCGGGGTTTCCTTGAATCTCTGTGAGAAATTGAAGTCTGGCGTTGTCGTAAGTGAGACACTCGTACATAAGGTGTTCCCAGGACTCCTCTTCACCACAGTGAATAAATATATATATGCAGCTATACTGCTTGCCCTTTTTTTTTTTTTTTTTTTTTTTTTTTTGCAGGCACTCACACCTTGATGTGGAGGCATCAGATTTTAACGCCGCATGCAAGATGTCTCTACTTGTAAACAATTAGTTTACTTCTGTAGTTGCTACTGTAAATTAGTAAACATCACTTAGGCTTCTGACTACTCATATTCCAATCCAAGGGATATGTAAAGTGAGGCGAATTAACGGCCAAATCTGATATTTTAAACTATAAAACTCTTAATAAAGGATAAGAAATTTAAATAGTACAATACATAAACCTCCAAGCTTTTTATTCAATATTATGAGTAGAAGGACCTAATGTCTTCATTTTTTGCTTTAGCATTAGGATTGTAGATGACCATCAAGGTGATACTGCAGGAGAGAGTACTCTGGATTTTGTGTATAATAAAAGTTCTCTTCTTACAACTTTTGCAGCTCTCTCTCTCTCTCTCTCTCTCTCTCTCTCTCTCTCTCTCTCTGGATCGGTTCCAGGTTCTCGAAGTTGTTATACCACTGATTCAGATTGCACTCGATGATTCTTCCCTGTATCAATTCCCACTTCTCTTATCATTTTAATAAAACTTCCAGGGAGGCCGCCCTTTTTTTGTTTGCATTCCTCGGCGTGGGTCGAAGGAACGCACACTGCTCTGCTTTGTCCATACGGCTCTAGGCTACGAACCCAGAATCTCTTCCGAACATATTTTTTTCACAATTTTAAGAGTAGTGGCCAACTCCCCAAAAAAAGCCCCTTCACGTCGCATTAAATAATTTGTCTACACCTTTCGAGAAGTTTCACGTGCTAAATAATTGCAAGTCTGCATTCCTCTCACTATTAATCCGGCGCATCTAATTGTGATCTTGACGTAATTACTGAAGTTAAGAGAATTTAAACTGTTTTACACTGATTTTAAATCAATTCATTTTGCTTGAAAAGTAAAGAAATAACTTATTTGTCTTGTAGTTTTATCCTTGAGCTGCCCTTTGTTGCTACGTGCTTTATGCGTGAGTCATCTAATGTATTGTGTATAGAAAGAGATAAACCATTTTCCAGGGCCGCGCAAATGGGGAGTGCTTTGCATGCGCCGCACCACGGCCCCCGATCTAAGGGGGGAGCACCAATTAGGGAGCCATCAAAGTCTCAACATAAATAAATTAGGCCCCCTTAACCCCTTTTGCATCCGGGCCCCCAAGTACCTTTGCACACCTCTGCGTGTGCACAACTCGTTTTCACCGAACATTTCCCCCACCCCCTCCCTCTGGTTTGCAGTGGTTGTTAATGCTAAAATGGACAAATACCTAATATTCTTATATTTACAAATTTATGTACAAAGTATCCTGATATAAGTAATCTCGATGCTTGTATGAGGATAATAGCTTACATAGGTGGATTTGTGATATCTTGAATAGGGTACGGAGTATCAACTGTATGAGAATATGAATATTAATATACTTTGTGCACACGGATTGACAGTTAATAGGGATAAAGAAAGCAATAACTAATCATACTATAAATCTGTATCTGTATGATATTGCAAATATATCGGGATTACCAATTGGCCGGAACCATCTACTGGAATGGGAAAGGGTGGGGAAAATCGTGATACTTACAATTCGTGTTCTAAGGGATGTGCCATTGTCGTATCGAACAGGCCATCTCGTCGTGATGTAATATCAACGTATGGGGGTCAGCCTGGTTAGCAGGCATGTTCAGATGCAGGTGAAAGCAAAATCTAATATAACGAGAGAGCTCCGCTCAGAACCACGGAAAAACTCAACATGAGACAGAGGGCAAGATGCATTCGGTATCTATTGCTTCTTATGTCTGTCGGTGCTAAGCAGTGTGAACTGTGAATCGTCTAACTTCATGACATGTTTCCAATGGTCCGCTGGCCATTGTCGCGTTTCCGGCACAATTCAAACGGAATTATCTCTCGGCTTGCAGATTGCTATACGGATATTCAGGCTATCATTAACTCCCTGTGTGCTGTGCCGGTGAAAATGTGTTCCTGTTAGAGCTGTCATTTCCATGGCCTGGCTCCGAGTTTTGTTGTTATTTCTCTAGGTTGTAGAATGGTAGAGGAAAAAATAAAATTTCTATTCCATTTTGAGGAATGGAAATTTTACATTCGAATGAGAAATTGTTTATTATTATCTGCCTTTTTGAAATTTGTATGACCTACGAAACTTTTTATTTCTTTCCAACTACGTGAGCTACTTTAAAAATAAAAACGTTATGCGATCGACCTATTTTACAAGTGTAGCTTTGTTTAAAATAAAATATTCTAGTTATAGAATTATAATTATTATTTAAAAAACAACGCGTTAGTTGTAAAAATTGAAATGAACTTAAAAACGAAATCGGGCAAGTAATTAATTAAATTTCTCGCATTGGTGTTATCTATAAAATTATAATGTTTTTATTTCCATGCACCACGATCGATTTGCCGATCCCTGTTTTAAACCATGGCATTGATAAAGTTTTAATTTCCTGAACTGGAAATTAGAAATCTGTGCAAGTAAGTAGTATCATCAGAATCCATGTAATAATTTTTTTTCTAATAAATAACTAACAACAGATTAATTTTTCTAGTTAAAATAATCCAAGAAGTGTAAGGTTGCTTTCATCCCCCCCCCCAAATCATCTCCAGTTCAGAGATTTTGTAAAGGTAGTAGCTCTAGTTCGTCTTTCAAATAAAGGAATGCAGTATTATTATTAACTTGAGTATTATTATTATTATTATTAATTTGAATAATAATACTCCATTAAACAGGATAGCAGGCAGCCAGAGTTGACCAGTCTGGCCATGGGGTGAACCGCGGTTATGACCTCGTGTGGGTTTCAACTTCCTACATGCTGATCCTATATGTGCACATCACTACCATAGCCAGAGAGAGAGAGAGAGAGAGAGACTTCATATAACATCCTTTTGCGTATGGCAGAAATACTTTTCCTGCAGCGCAAGAAAAGTATTTTTTCCATAAGCAGAATGAGGTTATATCAAGTCTCTCTCTCTCTCTCTCTCAGCATAATCGTTCACATAAACTATTTGTATGAAAAATGAATAAATGCTGTTTTATCCTCCCAAGAGACGAAATTGTGTTGAAACCGCAGACAGTTATTAGCTGATAGCGAACTTTGTTTATCAAACCGTTATTATCATCTTCGGTTTTTACACAAACTCCATAGATATCTTTTATGCCTTGGGATTTCCATACAGATTTCTTTCGACATGCTGAATCTTTAAAGTTTAATTGCGGTGTCCGTTACGCTTTATCCAACACGTTAAATGTGCCCTTTGACCCATTGCCAGCAAATGTTAATGGGACGTCTTTCAAGGTACAAACCTTCTGATCAAGTGAATTGCTGATTCCACACTTTTTTTTGATATCACCAAAAGACGTACTTGAAATCTTGGTAAGTTGTGCATATTTGTGGACTTATTGCGTAAGCTCTTTGCAACATGTCGGTGCATTTCTGCTGACTACGAAAGAATCTTTCAGCGTTGTATATTTGAGATCTGTTTCTTTTAGTCGGTAGTTCTAGTAGAAGGATTTTTTTTTATATAAAGTCCCTTCCATCTCAAAAAAAAAAAAAAAAAAAAAAAAAAAAATATCTTGCTTTGAAAAGAAATTCTCAACCTGGCCATCAGCTTTTATTGCAGTGTATTCGCGTTTTGTTTTTCAATACCAAAAAACTGCCACATGTTCATAATTTATATGACATTTCCAAAAGCACGATTATTTTCTCCATTGCCTATATTTCAAAGCTTAGAAGTTGTATTACTGTGTATTAAAGTTTGTATGCATTTTTTCTTCTTGCATCTATACAGGGAAATATGGTTATTAACAAAATCTGTAGTGGTATGTGGGGAAAAAATCGCGCAGAAATAGCCGAACAGTGAATTTTTTGTAGAGGGATCCCAATGTTAAAAATTATTAATCAGATATACTTTAGTACACTTTCATACAGAAGCTCTTTTCTTATGAATATAATTGACTCTGAACTGAAGGAGGAACCATTTTTGTACGCATAATTCGAAGAATGATAAAATAATATTAATACAATTAAAAATAAAGGAAATTTGAACAAAATAAAAGTGGAGTAAGGCATCAGTAAGCTTAGAGTTAAAGACGTAATCCTACCAGTTTCGTCTTGTTTGTTTAGATATCGACGGATTACCTGTAGTGTTAATGCTTCGGTTCAGGGCCAGATTTAAGATTTTTATACCCATACATCCTAAATTATAACGTACTCACTCATTTTTTCACCAAAACGTATCATAAATTACCTTCTTTTATTTTCAGGCATATGCCATGTTATCAAAAGTGTAGTGTCGTTAGCGAATAAGTACATATTGTCATGCAAATATTGTAGAAAGATAAATGAAGCTGTGGAAAGTAGAAGTGTCTTTAAAATCACCGCAACCAGCTGAGCGAATTTGAGCGTGAAGAGGTGACATGCTAGGACTTAGTGTACGACTTATTTCTGGGCTTCGCAATATTTTAAAGTCGATCGTCGGGAACGTCATACACAAGTGGAGGTGGACTATGCCAAAACTGAATCGACCAGCAAGATCGCGTATTTTGATAACAAGGGATCTCCGAACTTGGTCATGCTGTCCTGAAAATCTACTCCCAGTTTTACCAAAGAATCACTGAGGAGATCTGGGTACGTATAGCAGCAGTTCTCAGTGTGAATAATGCATCAATAGTGGTTCCGCGAATGGGCTGTCGCTCATAAACTTCGGGAAATTTATGCACAGAGTCGAGCACACTCCGAAATTTCGTTTGGAGGAGGCTTGTACCTTCTACGTTGGTAGCTTTTACAAGCGTAAACACGTGACAGTACACTTAAATAATATAAATCAAAATGCTCTTGGGGCTTTAGTTCCCCCCCCCCCTCCGTACACCTGTGGTGACAATGGTGTCATGTTCGCAGGAATTGGCCTTTGGAGAGGTAGAAAATGTTTTTCTGCAGCGACAAATCTCAATAACCGCTGTTTTCATTAGGTGGGAGAACCTGGGTGCGCAACCAAACCGGAGAACGTCTTATTAAAAAACTCACTGTGCCATCCTCACTGCTGAAGTACACCTAAGTCAAAGTAACAGTTTTGGTCTGCTTTCCGTATGATGTAGAGCTAATTATTATCAATTTGTTTATTTTGTTTTCTTTATTTATTATTATTATTTATTTATTTATTTTATTTTTTTTTTTTGTGACGAGTTAATACAATGTTTGGTGCAGCAGAACCATTGTAGTATGAATTAAAATAACGTGTGCGCATTCTTTCATTGAAAGTAACGTCACTTGCTAAATTAAAAATTGTTTTACTAAAGGAATGGAAAATATTTCCGTCTACAGATTTGTCATTAATGTAGAGTGCAATATACATTGCTATAAATTTGGAACAGCAGTTCTGATTATTTTCAAAAATTCAGGTCTTATTTACACTGAGTACAAATAAGACTAAGGAGGGGGAATTCGTGTTTACCTAGCTAATAGGGAGTGTTACCCCCTCTAGTGCCCAGGACAGCTTTCATTCTTCATGGCTTAACAAGATGTCGAAAGTGTGCCAAGAGAATACTGGTCCATGTTGATCCAATTGCTATGCACAGTTGTTGCAAACTGGATGGTAGCTGCGGTTCTCTATTCCGAAGAGCTCGTTCCACCTCATCATTTTCCCACAGGTGCCTCAGTTGGATTAAGATCTGGCGACTGGGGATGTCACCGTAATAGGCTGAATTCACTCTCATGTTTCTGGTTCTAGAAACATGAGAGTGACAAGTGGGAGTAGGAGGAACCCACTGTTGGTTTGGCCGGTTATTTTGCAAAGTGCAACAGCCATCTACAAGTAATTCTGAGAACAACAAATTTAAATGTTTACCAACCCCTACCTGCTACCTCCATGAATACTCATAGAAAATAGCGTGATTTTTGGTATTAATATATATATATAGATTATTGGAAACATTCTACTACATAAGGTGTATGGAGACGATGCTGTCAACTGCAGATAACGTCCTCAGAAGACGAACACACTGATCTGTACCATTGCCATTGCAGCCAATAACTTCCTCTTGAGCTAATATTAATTTGCCCAGCTTATAGCTGTGCTGCGTTTGATCATTGTCTCCATACATCCTTAGCAGTAGTTTATGGGCCCGCATTTCTGTCTCAGTGGTTTCGATCATCATTCTTCTCCACACTTTTGAAAAGGCCTAGGTTTTGTTCTATCTAGAGAGAGGAAAGTTTTTCAAACCGTAGCTAAGTTAGTCAATCTTGGGCTAAGTTTGCGTGTTGTTGTTTTTTTCCCCCCCCGGTAAACGCAGTGTTTGTCTAGCAAACAGGTAAATCGACCGAAGAAACGCATAAGAACAACACAGTCGCTTATCGGATGTCTTTCCGGTAGCCACACACACACACACACACACCCGTGTTTTACAACTTTTAGTGCAACACGACTTGTGGAAAAATTACGTCATTAGCATAATAAGAGGCAGAAAGAATGTACACAATGCTGTACAAGTAAAGTGCTGTCATATGCTTGTAATTTGTTGCGGATGGCTAATATTTGGTCATGCAGTACCGAAGAACGAGTTGCAGTGAGTGCCTTGAAATCACGGAAGGGCACACACGAGTAAGACATTGCGCAAGCAAATCTTTCATCGAAGATTCAAGAAGCTTTCATCGAGAAGCTTCTCACTACAAAAAATGATAATATTACTATGGAAAAGTAAGCCGATTTTCCCAGGTAGTATTTCGGACGTGCAAACACTCGACCTGTACTTCTCAGAGCTACAGCAACAATCTAAAGAAGTCGCTATTTTGGTTGAAAGAACGCATACTCAGTTATAATGAACCACAAAAATTCATTATAATGAACTTTCAAAAATTTCATTATAATTTCTCATTGCCCTCTCGGGCAATGAGAAAAAATAGGAAAGAAGGTTGTTAAAAGCATTAAGGACTGTTGATAAGTTGAGTGACCGTGATTTGCAAAAACGAATTGAAGCTGCATCTTTGAAGGAGACACATCAAACGAGTTCTGTGTAAAGCTTTTTAGAAATATCCTTGGCACGATTTCATTTTTATGGACAATAATTCTCCACATGTGGCTCAGGTGGTCGAGAGAATTCCTTCGAAGTTAGGATATACTTCGGTTGAATCGACCTACCGAATCTCCAGACTTGAATCCTATTGAGAATGTCTGAAACACGTTACCCTCCTTCCAGAACTTTCCATGTGTTAACTTGCTCTTGTGGATGGAATTTATTTGCACAAGGCCTTGTCATTAGCCTTTTAACCAGCATGACAGCTTGTTCTGTGCGAGAGTTATTTTAGCTATCGGGGGCGATCATACTCTGTAATTCAACTTCTGAATTGTACAGGAACTACTCCCTCAGTTTTGGATGTTCATGATTTCATGATTGTGATATATGAAAATGGAGGCATATTTATTTTACAGGATTCATAGTCGATATAACTGAGTCTTATAGATTAATACTCTTTATAATAATAAATAATAAAGGAGTGCGATTAGTCCAGTGGTTACGACGCCAGACCATCAATGTGCTAAACCCTAGTTTGAATCCCGCCGCGAAGGGGGGGGGGGGGGGAGAATCGCGAGGGAGAAAAAATCGCGGAAGTCACTTCATCAGAAAAACCTCTCCCAAGGTCTAAGTGATAGCTGAGGAAGAGAGTGGTGCCGTCTGGTGTCGATCCTATTAAGTACCACCCACCACTGGATGCAAAAGCCAAAGCTAAACAACTCCACCTCCATAGTTGATGAAGATCAGAAGTGTGCGCGGATAGCACAGTGGTATCGTCACCTTCCTCCTCACACCGCGTAGAAAAGGCCCGGGTTCCAATCATCTTCGATGATGCGAGTAACTTTAATGGGCTTTTTTCACTCCGTGGCCGAGTTAGTCGGTCTCAGGCGTCGATAGCAAAGTTTTGTTTCTCCAGAAACGGGGGTTTTTTCGTCCAGCAAAACAGGCAAATCGACCAGAGAACACAGACAGTTTACAGACAATATATATATATACAGGGTGTTTCAAAAATGATGGTCAATAATTTAAAGGTGAAAAGTACAAACTAAAATAAGCAAAAAAAGTCCCAGTGAACATCAAGCCCCAAATGAACCGTTTTCAAGATAATGCACATTTTCTGTTAAGATCCGCCACTGACTATGGGAGCACTAGTTTAGCAAAAAGCTGTGAATCCTTTGCTAAGGGTGATTTTATTAAACATAAGATAATACATTTTTAATTTTTGGTTTCAACACCACAGGCTTTTACAGATGTTACGTGTTACAAGATATTCTTTCTAGCACCCTTTCCTCAACATCGGGTGTTATGCTTCTGGGCCTACCTGCTCGTACTCCATGTGTGAAGCGCTCATGTTCTCTAAGGCGTTGAACGTATCCTGATGAATGTGCGCCTGTTGGGTTGCCTTCGACGGGTAAATTCTCCTTGGTACAAATGTGCACTGCCGTTGGCTTTACCATACATGAAGTGCATGTCCGCATACTCTTCGTTGCTGTAACCTCTTTCCATGTTGACAAGTACTAGTATGCCTGCTACGTCTCAGAGCACCGAGAGAGAGGAAACAGAGAAAATGAGCATAACCTAACCTAAACAAACAAGTCAGTGGTGGATCCCAACTGTACAGTTCACCTTGTCAGTGGTGGATTCTAACTCTGTACAGTTCACCTTGTCAGTGGTGGATCCCAACTAGAAATGTGCAATGTCTTGAAAACAATTCACTTAAGGACACATGTTTACTAGGCTTTTTTTTTTTTTTTTTTTTGCATATTATAGTCTGTACAGTTCACCTTTAAATTATTGACCATCATTTTTGAAACACCCTTATATATGGGCATATATAAGAAATTATGGGTGGCCCTAATATAATAGTTTGAGGTTTTATTTTATTTTTTTTTTTTTTTTGAAGATGAGAAGTAGAAACTGTGAACGTCGAATGTGGCGCAGGGTAAAGTCATTCGCTTTCAGGACTTAGGCAGAAGGGGAGGTTCAAAAAGTTGGAAACGGTCGCCCGAGGGCAACAGTAGAACAAGTGGCGCTGTCCCCCGTATGGCTACCACACCTGAAGGGAAAGACCACCCACTCCAACCAACTGGAAGTGCTTCCTGCGCAACTGCTCTAGTAACCACCCAGGAAAGAAGAAAGGACCAGCCAACGTATGAAGTGGAGCATCGAAATGAATAAGCTTCTCATGAGAGTATACTACGAAGTAACCAAGCTAGAGATCGACAGTGTACGGGATGAAACTACACACCAAGTGGTTGAAACGGTTCCCGACTGTTCAGACCATCGAACAGCGAATAGCAAACCAGAGACAGACCATCGTCATAAAGAACCTGATAGCTCCTGCAATCTTGGAAAAAATCAATCAGAATGTGAGCGACCAACTACAAAGAATAAAAAAATAATAATAATCTTCTACGAAAGATTTGATAGGATACCATGAAATATAAAGTTTTCTTGATATCTCAAGACTTTTGGTGATAACTACTTTTGGATTGGTTTTCCACAGGACAGAATTTATTAAACCTAATAGTACGGATAAATGTAATGTTAATTTCTTTGGTCAACAAGTCATTTTTATTATCTTACTAATATCAAAAGATATTGAGTTAAAATTAGTGAAATCGATAGATATGGATAAATTTCTTAAAAAAAGCTGTAATTTCTTAAGCAGCAAAAAATATTGCAGTTTTTACGGGTTTTAGCCTAGGCTTAAAGTAATGTGTCAGCATAATAGGTTTCTTTAAGGAAACCTATTATGAACAGTATCAGATATTGCATACCCGAACAGATTCGAGTCTTGCTTCGAATCCCTTCGATACGGGAGAAGCTTTTAACTATTAGCTATTCTATTTATACTTCAGCACGACTACATTATGTCAGAGGAGTTTACGACTAAATATTTTGTCGACTAGTCACGTGGGTCCAACTGCAGTTAACTGAAATGCCTGTTGGATTCCTTCATTTCGCTATTGAGTTAGTCCTGTCTCGGGCGAGTGTTGCATGGTTTTTAATTCACCAAACTGAAACCCGCACTCTAGTTCTCAAGAAAACCGATCTAATGTGCAATGAACACTTTATGCCCATAGAAACAGGATGCTCATTCCTTAAAATCTTTGAAAAGGCCATCCTACCTTCGATATTAGCACAATGCTTCCACCACAAACTGCCATACTTTCCCTCTGTCCTTCGGGAATAAAATAATACGCTCAATAAAAAAAGCACAATTATATATAGTCTTTCTGGACATTAAAGCAGCATATAATTTATTTTATCTGTTATTTCAAATCATTCCGACACAACCATAATGTCAAGATGATTTTTAATGTTGGGAGGAACATCATATATGATTGCAGTTTCTTGTTTATCTAATTCCTCCTCATCATCATCATCTGTCATCATTCCGCTGTTCCACTGGTCGCCGTAAGAAGTTCTCTCCGATGTTGATTTTACTAAGTTTCCTCCTCTCTTAATTACATCAGTCTTTATCATGTCCTGCCACCTCATTCTTGGTCTCCTCCTTGGTGTCTTGTCCTTCAGTTGCAATTCAAACATTCTTCTTGGCAAACGCCTCTCGTTCATCCTCTTGATATGTCCGAACCATCTCAGACGGGACTTTCAATCCTACTCTGGATCTTTATTACCTGAATTCTCTTCCTAATCGCATCATTCCTGATTTTGTCGCGTCTTGTCTTTCCGGTTATGCTCCTCAGACACACCTCATTTCTGCCCCCTTATTCTGCTTTCGTCCTTTTTCCTCATAATTCAAGTTTCAGATGCATATGTCACAATTGGTACGTAATTGGTTTGGTATATAGCCTTATTACACGTCAGTAGTTTGTTCCTGTTCCAGATCAGATCTTGTCTGCCTGTTGATGGTCCTTCCTAGACACTTGAAGTTGTTAATCATTTTCAACTCTTTCCCTTTCATTGTAATGTATCCGTCAGGCTCGCCACTCCCTTTACAACCATTACTTCACTCTTCTCCTGACTGAAAACCAGGCCAATTCTTTGGTCATACTAGTCCACACATCAACTTGCCATTGCACTTGTTCCCTGTTCTCTCCCCATATACAGGGGTCATTTGCGAAGAGCATCACTTTCATCTGGTCTTGTCCGGGTTGTTCTGCCACTCTACATTACACATCATTCATGACAGCTATGAATAGTAGTGGTGACAAGACGCCACTTGCCTGATGTTTGCTTAAAACCTGATGTTATTTCGAAGCTCTCTGTCAATCCAACCACTGTTCTTATTTTGCTCGTTGTGTTTGTGTAGATATCCTCAATTCTCTCCACAAGATATTTCTCTATCTCCAAGTTTCTCAAAACTTCCCACACTTTCTGTCTTTTGACGGCATCAAATGCTTTCTTTATGTCCAAAAATGCCATCCATAGTTCCTTGTTATGTTCATAACATTTTCCCATCAGTTGCCTGATGCAGAAAATTAGATCCACTGTTGATATGCCAGGCCTAAAGCCATACTGTTTCTTAGCCATCTGGTTTTCGATCGCTCCTCTTATCTTCCGCTCCAACGCTTTCTCGTACAGTTCACTGACATGTGATGTCAGTGTGATGTTCCCCTTCTTGAAAAACGGGATGATAAAACCTTTCCAGTCCTTCAGCACCTGTCTCTCTTCCCAGATCTTGCGAAACAGTCTGTATGTCCACCCTATCCCTGTCTCACCTGTAGCCTTCAGCATCTATCCGTTTATCTCATCTGTACCAGCAGTTTTACCTGTCTTGATGTATTTCCATGCCTGCACCATATCACTCCACGTCAAGTCTGTCTGATCTCTCTCTGTATCGTCTCTTTCATCCCCTCTTTTATGATCAACCTGCCTTCTTCCTTTTTGCTGGCTGTCCTGCACGTTCAACAGATTGTCTAAATGCTTCTTCCATATTTCTCTTATCTTTTCATCCTTGGTTATTCGGTTCTCATTCTCATCCATCAGGTATTTGCTTTGCGCACCATCTCTTCTACTCCTGACCAGGCCATACAGCATCTTTTTATTTTCGTCTTGTTGTAGAGTTTCACTCCATTCTATCAGCCACAGTCATCTCTCCTCTCTCCGCAGTGTTATATCTCTGTTTATTCTCCTCATTTCTGTTCTGGAAGTAGGCCCTGAATGCATTATTCTTGTTTTTCACTGTCTCTCTCGTCCTCTCATTCCACCATGAGGTTTCTTTCCATCTCCTTCTGTTGCTTGCCCTTCCGCATACCTGCTCGGTCACTCCTACTATGCAGTTTTTGAATGCTTTCCATTCTGATTCCACGCTATTCACCACCGTCTTAGGTACAACCTTCCTGAACTGTTTTCTGAACATCGCCCCTTTTTCCTCTTCTTTTAATTTCAACACCCCTAATTTTCTCTCTCTTGTTATTTTGATCCTCTTTAATTTAGGGAATCTTAAAACTCCAACACGTAACCTGTATTCACTACCCAGGAAGATACTTGGAACGACCTTGACATCTATTAGTCTTCTATGTCCCCCCTTATCCACTAGTATATAGTCAATGAAGGAATCCTTTTGACCATCCCATCCGTATCTTTTCACTTTGTGACTCTTCCTATTCTTGAACGGTGTTTCCTAAGACCAAGCTGTTCTGTAAACAGAAATCCAACAGCCTCTCACCACCATCATCATTCCTAGGTCCCCATCCATGCGGACCCATGATATCTTCTAGTCCTTGTCTCTCTACTCCGACTTTTGCATTTAGGTCACCTAAGATGACTGTATCTCCGCCTGTGATGTTCTCTTCGAGCTTGTCCTTAAACTCCAGCTTTTCCATTTCTTCGCAACCGGTTTGCGATGCATAGCACCGTAAACCGGTTGCGAAATTAATGGATTAATGTGGTTACAATACATCAGCCATCTTTGCTCTTAAGTTATTTCAGTAACATTAGTTGCAAAGAAACACTTAGACAATTATAGTCTGTGCCATGTTCTTTTACATTAAATATCTTACGCTTTGTACTTGCATTTCTCCTGTAAATTACTTCTGTATTTTTTTTAGATTTTCAAGTAGTTCTTTAATTTTTAATCCATTAATTATTTATCTTTTATATTTGTAATTGGAGTATTTTGTTTCCTTTTAATATTGACTCTAACTTCATTTTCATTACTTGATCGTGGTCAGTTTTTCAATCGCGTTTTAATTGAAAATGTATATTGAGGGATAGTACTGTTCATTCCATTGGCCAAGCCAGCGTTTATAATCTGTAACACTACAACTACTGAAAACTAAACTTCTAGAACACTTCAGAGTTTCTAATTCCAAGTTTCGGGATGTTTGGCTGTATTTTATTTTACCATAAAACTTGCCTTTCTTATGCATTACCAATTTTCATAATTTATTTTAATTCATCATTTGCTCACAGAAATCAGTATTTCGAATAATATGATCTAGTTGTTTGTCTCAAACACTGACTATATCGGAATTCTAATTAAACAGTTTTACTGATTCGAACAAGTTTTATTATCTTTGCAAGTGCGCTGTCTATTATGCAGAAAGGTGATGAAGTTGAGAGTGGCGATGAATCTTAGAATAAATCTATTTCTAAGATTTCTCCCTCCCTCTTAAGAGTTCTACCAGAAATTCTGTTATGATTGTGATAACTATTATTATTATTGCGATTACAACTGGTCATTAACAGTGTCAAAATGGTTTTTTTTTATCAGAACGCCGAAAAAACGGAGAACAGCATCTTTTATCGTCCACAGTCTGTCTTCAGAGAACATCCTGTCGCGTTGTAGTTACAAGACTTCCTGCTCAGACAACGCAATCCGAGACACGCTATCCTTCAGTTGAGTGTTTGGGCCCGACTTTCCGGAAGCTTGCAGTCTAGACAACATTTCGAAGAGTAGAGGAGAGACATGGCATGTCCCAGTCTCTGTGCCTGCCAACCATCTACCCTTTATCATTTCGCAACGCCACTAGATGAGGCTTCCGTATATCTAAACACTTAGTCTAGGAAAGTTTCCCCTGAGGGTGCATGTTGTTCTCTCCCTCCGTGTGGGAAGACAGGTGTGGACGTCGAATGGGTAAGGTGGACTTTTATCACCAAAGGTCGTTTAGTCAGCGATGCGTTTCATTTGCCGTCCCGCGAGGTTGTCGACCGTACGCGGGGCAAAGAGGCTAGCAGTGCGAAGACAGGCGTGACATCGTTGGAGGTGTCATGAGAACACTCATCATTTGCACTGCGGGAGGTACCGGGAGCACCATCCTCGGGGTCTTTCACCCGTCCTCTGATGGCTTCCGCCTCTTCCTTATGCGAAGGCCTTCACCCACCCCAAAGTATGCATAGCTGCAGTCTGTTTTTGCTGTGTTAAGTTTAGTCAGAATTCATTGATTCTGTAACTCCTCCTGAACTTTATGTGGTGTTTTGAATAGTCGAACGCTTACAAACAGTTCATGTATTATTACATTGACAATAGCCTGACTTTCGTTCTGTGTCAACAGTAAACTTAGAATAGCCATGTAAAAATAGCATTATACATGTATTAAGATATATGACAAACTCGTTGTCGTCAGAGAAGGTTCACCCTCCCCCCGCTTCTGCCATTTATGCCGTATGTTAACCAAGGATTTCTTATACATTTTCAGTAATTTAACAATTTAACCAAATAATCGGATAATTTTATTTTATTTTAAGTTAAATTTAAGCAATTCATTCCTTTATAACTTTTAGTGCCATTACTATTATTTACGAGGGATGCTTGCACGAAGTCGTTTTCTCCCGTATACACGAAAATTATTATTTAACAGCCCCAGCCCGTTTTGTTCATTTTCATATACTGTATATATATTTGTCTATATAAATGTGTATTCACGGGCATAATGCCTGTTATGGTAGCTAATAACTCATGGGCCCCACCGCCTGAGACCCGCTAACTACATATACGGACCCAGTAAACACTTGTAAACACGAGTGTCTAGGCAAAAAGAACACTCTCTCTACTCTGTTGCATGAATATCACTTTTGAGAATGTTTTCCTTTTCAACAAACTAGTCCGAGACAGAACGAAGTCTCAGATTGCCCTCTGTGATTGTCCTGATTCCTCACCTGAAAGTCGATGCTGGGGAAGCTTTTCAAGTGGAAATGTATTGCTACCAATGGAATTTCTGAGACACGTGTGTTGAAGCCAGGGTGTACTAGTAACATATTACCGGTGGCAAACATTCATGGAATATGCAGTTGTCCACGTGGAGCGGCATTTCGTTACAGCACTGAAACAGTACACTTCTCTTAGGTGACCTCTAGACTTCAAACTCCACAACTGCGTGCAGCGGTCGGAAATTATTAATACTGTCATTCTCTTTCATTTAGTGACTGACGTTTGACTTAATATCTCTAACTTCCTGTCAGGTTGTGTGCCCTTTATCATTTAAGCGACCTCTGTTAGCCCCCATCCCAACGTTAATATAAAGATTTTTCGTTATAAATTTTCATTCTTTTGAAGAAATGTTCACATTTGAATATATACATTATAATATTCCGACATTAAAGGGCTGGGATGTAAATGCGATATTTCTAGTTCGTTATTTGCGATTCTATCTGAAATGAATTTTTGTACCTTTTTTTTATATATATAGTATCTCCTGAAATTCCCCAGTTTATTTTTTATCACATCCATACAAAGCGACTATAACTAAGCTCTACAACTTCGCTCCATCTTTCTTTATCTTCCCTTTTCCTCATGCGTTGCTTGACTAGATTTCAGTAATAAGCGTCTTGCCTAAGCCTGTGTTGCCATCTTCTGTCCGTGTCATTTCGCTATGCTGATGTAATTTATGGTTGACGCTAAATGCGTGTGACACTTGAAAATCATCTGGCTCCATTGCAGGCTCTCTGTCTTAGTAGGGGTTTCAGGTATTGCTGACTGCCTCTCTAGGGCACGGTGAAATATGACGCACGCTTGGGGAGAAAGGGTGCGGTGAGCAGTATGCACGTAGACTGTTGTACTTTGGACTGAGTTGTCGATGGAAGTGAAAGAAGAAACGACTCGTTGCAAACCTACAGCTCCTCACGCAAGGACTATGATGGATTATAATGAAATCCTGCCGTCTCACTCGATGGGGCACACTACTAGAAGCGGGAAGGCAAGGGGGTCTGAGAAGCTGACCCCCGTGTCCCTTTAACTTAGAAACCGAATTAAATTCCTACTTGGATTGCACCAGGGATGATATTCGCGTCCTTGGAATCTTGTGACCTGATGACTGTAATTTACCTTCTACTACATTCTAGGTGTTGAGTTCGCATTTCGGCGGAACTTTTGCTGCATGCTCAATATGATGGCAGCTCTCAGTAGTACAGCTCAATTTTTTCCCTTTTAACTGTAAACCCTGCTATCTGTTGTTCATAATGATACCATCGTTTTCTCAGTTATCCTCACTATGAAAGCAACCCTTCCTAATAAATTGTTAACTGTTCGGCGCGTTCTTTGTTATTTTTGTCAGAATAATATAATCGCTGTAATTTCAATAAACAAGAATAGACAGAATTCTAAAGATTAATTTCAGTGAAGTCACTGAAACTAGTCATTTATGGAGAGATTATAAATTGATTCCCCTGGTATAATTCTATCAAGTGTTACTTCCAATAATCGAATTACAGTAGGATTTCCCTAAAATTGTTAATCTACTTTCAAATCCAAATCCACTTCTAAACTTTCATTCCTTTAGTAATTTCTGGAAAGGATTAAGACTTCAAGGGAGAAAGGAAAAGTGTTGCATCGTATTCTGAAAGCGACTAATTACTAAGAATAATTATATTTAAAGTGGTCATATGCCTGTGACCACCATTATAGTTTGCGCACAGATAAGGAAGAACAGAGAAGGAAAAACAATAAAAAGGTTCTTCACGCCTGCCGTTTAACATTAGAAGAACAAACACTTTTATAGGTCCTTCTTTTTTCGTGGCAAGAATCGGACAACAGTCGTTTTCTTGGATTAGGCTTATTCTGTGCAGCTTCATCCTCCTCCTCTAAGTCCCCATAATTTATGAGCCGTTACAGAGCGAACTCCCACGTTTACTCTGCGTTTCGGAACGCTTGGAGATAAGGGGATAAAGCTTAGGCGGGTGAGAGAGAGTCAGGTCCTGACAGGTTGAGCGGGAAATCCGTACTGCAGCAAAAATAATGTACGACTCCCCCGTGGGGTGGCTGCACTCTGGCGTCATTCTTTGCAGTAATGGCAGGGAAGGTGCAAATGACTGACGACATTCTTTTAAAACATTGTTTGGTCTGCATTGCTCGTAAAGAATCGAAGTGGTAAATGTCCTCTTAAATACTTCAGTCAGTCATCGTCCCTCCGGTTCGCACCCTTGTGCCTCTGGATATGCTCTCCCTCCAGATTTGCTTCATTGCTTCATACCCTCCGTTGTTGTTTCCCCATCTACTAGTATATATTTTCGACTCATTGCTAAATGAATTAGCTGAACTTATCCCTCTTTCTCCTATTTACTTCTTTATAAATAAATAAATAAAGGTAAACTGCAGGATGGAAGCCTCCTTAACGATTGATGTTGACGGAAATGGACCATAATCTGCCCAGTGCAGGTTGGCAGATCGTCCGTATTTAGCAGTCATGGGCTCAAACCCTGATCTACTCAAAGAGCGTGTGCTATTGCACTCCCACGCCAGACCACTCGGCTACGGAGGCAGCTTTTTTTTATAAATAATCCCCCACTATTTTACTGTGATATTTCCTAAATTACGGCTATGTTCCTATTTTTGCAAACGTCTCATTCAATTACCTCTCTCTCTCTCTCTCTCTCGTATTGTGTTTTTTACAGTAGATTTTTGACCCGTGGCATTAAGTAATTCTATTTTCAGATTACATTTTTGTAGTTTGCTACATTTTGATAGGTTTGTAGACGCTTTGGGGATTTTAGCAATACATTTAGTTACTTACTGAAGTTGGGATAGTCTTTATAATCATATCAGTGTTATGCTGTCCTTTCGAAGTAGATAACAAAGAATAACATGCTTGTGCTTATTAGGTTACCATGTTTTTTTTTTTGTTAATTGCTATTTTTAAAGCTGTAATAGCATTTAGTATTATATCAGTGTAATGCAGACGAAAAGATGCACCACTTTTACAACTCAAAAACTTTCTGCCTTCTGTGCCTTCCTAGAGGGATTACACCTTTCGGAAGATTTTGACTATTTTTTGAAAAGTGTTTTGCATTTATTTCTGTTCGTCTTTCAGCCAATTTCATGTATCTTTTTCTTTGTTTTTTGTTGTTTATTTGTGCAGTATTCTTCAAGGTTTATCACCTGTCTGTTAACAACTTTTAACCGCTCGTGGGTAGCACAGTTGGTAGAATCGCCGTCCTCCCCACACTGGGTCGAAAAGACCTGAGTTCGAGTCCCGTAGATGACGTAAGGAATTTTTATGGGCCTTTTTCACAGCGTGGCTGAGTTAGTCAGCCTCAGGCGAAGGTAGCATGGTTTTTCTCCCGGAAACTCGGGTTTTTCGTCCAGCAAACAGAAAATCGACCTCAGAACTCACGACAGTATTCACGAATCAATATGGCCTTAGTCGCCGATGCTCCTAAAATCCTATTACAACAACTTTTAACTAGGAACATGGCGTACATCCTCCTCGATGAATTAGGCTTGTGAAGTAGCTTTCTTTTCAGTCTTGCATTGGACGCATGCCCTGCTCCACTATCAGTAACCGGACAGCCATCGGTTGATAGACAGATTCTACTCAAGCACTACATGTCAGACACCAACTATAAATACGCTCATCGGCCTTTGAGGAGACAGTAGTACGATTATTAATGCCAGATTCCACGATCGACGGATTTAACAGACTTCCAGCGCGAAATGATAAATAGGGTTCCGCATAAGCAGGTGGTCGGTACGTGATATTTCAACACACTTACGATTCCTAGGTCAACAATTGGTGATGTAAATTTTATGGGTTTTTTTATGTAACATGTGTGAGTTAGTCGGTCTCAGGAAAGGATTGCATTTTTCTCCCGAAAGTCGAGTTTTTCGTCCACCAAGAAGTAAATCAACCAAGAATACGCATAATTTACAGACACAATGTGCTGTCACCTCATTGCTTCACACCCTTGGTTTATTTGGCGCATGACGTACACATACTCACTAAATAACTGAATATTACTCATGATCGGCAGTGAGAGTCCTATAGAATAGAGCAGCTCAGATTACGAAGGCCAAGTCCACCAGGGTCAAAGGATATCTATCGTCCTTATGCTTTATCAAATTTCACAGATTTCAGTAAGACTCATTTGCGATCCCAAGCGGTGGCTAAAGGGCTATAGGCCTCCCCCCATGACCAAAATAATGTGAATTTTTTTTACTGCTATATGATGATTAAAACTTAATGATTCTCCCAACACTGCTTTAGCCCCTCTTAGAAAATCCTGGGACCACCACTAGTAAGTAAGTTGCTTTGAAGTTGCGTGCATTTTACCCCCTGTTTATCCACAACAAGGACTTTTGTACTTGAAAAGTGCTATTAAACACTGTCATCACTTTTATAAAGGTTTAAACTGCTGTCTGATATTTATGAAATTGCCTTCCAGACCACTGATGTGCACTTTTTTAAGCTCGTGGTACACAATTCACTCCTCAAAGAGAAAGGACGTGCGACTTTTCTTATCCATCCGAAACTCTTTCGGTATTCGAATGTACTTGGCGCAAATGGCGGAGAAAATTTAAAGTTGTTTATTTTATGAAACAGAAGGTATTACAGAATACAGCAGTTGCAGTTTAAAAATCTAAATTTAAAACTATACGTAAAAATTCCATAAATCATCCTACAATAGAAATGAAACACATTCCACAGAATATATAGCCTGCATTTACGTTAAAGAAATGCGAAACGTTCTTTGTAAATATAAACTCTCAAAATGGTAAGGAATATTCATTTATTTATAAGAATAAATCATGGCATTCGAGCTTGTTCTCTTTAACTGTAACTCAACCTTGAAAATGCGTATAATGAAAAAAACAAAAAAAAAAAAAAAAAAAAACGATTTTTCTGTACGCCTTCGAACATTTCAAATCTTTTGAGCACAATGGTCAGAAAAAAAAATGTCTGTTGTGATACCATATTATTTTACCTGTCTGTCAAATTTAACTTAACATTTGTGAAAGTTAATATAACCAACGTTTTGTAGAGACACTTCTGTGTCAAGTCGCGGTTGTTTCGCACCCACTACACTCCACTTTTGTCCAGCTTGCAAGGGTCTGTCCAGAACGGTCTTTCCTGGAATCTTCTTCACGGAATTCATGCTCGCCGTATTTGATGCTCATATCTTATTGGGGACTGTAACACACTATTTGTCAACCGTTTTATCTAGCGTCATTCAGTGCTATGGTGCTACCTCTCTGGTCTACCTGGAAACTCTCAAAATACATAGTATTCTTTGGAATTTGCTTGCAAGCTTCACTTCATTGTCCTCACATTGCGGGAATCTGAATATAGCAGCACCTTGTATGTTCACACCTCGGAGACACGGTATTGCATTTGCAGTCTTCTTAAACGTTAAAGCTATTATTCATTTCTTTGTCATCATACCAGGAACCAAACGATACCAATTTCTGGCTGCCATTGTAGATTGTTTTATGAGAAAAATGAACGTTGGATTCCGCACGAATTTCAACATCTCTAGAAAATAAAAGCCTGTCTCGCTTCGTCTTTCGAAGAATAGAAAAATGTGATTTTGTAATTTTCCATCTTCGGCTTCGAACTTGCATTCTTTCTTCTGATCAAATCTTGGCTTCCTTGTGCACTGAGAACACCTTACATTCGAATGCATTTCTAAGACTGCTTTGTCCATGTATATGATGATGTATAAGAGAAAAAGGAGAAAGGGAGTTTTAATCAAGTGCTATCAAGTTTGCTCTTCAACCGTCTTTCATCGCTACTATTTTACTACTAGTTGACATTTTTTTTATCCTCTACCCGGATAATCCATTCCATATTTTAAAAAATAAATTTAAAAAATTGAGAGGTTTTTATCAGCTCTCAATTCCAGATGAATACAAACTTGCTGGCAACCGAAACTCAATATAAATTATAAAATTTGACATGAATTTATACCGAAATCGTGAAAGATGGAATTAACTGTGATGGTCTGGGCTGTAACCCGTTCGTAAACTTCTTTTTCGTTCACAACAAGCGCTTTTTGCAACTTTCATCATCTACCCCACTTCACGCTTTGTTTTTTTTTTTTTTTTTTTTTTCACCTCTATAGACTGTTAAATAGGAAAACAGCAGGTCAAACCCGCTTTGCTAGCATGCAGTTGTAACTGTGGAACAATACGCTTTATTCAGAAAGATTAATCATATAGCGAAACCTCCAAGACATGCTTTCGTGGAATATAGTGTAGGCTAAAGTTGTACAGTATTTGTTTTTTTCCCAGGAAATTGTGGATGTTTTCACTGAGCAGTATTGTCCTGATTTTACAGAACTTTAATTGTACCATTGTTAATTTTGAATGTGTATTAAGACACATGTTATGCCCATGATTAAAATATCTATTTGTTTAACTGTGGAACTCTCTCCTCCTTCGTATCCAATATTCTGAACACGAGTGAGTGCAAAACAAGTCCTGCAGGTCCGTTAAGACAATACCGATATCGGTCGTCCAAGAGGGACCAGAATGAACATAACCCGCGACCTGCCTGTCAAAAGGCACGCGTTATACTCACGAGAGAGAGCGAGAGACAAAAACTTGCACGATAATCGCTGCTAAAACTTGAATTTCAACTTCGTGCCACGGCGCCGTTCGTTCCCCTGTTACGGCGAAAATGATGTCGACGTCACCACGTGACAGCGATCTTAGAGCGGAGGCAGTCTCTTGAATTCATCCGTCGCAGCATCGCCTTAAGGTGTGGTGATTATGCGTCTGGACCATTCCATGACAGTACGGAGCTTGTTCCTTCTCTTTCCTAATGACAGCCTCACATGACTGATGGCCTTCAAAAATAATTATGCCAGCACATCGCTTATCCTCTTATTCTGCCTTTTTTATCGCCCCAGTTTGCCGCTTGTTTTCTGAATACCATTACAGTACTGTACTCGCATCATTCGCATCCCAGATGAGCCCGTACGACCAGTCAGTTACAACTCGGACCAAGCGTAAAGTTTGGTTCACAGCGGGGATGAAATGAGTGATCTCGTGCACTAGTTAACTGACAGGAACAACAACACTAAACAGGAATTCGAAATGGCACAATCGCGAGCGATATTATAATCGAACAAATGCGCAGAACGTGTTTGATTATTCTTCCACCGGTTAATGTAAGCAGTTCCATTCATGTGAGATTCGCTGAATAAAAGTCCATCATTTAGAACTCGTCACTTCCGTGACGAAGAATGCACTCGTTTGCTACAGTGTGACAGAACTGCATTGTTAAGGGTGACAACAGTGACTGGCAGTAAACAATATTTATTCATATTGCTTTGGTTCGCGTGACATCCATATACTAATCCTTTGTGTTCGCGTGCACGTCTAAACTTGACAGTCCTACTTTTCAAGGATGATGTGTACACTATTATTACGATGCATGGATAAACATCTCTCGCTGTTTCCACTATTCTGTACAGTGCACAGTCAAAAAACTGTACATGTTACATACACTAAATTACAAAAATTAAGGGAATACTCAAGTTTTCTTCGTAACTTGCATGGTGTAAAGAGCAGGGAGTTTCGGACCTTGAAATATGGAACTGTGACTCCTGCTCAATTGTTCCAGTCAGACGGTAGGGTTAAAAAATAAGATGGCCTTGAGTTCTCTCATCTTGCTATAGGCTCGGATGTAAAATTCACTTTATAACAAGCTAATATAGTTCTAAAATGTGTAGTCTTGATAATAATGATTTTGTACTAGAGGATTTGAGCATATCTAGTGGTTATAAAAAAGTATTTTTTAACAATATCAAAACATAATGCGGTGTTCTGGATAAGAGTTCCACCTGCATCGATGTATGTTTTTATTCTAACAAGTGGTGTGATCCAGTACCACAAAAGTTGTAGACAATAACGTTTTTGATTTCTTCAGCGACTTTAAATCAGGCGTGAACCACTGGTGTGATGTCAAAACGCCAGTTCAAAGGAGCAAACAGTTAGACATACTATTTATTCTCTAAAACAATTAAAAATGTGTAATAGCTTTGCAGCACAAAAGGCTAATAGTATATTAATATATTTTTAAGAAAGTTTTTGCAGACCTTTTAATAAAATCAGTATTGTTCCTCGACATTCGATAATGCGTTTCGCCTTTCGTTAATCGTGTTGAAATAGATTTTTCTCTTATGAACTTGGAAGCCTTTTGATAATTGCTACCTGTTTACCATTGCTCAATAAATTACTTGTTTCGTTTATGCGACATTCTTAGAATCCAGCATAACTACTTAAGACGATATCAGGAGAGAAAGCGCAATCTCAAACATTGCAACCTTGGCCTAGAGTAAAGTTCAGTCCTTAGTTAATTCGCGGAATATTATTTCGTCCCAAGCTGACCTTGACAACAGACCTTTGAAACATCCCTGCAAGCGGGTATGACCTGACATTGCCTAGTCCACTCCTTCACTTTATACTGTAGTTTCCCCACAAAGCCGCAGCACTTGTAATATCAACTTTCTATACTTGCGAAAACTTTTGTGTTTCTGACTGTCTTGAAAGCTCTCAATTGTAATATATAATCTCAACTAATCTTTGAAGTGTTCTGTAACCAACTGTTTTTGGTGCTAATCTGTCTTGCTGTTGTTGAATAAAACAACAGCAACACATTATGTTATTCGCTGTGTATCCATAATGGTTGGAATTAATTCTAACTCACAAATCTGAAAGGATACTGTAGAAGTGACAGTAAAAGATACTTGGCATGTGGTAGATATAAATGTAAATAAGATATGTAATGACGTGTTGAATGAGATCAAGGATAACTAGAAAACAATTTTTTTCCGAGAGTCCGGAAATCACTTTCGAAGGGCCGTAACTTTTAGAGGACTGCCCCCAAACATAAGGAAGGACAAAAAAAAAAAAAAAAAAAAAAAATCCTTTGTTCAAAAACTTTGTGTCATGTAGCAATGGTGATAATTTTTTCTCAAATAAAGACTCGTCAATTTTTAATAGGGACATAATCGTGTCAGCTTCGGAAATGCTAAGCATACGCAGTTTGGCTTACTCCATTCTTTTGAATTAAAGATTCTCTAACATACTCCATATGCCACCAAAGAAGTTCAGTATAAAGTAACTATTATATAGTGATGAAGAAAAAATTAATAACCGATCAAATGTGTTCAGCTTTCTACGCATACTTTTGAAGTGTCACACCTGCTAAAGTAGTTTGGGTTTACCAAAACATTCAAGAGTTCTTGTTAAAATGTTTGAATGCTATTATTTTGTTTTATTTTTAACAGATATATTTATTAAGTTCGTAATAATTGATATTTACACGGATAGCAAATACTTGTCTTTACTCACTTATTTTTTAACAGTTAACATTTAATACGTCTGACATTTAATACCTTTGTATAAATTTAGTTATTAATTAGACGGTCAGTTTGGTGTTTGCTGGATTTTCTGGCTGCCAGCATATTAATGCTCTATAAGAACAGGTAGGAATCTTATGAAGCATCTTTCGTATTATGTGTGTTCTGAAGTTCAGGTCTGTTTTGAGGAATGAAAAACAGAAGTTTCCAACTGAAAATATTGAGTATTTACACCTGGGGTAGACTAATTCAGTAATTGGAGAAAACTTTAGAAAAAAGTTAGAGCTCTCTGCTGTAATAGCTGGAGTATAATTCAAAAGTATCAACATCAGAGAACATAAGAATTACTAACTTTTCCTCCCCCTTCCTCTATCAACTGAAATTGAAATACTAAGTTCCAGAACTATGAAAACTTTGATTTTATTAATTTGGGGGAATGTAGACTGCAATTACCAAGAATAATTGCAGTCTGTTTGGGGAATAACAGAGAAATCAATAGAAACTAGAAATCTGAAGTGTCATCATTAGCCCCGGTCTCTCATACGGTATGGTAGATCGGGATCAATTGTAAAACTTCAAATTTCTCGCCTGCCTTAGTTGCATAGCGGCAAAGAGATGTCTGAGCAGTGCTCAATCCTGTTGCTGTCTATACAACGAAATGATTTTGATTTCAGTTACGAGATGTGTGCAGGTGCAGGTTATATTAATTTTTTACCCAACAAAGTAAAAAAAAAAATTTTTTTTTCCTTTTATTTTTCCCTTGTTGTGCTGTCAACCGTTCTTGATATCATTAAAACATATGACGTTATTCCTACTGCAATATTTAGCAATTTAAATTCGTTTTAATTTTTTTCTCTTCTTAAATTTGTTTTAATGGTTTTAAAATGGCATATTCTATAAGTAATGGCTGTACCCTTTCTAATGGAATTATTTGTAACGTTACACATAACCTACTTACACATAACCAACCATAACCTATCTGCAGAGTATACGCACTAACCTCCCAAATTCAAGAATAATCATAAGTGCAGATGTTAACTGCCGTTCACCAGCTTGGCACAACAAAATTCCAGAGAGACCTGGCATAAACAATGGACAACGCCTCAAATAGTTCCTTGCAAACAGCTGCTATACAATCCTAAACCAACCTAACAACCTACCGACCTTCTCCAGTACAATGTGGTAGGCCACAATAGACATTAACTTAGTCACCAGATCCATTGCAGACCATACTATAAACTGGACTGTCGCCAAAAACTGGACAACCTCGGACCATAGAACTATCACGTTCCAGCTAAACGGCACAATAACCAGAGCAACAATACCCAAGCAAAAACAGAACAGATATGCTATTGGAAAGGCGGACTGGCCTCTCTTCCAAGAAACAATGTGAACGACTGCCTTCGCACTTGACACAGAAAGATTAAACTTGGACCAGTATCAAATGGAAATAACAAAATTAATCACCGAAGCGGCCAACAAAGCCATCAACAAGAGCTCCAACAACTAAGATGGGAGGTGAACATCGCAAGAAAAGATTTCCAGCGTACCAGACGAAGCTGGCCTGCTGCTGAAGTGGAAGAGATACGAGAACAATATCACACAGCCAGAAATAGATATACATGTACTACCAAGATCCGTGAGCGAAAACAGCGCACATAGGAACACCTAGTTTCCACCACAACACGAAACGACGACCTTTGGGGAGTGGTTTATCGTGTAACCACGAACAAACTCCCAAGAGGTGAAACTATCCCTGCAACCAAAAAACCGCAAGGAAATTACACAAAGACATGGCAAGAATCCACAAATAATATCTTGGATGTCATCTTCCCAGGACACCTAGACCCCACCACTCCAGAACAACAGTTGTATGCCACCAAAACTGTATCTACACCACAACACGTGAAGAGGAACCGTTTACAAGGAACGAATTGGTTAACGCGTCTGCAAGACTGCGGAACAAAAAATCCTCAAGCGCGGACCTCCTAGACCCTAAAATCATTAAAAAGATAGTTGAAACCATTCCAGAACAATTGCTGAGCCTATACAATAAATGCCTAGAAGAAGGATATTTTCCCCTCGCTTGGAGGGTGGCGGAGCTTCGACTTGTCTTAAAAAATCCAAATAAGCCACAGGACCTCTTGGGGTCCTACCGACCCATAGCACTCTTAACGGTGCTAAGCAAACTCCTAGAACACCTCCTGCAAAACAGAATCGAGCAACACTATATAAACTCAGATCTACAATCTCCGCACCAGTTCAGCTTCCGAAAGGGATGCTCAGTTGTAGATGCCTTAGAGAACATTACCAGAGCTGCCACAACAACAAATAGAAAGTATTTCCTCGTTATTACAGTCGACTCTGCTGAGGCGTTTGACACTCTCTGGTGGCCAAGCGTCCTGGGCAGACTCCGAGAGGCTAACCCGCCAACCAACCTCTACAACTGCATCAGTAACTACCTCACAAACAGATCCGTCCCAGTCACAGCCCCATACTGCTCCGTAACCAGACCTGTATACAGAGGATGCCCAAATGGCTCCGTCCTAGGCCCACTTCTCTGGAATATGGTCCTGAACGACTTCCTGAACCTAAACCTTGGAAATGGTAAGTTCCAAGCATATGCGGATGATCTGATTCTGATGCTAGCTGAAGACAGCAGAGCCCAACCAAAAACCACTAGAAACCGGGCGCTAGCCATCCTGCAAAAATGGGCCAACCAAAATAACTTATCAATATCATCAACAAAGACATGCTCAATATTACTTCGAGGGACCCTAGACATTAGGAGACCCCCCCAAATCAAAATGCAGGGGACCACAATCAAACTAACAACTGAGCTGAAACACCTTGGCATCATCTTGGATAGGCACCTATCCTTCACTCCTCATATCAGCTACCTACACAACAAAATCAGAAGGTACTCCTCCCTTATTGCCAGAGTTACTCGCAAAGATTGGGGCTTGAAAAAGAAAACCCTCGCCCTCTACCACAAAGCTGTCTTCCTACCAATCATCCTGTATGCGGCTGTAGTATGGTACCACAAAGCAACTACTGCAACTAATAGACGAAAGCTCGACACAACACAGCGCCACATTCTGCTCACCATCTCCAGAGCATGCAACATAGTCAGCACCCATGCACTCCAAGTTCTCATGGGTGCCCTCCCCCCTGGACTTGGAAATAGTTCGCTGTGGCCTCCTCCAACACCTTTCCAAGGACAAACTGTGACCTGCCAAGATTTTACAACGGATCCGAGAAATTACATCAAAGCAGAGGAGAAGAGGCTTACCCTACACCTACAGCAGACCTGGCAATCACCCTGAGAAAACTTTCAGAAGGGCACAATAACTCGGAAATTCATACCTCGGGTACTTGCCGTCTATCCAAAATACCCACACTGGCTATCACCAGGATTACTAACCACCTATCTGCTCACCGGCCACGGTGCCATCGGACAAAAACTGACTTCCTTTGGACTCAGTAACACACCACTTTGCCACTGCAGACAGACAGAAACGTGGGAGCATCTTATGCACCACTGTGAATTATACGAGGACCTACGATGTCGCCTAATCACAGAAACACAATACGTATTACAAAACCAGGAGCATCATGTACTAGAGGAGGCGCATAGCTACAAAGCTCTAACTAAATATGCGCAAGACCTCTTCGGCCGAAGAAGAACCTTCCCTGAGCCACGACCATGAGCAGTGAAACCCTGTTGACTCACCAACCCAAAGAACGCTCTTGCGTATATAAACTTTCAGACCGAAAAAACATAACTACCTGGAAGAAACCCCCACCTCATTACTCAAATTCCTGAGGGAGAAGCCTCTCACTTGGACTAGACAAATCCATCGAGTGCAACACACAGGGACACTCTCCATATGAACCTGAAAGCGACAGCCACCCAAGACGGTGCTGCTAGGTAGAAATCGCTGACGCGCTGACCCGCAGAAACTGCGTGTGACAGCTCACCTACGAGACAAAGAGTGGAAACTAGTCGAGCAAGTCACCATTGAGAGACATCATCCCGCAAATGGCATACGTACCGAGACAACTACTTTAGTGCCAGAACCTGCGGGGACAATGACAAGACAAACAGCAGATAAACTGCTGCAGAGCCTTACTGGCGATCTGAGCCGGCTTCCTTGCTGAGCTCACTATTCTCCCATACCTGTCAGGCGGGGGGGCGACGGCCTTCCTGTCTCCCCCTCTCCCTCTTTTCCTTCTGGCAGGAACTCTCTTCTCCTGAGGACATAGCAAATGTCTTGGGCAAAACCTTTGCTGAAGTTTCAGCGGCCTCAACTTATTCTGCGGATTTTTAGAAAATAAAGACCAAGACTGAACAATGAGCCATCAACTTTCGAACCTCAGTTTTCCTTCCGTATAATCAGCCTCTTCAATATCATGAACTTCTACATGCCATTAAAACAACACGCAACGGTGCCGCTGGGCCAGACGGAATATCTTATATCATGTTACAAAACCTTGGTGACAAAAATTTACAAATACTGCTGGTCTACTATAACCGAATATTTATGGAAAACATTTATCCCAGCTCTTAACATCATGCTACAGTTCTTGCCTTTTTGAAACCAGGAAAAGACCCTACCAGGCCATGCAATTACCGACCAATTTCCCTCTCCAGTCACCACCAAATATGGAGGATGCGGAAAGGTCAGGGAATGACCACCGCATATTCCCGGAGCAATATGGCCTTAGTTGCTAATGCTCCAAATAACAACAACAACATCCCTCTCCAGTTGCCTCGGTAAATTACTTGAAAAAATTATTCATAATCGACTTGTTTGGATCATCGAAACACAACACCTAATGAGTAATAATCAGCATGCCTTTTGTAAGAACAGGTCCTCCTTAGATCTCGTGATCAAGGCAGAGTCTGCAATTTGCAATGCCTTCGTAAAAAATGAACATCTTGTTTTGGTTTCCATAGGCATAGAGAAGCCATTCTCAGCGACCTCCGTGCCCTTGGTCTACGAGGCAATCTTCCTATATTCATCAGGAACTTTCTCCAGAATCGTTCGTTCCAAGTTCGATACCACAACTCGCTTTCTATGACATTTTTACAGGAAGAAGGAGTGCCACAAGGTACTGTATTGAGTGCAACCCTCTTTGCCCTTAAAATTAATTCTATCACAAAAGAACTTCCAAATACAGTTGAGACCTATTTTTTATGCGGATGATCTCTTCATTTCTTGCCACTTTCAGAATATGAGATTCATTGAACGGCAATTGCAGATATCCTTGAATAAGGTCCAAAGGTAGGCAAGACTCAATGGTTATCGTCTATCTCAGCAGAAAAACTGTTGCAATCCACTTTTGTAATCAACGAAAAATGCATACAGATCCTGAACTTCAGATGTCAAATTTTACCATTCCAGTGACCAACAATATCAGGTTCTTGGGATTAATCCTTGACAGAAAATTAAATTTTTTTGAGTACATTAAATCGGTGCGCACTTCCTGCCTCAAAAAACTGAACATACTCAGAGCTTTATCTGCCCTGCCTTGGGGAGCAGACCGTACATCTTTGCTTCTCTTATACAGAGCATTGATCAGATCCCGTTTGGATTATGGTGCTCCAATCTACGATTCTACCCGAAAGAGTACACTACGCTGGTTGGACCCTATACAGCATAGTGCATTGCGGATTGCCCTTGGTGCATTCAGGACATCTCCTACCCATAGTTTATATATTGAAGCACATGAGCCCTTTCTTTGTCTCCTCAGGAAAACGCTACTTCTTAAGTATGCAGCCCGAGAATACAAAGTTGCTGTCAGCATCCTATTGAGCCATACCTCTTTAATCCACCACTGCAAAACCTCTATAGAAATAAACCCAGTAAAATAAGACCGGCAGGCTTACGCCTAATTGAAATAACACAGAGTTGGAATCTTCCTAATGTCAACAGGCTACAAGTAGTGAAATGCCCTCACCCACCTTGGACACCTCCTCCTCAATTAACTTGTGATACTTATCTTCAAAAATGGGGAAAGAATCACCTACCGTCACTCAACGTGAAACAACTTCATGCAAGCCATATTCAGAAATATGCTAGTTTATTGCCAATATATACTGATGGCTCCAAATCACATTCAGCCGTTGGAGCAGCAGCAGTATTTCCCACTACAATAATTTCTGCTTCCCTTCCACCTGAGTATAGCAGCTTCTCTGCAGAACTTCGTGCAATAAAGTTAGCTTTAGAAAACCTGAATCTCTACCCATCTCAAAAATATATTGTATACACTGGCTGTCTAAGCTCAATTACAGAACAATACAAAACTTTTCTTACAAGGTTCATCCTATATTAAACCAAATCAGAAGCCTCTTATTAAAAATTGAGGAACGTCATCAATCAGTGACCTTTTGAATCCTAGCCCATTCGGGGATAAAAGGGAATGAACTCGCTGACAAAACTGCCAAAAATCCATCAACTTACGATTTAACCCTTGCTCCTATTCCAATCTATGACTATAATCATATCATACAAACAACATGTCTTGCACAGTGGAAAGAGCTATGGCACACCCAAACCAATAATAAACTTAATCAGTTGAAACAGGATCCACAGCTTTGGCGCTCTAGCATCAAAACAGTACGAAGAGAAGAAGTAGTGCTTGCACGAGCACGGATAGGACATACCTGACTCACCTTCATCTACTTAGAGGAGAGGATCATCCTCAATGTCCACACTGTTCCTCACATTTAACAGTCAAACACATTCTTGCTGACTGCCCTCACTATCATCAGAACAGAATATCCATCCTCCCTTCCCTAAGAAATCTTCGAGAACCGAAGACATTAAAACATATTATTGGTGACGATGCAAACATCAATGAATTTTTCTCTTTTTTGAAAAATGGAATGTATCATAAATTCTAAAACATCTCTATAATAAAACATAAAGTGATTATATCTGAAATTTGTTTTTTTATCGTTTTCCTATGAATAGGCGCACTATAGCCCCAGCGTGCGCCATTAAACCCCCATCACACACACACTTTTCCTTCTGGTGTGCCCCACTGACATTTGCCTGGGTCGTCTTCTCTATTGATTCCAGTTTTTCCTACCTTTCTCCCCCAGTCTTCAGTCTTCCCCTCCTCTCTATCTGCACGCCAGCGCACGAGCTACACCTGGCCGACCGGGCTAGCCGAGTGGGTAAAGTACCTGCCCGGCAACCCAAAGGTCGCGGGTTCGATTCCCGCCTCGGGCTTGGATCAAAGTACTGCAAAAAACCTTGGGAGGTGCAATATGGCCACAGAAGCCGATGCGCCAACAACTACCAAATCAAAAAAAAAAATCACGAGCTACACCAAAATTTTAACTTCTCTAAACTATTTTCGCCAACTCCTCGGCCACTAAATCTCCAATACACCCCAATCTAACCGAGAAAATAGAATATGTATGTGTTCAACGGGCGCGATATATACACTTTATTTTATAGGTCTTCGCCACTGAAATCTCAGGAAATTAGGTGTCAGGGCCTGCCAGAGTAAATGCAAACTACTAGGTACCTGGTCTGCCTCCATGGGGTGAAAGTGGGACAACGTCAGGCCTGAGCAGGGGTCTGGCGGCTAAATGGCCAGAAGAACAACGGTACACGACACCACACACCTCAAGATCCATACACTTTTAAATCTCTGGCCTTAACAGTGAACTGTATCACCACACAATGTAAACTACGCGGAGATGGGGGAAACCCCTGGTGCCGTCTGACCCTGAATGCACTTTACACTTTACCTAAACATCATTGCTGACCACGTACACCCATTCATGGCAACAGTCTTCCCTTCTAGCGGTTCCGTCTTTCAGTAGGATAATGCGCCATGCCACGCCGCCCGGATTGTTTGGGACTGGTTCGCGGAACATCAGGAAGACTTCCAGGTATTGCCCTGGCCTCCAACTTCCCCAGACATCAATCCCATCGAGCATCTGTGGTTTGTGTTGGAACAGCAACTCCGATCTGCGGCGTCTCAACCTTCGTCTCAACCTCCGTCTCAACCGCGACCTAACAGGAGTTAAAGAATCTGCTGGTTATGTGTTGGTACCAGATACCACAAGACACATTTAGAAATCTTGTAGCGTCCATGCCTCGCCGGGTACGAGCTGTATTGGCTGCACGTGGAGGACCAACATCATATTAGGTAGGTTCTCATAATGTTTTGGCTCATCGGTGTATATTTGTTACAATCAACCCTCGTATTTCTTTCGGTTGAGCCACACGTGGCGACAATTTCAACAATGTGTTTTTGTGAAAAATTCTACTGTTGTATAAAACATTAGTTATCTTAAAGGCTTATTTACTTTCTGGTACATAATTTTCTTCATAATTTCACTATAGTGTCAATGCACAGAATGTTACAGTTTATTCCACTCTCCCTGACTGATTTCGCACGGGTTTTAGTAATTTCAGGCTACTTGCACTTTTAAACTTGCACTTTTGGCTACTTAAGTCCGCTCAAATATTCAGGATAGTCAGGATAGTTAAATTTAAAAGTAACTGGATCTCTCGATCTCTCTTTAGGATATTTGTCATCTAGAACTTTTTTTTCCCGTGTTTGCGCTGAACATTTTGATGTTTTAGTTTGCATAATCAGTTACTTCTTTTTTGTGCTTGGCCACCCATGGACTAAAACCAATGAGGACAACCTCATTGGTTTTAGTCCATGGGTGGCCAAGCTTAGTAACTCTAGAGCCACAGAAGATTATCTTTGAAGGTTTGAGAATTGTAACCCTTCGATGTACTTAAATGAATTTTATTTTAAAAAAAAATTCACTTTTGTAGTAAAAAATTTACTTTTTATATCGAATTATTTCAAAATCATATACAATCCTCATTAAGGGCTGTTTAAACTAAGAGATATGTTTAAAAACGTAGAATATTTTGATGTTTGAAGCAAACTGTGCCCTTCCCAGTTTCACAGATGTTTGTACATTTCTGTATGCATAGTAAATGTTTGAAAACAGTGCGAGAATTCCTGGAAAAATGCTAATTGATTTTGAAATCATTAGATTCTCCAGTTGCTAATCGCAGGTTTATTATTATTATTTCTCCCTGATTGGAGGGAGTTCCACCCCGTGACGGGTATTGCTACTAAGTATACAGGGTGGTTGTTATGTGTGGTGTTACTGGTGGTCGAGGAAGTCTCTGACTATCCTACAGGTGTTCAGGATTGCGACTTTCTGGAGTTCCTTCTAGGTGTTCTCTGAGAGGCCTATTGCTGCTAGGCTCTTATGGCACCATATCGGTGGTTGACACGATGATCGGGATAGTCGTTACTTATTATTATTTTGTGGCGTGAATATTTCCAGTCCAAATGATTCTGGGAGGCGCAGTTTTGCTATGTGTAGTTTATAAATGCCACATGGTTGCATTTGTAAATCGAAGTTGAATCGATTTTATTTAAAAAAACATACCGTTTTTCCCATGTAATTCCGCGTGATGTACGTTCTGTTCGCACTTTTGCTTATTAATATTTCAGTTTTCATAAATTAATTTTAACGAGGATGAATCCTTGGATTGCCATGACGGGATTGCGTATCGCATTTTGTAGATAATTCGTATATCAATAGAAGTCGTTTCCTAATTTAACGAATAACTTGCATTGTAATTGGGCTAAAAACCTGTTGTGTGTGCTTTGAATTTGATATACTAAAGAGGTAGGTCTACATCTATTACCACAGCGATGTGACAGGTACCTAACTGAAACATTTCCTAGAAAACAGATCATGTAATTTCACTTTGTGGCTACCTAGTGTCTCCACGTGATGTCTCCGCGGCTAGCGCAGGAATTAAGATCACCAATTTTCATACCGTACGGAAAAGGCATGGGTTTGAATTCCATCGATACGGAATTTTTATGGGCTCTTCTCACACCTTCGCGGATTAGTTGGTCTCGGCCCTGAGTTTTTCCTCCAGCAAATCATTCAAGCCGACCATGAATTCACGCAATCTACAGGCATTATGTACTGACGTCTTATGGCAATAGTTGCCTCGGTGCTCATTCCTGTCAACCATCTTGACTCGACTTATGGTGAACGCTGTTGCTGTGCTGGATCGTGACTTCCTGAATAGAACTTCGTTGAGCTAGGGTACCATATACATGTCTGCCGCATTATTGAGGAGCCCGCCATAGCCGAGTGGTCAGGTACGGGGTTGTATAAGTACACACTTGCTTTGAGTGATCGCGGGTCAAGTCCATAATGGTTAAATACTATGCTGTTTCTCGTATTCTCTGTATCTTGTAAACTCCTCCAACCGTGTGGTCGTACTGGAGTATAAACAGAAAATTTCATTATGCTACCACTATTCAATTAGAATAAAATTTCAAAGTTGCATGTGGAATGATTAGACAAGTGGTCAATATCCTTGTTAATAGCTGATGAAATAGGCGACCCTTGCAAGCCGGATGCAAGGGAGCCCAATTAAATGGATCAGGGTTTGCGTGTCTTTTCCTCTAACGCGCATGGTTACTATGCTGTGACGTAATCGCTGGACGGAAAGATTTGCCCAATATACAGTACTTAACTCCATGTTAAGACGTAGAGTAAATGTATAGTTTCTGTTAAGATATAAAATATACCTGCTTTAGTAACTCTGCGTTAAGACAGAGTGCGCAGTTTTCAATTTCAGTCTTTTTTTCTTTTCGGAGTCATTATCGTTTAAAGTTTATATCAGAAACTATAAATATTTTGACATGAATTAAAACTGTGGCAGAAGGGAATAACTTATGCAATGATTGACGAATGATATATGTATAAAGGCTTGGGGAAATATTTTGCAGTAGATTTACTGTGTGCTGTCATTGATTACAGCAAAGTTCAACAACACTATTCCTCTTTGAAAGTATAAACGATTAACCATGCTCGTAACCGTAAAGTTGGAAAAAATCTGCGCATGTGCCAGTTCTTTCAGAATCGTAGTTTCGTAATTTATTCTCCGTTGCTCGTTCCAACCAAATCATTGCGACACGTAAATATCTTGCACTGTAGGAGAGAGAAACGATATCTGTTATTACAGTGAAACAAGGCCACAAGTTCTAGGACGACATTTTTATGTAGACCGCAGATGTGTCTGTCGTAAATTTCTCCCCGTAAGTGGCGCCACGTGCAAAGAAAGTAAATTCCCTCTTGGGGTCACTGTTCATATACATGACCCCCTTTGCAATGCTTCGTCGAGTCGTGCTCGATTAGTTCCATGGCTTCGCGTATTACCTCCCCATTTTCCGTTTCTTGTCGGAATCTACGCGCTCATCGGGGGGGACACAACGTTTTCAGGGAGGCCATCGCTATATTCCGAGTACCGGGAGGGTGAGTAGAACGAGACATTTAGAATCATTAATATCCAGCAAAGACTGTAACTGAATCTGGGGGGGGGGGGGGATCGACACAAAAATGAAAACATCTATCGCCTCTAATGGTTGCCTCGGCAATTGTCAAACAACATCGAGAAACGCGCAGTTTCCTAATGAGGTTTCCATCTCAGATCGTTACGCCATAGTTCACTGATGCTAACCTGTGCTCATTGAAATTGAGGTTCTTCTGTTATTGCTGTATGTGGAGATCTGTCGTGCCCTCTCCCACATGAGAGTATTCTCTGTTATTTTGTGTTTTTTTTTTACGATTTTCTTAGAAGTACAGACTTCAATGCTGCATAATCGTGATTAACATACCTTTTGTTTAGTAATAACTTGTTCATGGATCGTTTCATGAATACAAGAGTAGAACAGAAAAGTGAGTTATTGAGTATGAACTCTCGTTGTAATTGCCTTATCATCATGATTGTAATTTAAATTAGTACTTAGCGTTGATCAGGTAGCTGCTAATCCGGATTGTTAGCAGCGAATGATCCAATTTTCTGGAAATGTAAAAGAAAGAACATCGAATCAGAATTCGGTAAGTCGATATTATGTTCTGGATGAACAGAGTGCATGTAAATTGATATAAAAATGCAGTAAAATTTGGCGAAAACTTATGGAAACTTTTTTTTGATATTGTGGTAACGCGTAATGTTATCACTTTTATGAAGTCCCGATCAGATGTGTACTAATACATAGAAAGCACACCGTTTATTGTAATTAGGGCTTCGGTTTATGTTATCGTTTTTTCGCCTTATCGCGGTTTACGCATGTCCAGTGAAAATGATACGTAACGTCCCGGTTTGTTTTTGAATTCCGACACGTTGAGTGGCTAGTTACTGATTTTGCGCCTTACAGTTCGTGTGCTATCCGCGCGCGCGCAAATATGAGGTACAAGCTCGTGTGCCATTAAATAATAATTTGAATTTGAACTTTCTTGTGTACTCTTTGTTTTAAAATATTTTATTATTTTTAAAATTGAATAGTTTTAAAATTTTATTTTTATGTTTAAAATTTAATTTAATTTAATTTTAATTGTTTTAAATATTTTAATTGTATATTTTTATTATTTTAATATATTTAAAATATTTTTATTTTTTTATTTAATTTTTATTTTTATTGTTTTTAAAATTTCGTGCAGTCTTTGCGGAACGCAGTTTTTCATCATTCTCATCCCTGGTCTTAGAATGCTATACTGGATAATAAAATAATGGTTGCAATCATTCAGGTTCTAATTCCAACAGAGCTCACTTAGAACGGAAGATCAGTGTACGTACTCAATAAGGAAATATCAAGTAGAGAGAGAACCAAGGGGAAATATTGGGGAGAGGGAAGAGACATTTTTCTTAGGTCGTTATTTACACTTGTGAAAAGACAGCTGTGATAATTTGTAAAATTACTCCCTACGACTCAGGGACTTTTTTTGTGTGTGTTTATGGAGAGAGGAGGAGGAGGGGAGGGGTAAAATGGTAGGCCAGAGAAGGCGGAAACTTTTACGATTACGGATGTCATCATGTTTATATGGAGATGGCGTAAATTATCACAGCCACGGAACGCATTAACTACTTTTGTTAGTCATGCAAATTGTAGCTTCGTCCTAGTTATGGTTACCACCTCACTTTTGTTTCCTTTTCCTGAAATGCGATTAAGAAACGTCGTTAAACTAGAACGAGACGTTTTAACCAATTTCCTTTGGTTATTTGCTGGCGCCCAAGGAGTTTTGCGGCCCTTTGTAGAGTTATATGCTTGTGCTTGGTGCAGTGAATTGTTCATTCCTTTATAACAGAAATTACTGCCGCTTTGAAATCCTCGGAGTGTAAGTTCAAGACAGTGCACGATATTATGGCACGATGTACAAATAGTAAAAGTTTGGCATCAGACGATATCCCATTCCTTCCTTGGCTTTTGGCTTCTTTTTGTGCTTGCTAATGGGACAATTTATGCCTCCATGTGTTATTACAAAGTAAACAGATGTCCTCCTCGACTTGTTATGACTCGGTGGCCATGCTAGCGAAGGCCAATTGCTGTACTGGCATCTCATTCCTCATAGTCTAACTGACGTTCTCTATTGGCATATATGTAGCAGATTTGTACAATGTTTCATGGGATGGTGACAGGTCATATATTTCGTTTACACCTGTGTATCGCTGGAACAACATCCTTACAAAGACCATGTATCTTTTTGGATTTATTTCGATGTCATTCCGAGATAAACGGGGTGGGGGGATACGTGACAGTGGTGGTGGTGTGCTGTCAGCAAGCTTTCTCTGAGTAAATATGGAAAAAGTTCATTAATGGTGTTTTTGTAAGCACACAGTAACTAGAAATCCTGCCTCCGAAACTCATGTTTTTATTTGGTGTTTTAAAAACTGCTCCAATCATGTGGAGCTGTTTCAACGTACGTAATATTTATATGGAGAAGTTAATGAAGCTTCAGTAATAAACATTCCAGAATACGGAATGTTTATTATTCCTTCATACGTATTTCCTGAAAATAACAATATACAGAAATTCAAGTCTAATGTCGACTAGTATCCTCTTTCATCTTCTCAATTTCATCCTATCGCACAGTACTAAGTACTATAGGTTCTAATACCTCTCATGACTGGGGGTTTCATAAAAGAATATGGATCTGCATTATCTTGTTAAAAAGTATTTCCAATTAGGCAGTGCAGTACTCTTATAGTTTGCTTTTATATCGCTTATAAATAAACACAGAATTTTTCTTGTTTATTAATTTTAATTTTCAGCATGTTCCACCCTGCAGCCATTCTGATGTTTTATCATGCACACGTGTCATACAATAGGACGGAAGTCATGCGCAGTCGCTCCTTTACTGCGCATGTCTGTGTATTGTTGACGGTTGCTATGAGATATCGTTTACGTTATTTTTCATGTCAAATGACAGAATAGAGTAAAAATTACGCTGCTTATGAAAAGAAGTGGTTGTTTCATGCAAATCGTGATTAAAAAAATAGTATAACACGTGACTCGTTCTGGTAGCCGTAGCCATGAAAAGTTCATTCAGTTTGGAGTTTTCATATGCGTGCTCGGGAGATCCCCCCCCCCCCCCCTCATTAGTTCGTTCTTATCTCAATGGGAGGTTTCAAATGTGTATGGAAGTCGATATATCTGTGAATTTTCTCTTTGTCTGTAGTTAGGAACAAGCACGCCAATGCAGAGAGAGTACAATTCTTACAAACTATAGGATCAATTATACGCTTTTATTTTATAGTATAGTCATTTTCGTAGATGTTTGGTAAATGGATCGTGGTTGTTAGAATGAACTTTAAGCTTTTGTTTTCAGTAGCTGAATGTCGATCTATGCGATTCAGACGGAATTACAATTGTCTGTATGGGATATCTTATAACGATCTTGCTGTTACCGGTAAAAACGACAAGTTGAATATCACTGTTGACAACTTTAACAAGGTACCTCAATTTTTTTTCTATTAAGATCTACTAAATTTCTCATAAAAAATAATACGGTGGTGCTAGTGTAATTACAATTGTAATCTGCCATCACCAACAGTCTGTCTTTTGTGTGTGGCAGGTTATTCTCCCCTTGGCGACGTTGCTCCCCTTATATGGCTATCACACTTTAAACTACCATATATGGCTTTAGATTTTTTTTTTTTTTTTTTAAGAAAACCCCAAACACGAACGGTATCAAAACTTGTACATACTACTTAGTACCGTGCATAGGATGAAGGAGATGGGAAGGGAGGGAATGCCGGAAACTTTGCTGCTCTAGTGACTAAACACGAGTTTCATCACTTCAATCCAACAAGCAAAGTGGTGAAATTACACTGGTTGATGAAAGATGTAAATACTATAAAAATTTCTTTCAGTTGGGGCAATCTATTGACTAAAAAGATTGTTATTAATCATTCTTAGTAATTATTGTTATTAATTCATTTAACCGTTGTTATGGAACAAACCATTCTTCCATAATTTCGCCATATATGAAAGCGCAAGCCATCCGACACACAGTTCCATCAGTATCAATGCAAATAGCGACTAGTGGATCGAGGCCATACCTTACGAAACCCCCACATCACGAACACTGCCACCTGCAAACTTCACCGGAGATGCCTAGCGAGCGTTCTCCAGACCAGATCACGTCCATTTCATTGGAATAAAATGTATCGTGACTCATCACTATAATGCTGCTTCCATGAAGTCACAGTGCAGAGTATTCACTGCATAATGTCACCTAGCACTGTTCATTGGATTTAGTAATCAAAATCATGATTATGTGCTACACAACTCTACCGTAGAAATTCATGGCATGTAACTCTCTGCGAGTTGGGGAAGCTCTGGGATTATGAGGCCGTTTTATCTTCAAATTAAGTGTGCTGTTGCATAAGGTTTGCAATGTGAGGCATTACTTTTTTTAGTCCGCCTCATACATATGTTAAAATTACGTCTCAGAACAATGGATAAATACAATTGGTACAAAACAACGTGACCCATGTCACATTGAAAAAATGGCATTATATAGGATTACTAATCTTTTACAAAACGTCCTTGTCTAGACTATAATACTTTTTTCTGGATGCTAAAAATCCAATCACCAGGGCAAAGCCAGCTCACAAAAGGCCTTCAGAGAGAGTCAATAGATAAAAAAAAATAAATAAAAGAATGTATCATTTATCGCAGGGGACCCCAACCTATCTGGCGAGCCGGATCCGGCTCGCCAGATGATTTCATCCGGCCCGAAAGACTGTTTCGTCCGCCTTGTGAAATTTATTCCATAGAAATCTTTTTTGGTTGTTACATATCGTATATAAGGGTATTTTTAATCAAAATATAATGTAAATGCGTCCAAATATAATTTTGTAACATTGTTGCAACTCTGTGCGCTTCCACTTGGCAGAGCAGTGTTTCTTGCGATGTCGGAAATCCCAACAGTGCGAGTGCCCAAGGCTATAAGTTTATAGCCTCGAGTATTTCCGGCAAATTGCTAAACACTAATCTAAATATTAATCAAATAAGTACAGTGTATTAGTGAAAGAATTGTATGCAATGCGTTCTTTGCAGTTTGCAATGTAAAGATGAGTACGCGTATTAATCTTTCTCCTGGTCAGCTATTCTCATTCAGACCGTAGTCGTCGGGCCGTTGCACCGATTATCATGCGCAACAATTTATTAGTGATATTTATAAATGCATATTATTTTTAATTTTATTTAACTTTGAATTTTTAATTTTAATTTAACGAATCAAGATGTCAAGGAAAATAAAAATTTATTCCGAATGTCGTGTCTTCAATGAACTTTGGTTGATTAATTATTTTTTTATAAGGGACAATGACCGATGTACCTGCCTTATATGTAAGGAAGCAGTTTCTGTGTTGAAAGAATATAATTTGAAACGGCATTATACGACAAAACATGCCTCAACTTACGATAAACTTCAAGGAGAGTCGCGAAACAAGAAATTACAAGAGCTGAGCTTTGATTTCAAGAGGCAACAACAACAGATGACACGTTTCACTAATCAGAATTTAAATTTAATTATAGCTAGTTTGCGAGCATCTCAAATCATTGCTGAAGAAGGAAGGGCTTTTATTGATGGCGAGTTTGTGAAAAGAGTGTGCCTATCAATTGCAGAAGAAATATGCCCTGATCAAGTTAAGCACTTCGCTGCTATAAGTTTATCAGCGTCAACTTTAGCGAGAAGAATCGAAGATCTTCTCGATCAGCTGAAACAAAAAGTTACAGATTTTATAAATTTTTCGATTGCAATTGATGAAAATGAACATATTACCAACACAGCACAGTTACTCATTTACATACGCGGTATAAATCAAAATTTTGAAGTCACAGAAGAACTGGCTGCACTTGAAAGCTTGAAGAATAGAATCTCTGGTGAAAACATATTTTATAGCGTATCAAAAGTGTTTGAAGACCTGCAGCTTGATTGGGAATTGTTGACAGCAATTACGACCGATGGTGCAAAGAATATGGTTGGAAAAAATATTGGTTTCATCGGCCATATTAATAAATATTTTGATTCCAAAAACATCGAAAGACCTATGCAATTTCATTGTGTTATTCACCAGCAATCGTTGTGCGGTAAATTTTTGTCTTCGAACTCAGTCATGTCGACTATAATTAGCATTGTGAATTTTATACCCAAAAATGGCCTGAACCTTCATCAGTTTAAAATTTTCTTGGAGGAAATCGAAAGAGAATATGGTGATTTGTTGTATCATACGGAGGTGCGATGGTTGAGTCGCGGTAATGTGTTAAAAAGATTTTTTCAACTCAGAACCGAGATAGACATATTCATGAACGAAAAATTAAAACCAGTCCCAGAATTAACAGACTCTAAATGGTTATGGGAACTTACATTTTTAACAGATATTTGTGAATATTTGTATACATTGAAGTCCGAAATCTTGAATTATTGATGGAAGCATTTGTTGATCGATTTGTTGATTTCGAAAACAATAGAAAAGTATTTACATTATTTCAGAATCCATTTGATGTAAATGTTTCACAAATAGATCAAGATCTACAATTAGAAATCATAGATCTTCAAGGTAACGATAACCTGAAAACATTATTGAAAAATGAAACGTTCATTAACTTTCATAAAACTTTGACAGAAAATTAATTTCCAGAATTAAAAAAATTAGCAAGAAGAATAATTTATATTTTTGGTAGCACTTACCTATGTGAACAAACATATTCAAAAATGAAATGTATAAAATCCAAACATCGATGAAGAATGACAGATGAACATTTGCAAGACTTTTTTAAGATTGGGAACTTCTACTATTAAACCTAACATTTCAATTATTGCTAAATCAAAACAACTACAAACATCTCATTGATTTGCTATTTCTGTAATATCAAATGTGATTATAATAATAAAAATTGTGATTTTTAATATGACTATGTCTTTATTTACAATAAATATGCCCTATTTTTTTATTTTTTTATAGTTTATCTATCTTGTACACCCCGTTTGACCTGGTGAAGTCGCTAAAATTGCGTTTTTTAGTCGTCAAAATTGCACCGACTCCGGCCCGCCATTAGTTATGAATTTTCTATGTGGCCCTCCGATGAAAAAGGTTGGGGACCCCTGATTTATCGCATTGTTGCTTATTTTCCGCAACCTATAGCCGTCGAAGTCTACTAGCTACGATGTTCAATGATCTTTCTTTCGTGTGTCATCCCACTCGTAGAGGGACAAGTTGGCTGTTCTTGAGAGCCGATTCTTTGGAAACCACAGCACAATAGACAGGTTACCTTATATTTTTTTCCACAAACGTTTTTGAGTTTTTCAGGCGAGGGCTGCGCTACTCTCTCTCTCTCTCTCTCTCTCTCTCTCTATATATATATATATATATAGGACTCGAATTTTTCGTCCAACAACTGTTCTGAATTAGCATCTGCATTTCGCTCACTCTCTTCCAAACCAGTCCGAACACGCGCCCCAATACAATTAGCATCCATTCTACAGAACCAACTTTTTCTCTTCCTCATTTATTCCTCATACTTCTGTTTTCTGGAACAACCGCCTTTCACTTGTATTTCTTGAAAATTAAAACCTACACAAATTCAAGCCTAATGTCAACAAATATCCTACTACTCATACATTTAGTGCTGTAGGTCGTAATTTAGTACTTTATCGTCTCATAGTAGGATATTACTTACGTTGTGTTTTTTTGTTTTTGTTTTTTTTTTAATAGCAGTGTAAAGAATGTTGAAATTAAGATAGGCATAGTTGGAGATCAGACACTGCAAAAAAAAAAAAAAAAAAACAGCGTGGCACGCTGAAACTGAATTATCTGATTTATCAGATAACGCGAAGCTTATTAGTGGATAATCATGTTCTATCCTGACGATCAAATTACGTGTTTAATATTTGATTAAACAAGCAGTTTGATTAAATTTAATGATATTTCAGGTGCTGTTGTTAGTCAGTTCCTAAATAGTTTATGGTAATTCTGTCCTTGGTGAATACTGTATACACATAATTGTCATTCTGATTTTTTTTTAATGTATCGATGTGGTGGCTTATTAAATGTATCAGTTTGTAAATTGTATATATGTCTATCTTTTCCCGAGTTCCATATGTACACAAGCCACTCCTTGGCCCTCTTAGAAAGCACGCCCATTCCCGAATTAATAACTTTATACGTTAGATAAAACCAAGTTTTAATTGTGCAGCGTCAATTCAGAAAGTTGGTTCGGCGAATGTAAGCTACATTGTGTGGATGTATGAAGAACAAGCCTTGTGTATACTGAAAACATCTATCTAAAGAGGATACTGATTAATAATTAATTAATTTGTGTTGTAATTAAGAACAAACTGCCTGTAGTGTACACAGAAAGACAATTGTTTGGGTGGAAAATAATTTTGATTGACACTAACCATGTGCCGCGTTTAGCACTTAGTGTTATTTTTATACAACCCCCAGCACATGAAGCAGTGTTCCCTGTGGACAACAACGCCACTAAAAGTAATAATACATCCCGGAAGTGGATAAAAAGGGGATGGGCGAGGCAGTGTGTTTACATGCTGGGCTTGCAGACAAGGATGACGCAGTTTCTTCGCGCTTATCTCTAGGCGGCACTCCAAGGCCGTCTGCAGCTAACAACTAGTAAATAAAGTTAAGTCTTCTTTCCCTCCCGTAGCTACCTTTATCGTGTCAAAGAAGTGGGGTATGTTCTCTTTAGTAGCGCAATTACTTTCTCTGTACCATGTCATGCCCTCTCAGGGTAGGGAAGATACAAACTGGTGGGTGACTGCGTCCTTGTTTGGGGGATTACGCCGTAAATAAAATCAAAACAAACAGGAGTTCCTTGTTCTGATATTCAAAACACATGCATAATTATTCATTGGAGGTTATTTGAACGCCAATCACTGTGCGAAGTTTTGACGAAAAGGTTTTAGATACCACCAGATTAAATAACTTCTCAGGTATAAATGGTTTTAGTATTCGTAATAGTATATTTCGCTGGATAATTGATACCCTGTTTAAAGAGTCACAGTAGTGACTCTTTAAATTTGAGTCACTATCGTGACTCAGTTTAAAGGGTCCTTGGGTTCTGCAGTGAAGTAATGGTTCAGTGTTGACCAATGTACATGTACATTTTATTTTTTTTTCTCTGTACCACTTGATATTCTACTCCCAATGGAAGGGATGTTTGCTGACGAAAAAGAACACAGAACTGTAAGGTCTAATGTTTAGCATCAGCAAGTCTCGTGCATGTTTATTACATTCGGTCAGTGAGCAACCTTTCAATTTTCTTTGGTTCCCCAACAATACAACAACATGGATATTCTAAAGGAAGAAAGAAATGCATTCATTTGTCTCGAGTTCCTACCATTATAACTGAATACTTATGATTTTTCTGCCTTTTGTGAGGAAGAAATTTGGCACCATTTCAGATGATGCCTGGTCTCAATCGTACTTGAATTCTAAGCTTTTCAGAAAGAGATGATATAATTGTTGCGAAGTAGAAATTTTGAATACTTTGTCTAGTTGGACGAAGCAAAAAAAAAAAAAAAAAAATGCACGTACAAAACTTCATCACATTAATAGAAAGAGAAAAGCCATAAATAACAAATAGATATTTGTGGAATGAAATGTTACGCTATGAATAGACACCATGTGTACTAATGCTCCTCGGCCTTTTTCTGTGGACCGTTTTAGATGATGCTGTAATATCAATGAGACAAAGAATGAGAAATTTCATTAGCAGTAACATGCCATCCATTGAAAAGTGCAGTAATAATAAAAATTAAGTAATGGGTCGCTAAGAATTGTAGGCCGCAGTAGCAAAGTGGTCAGGAGCGAAGTTGTATAAATATACTTGCTTCGAGTGACCGTGGTTCGTCTCACATGACTAATAAATACGGTACTGTCTCTTATATTCTTTCTATCTTAACTCCTCTGACCATTTGGGCGTCCAGTAGTATAAACAGAATTTTTTTGTTGGTTTTAATTAAACACGAATAAACACTTGAAATTGGTTCTCTGATAAAAGGTTGCTCAATATTGGTTTCAATCTGCTTACGGTTAACATTGTAATTGTGGGTTGAAATGATTTTGGTGTTTACAATACACCAAGCTCGAAAATCAAAAACAAACAAAAATGAAATCCACAGTTTTCACACAGTGAAAACTGAGAATTTTGTGCGCCAAGGTGGCTAGCCATGAAGCATTCGAGTATTGTAGTTTATTTGCTTGTATTCTTCGGTCCGTTTTCTTATTTGCTGGACGAAAAACCAGAATTTCTTTGACCAAAAAGCGAGATTTAGCGCTAACCTAGAGATTCTCCTCAAGCGCTTCAGCTCTACGTTGGCACGATAAACATCACCTTCTGCATATTGAATTCAAAAAATCAAATCTGTTGTGTATGCCCGTCAATCCTATATCCTTGGAAATCTGAATTATGGACCGCCATCGCCATCCACGCTTCAAAAACCAATTTTGAGCATGCTAATTCTGGCTTCTAAAGTGGCTTTCATAAACGGTAGAGGTCAGTGCCCTGAGAATGCACAGTTCCTCCTTAGACAGATGCTCCCAATAATCTCACTACTTCAAAAGTTTGGAAATGATTCGGACAAATATTCTTCAAACTCAGCATATCGTCGCTCACTTAACTGAATCCCCCTCCTTTTTCAACGCTAGCATGCCTCAGATAACTGTGCATTACTTGGACACTGGCAACCTACCAGCGCTGTTGCAGATTTCTAGTCATTGAAGCCCTTTAATTGAAATCGTGGTTGTTATTTGTATATTGTGTACAAATATATAAATAATTTGTACATTATTTATATATTTATATTCTTTTTTATTTTTATTTATTTATTTATTTTAAACCCTAGCCTTGTTTTCGCTCTGGATAAATGTATAACAAAGATTATTTGTTTACTTATTTATTTAATTTCTGAGAGATTGTTCCGAAAAATCTTGGAAACACTGTGTCATAACGGATAGATTATTATTTTACCCGCTTCTGTTTTGCTAATAATAATTTCAGTTGTTTTTATAGCCGGAATGGCGAGTTTTACAATGTTGAGAAACTTTTTTATTTTTACCACCAGCGGGAGATTTCAAAAGAAGCTGATTGAGAGATCGATGCGAATTTTTTCATGACTTGGTCGTCAAAGCTTGAATTTTCTCTTCTGAAATAACAAAGCAGTTTGTCCTTCGGCACAGTATATTTTGTGAGCAAGTTTCTTTTTAAATGGTACTGAATGTCTTCAAACAATTATTAGACATATTCTCATTAAAAATTACACAGATGGGCAATACATGAACAGTCAGTTACGTTACAGACAAAATCCACAGCCAGATGCTGCATCACAGCAACGAATTTTGTAACCTTTTGAGAAATTTTCTTTTACTGCATGTCGTGTTAAAATGAACCTTCACTAGCAAATGATTTAGACAAGTTTATTTTCCTGCAGGTGGATGGAACGGCTACCTAGTAGATGAATTCATTCTTGTAGAGATTCTGGCTTTCACAAATACAAGTACTTGCATCTTTTAGGTCACATAAAGATGTGCCTTCCTTTATCTCAGTATACCTAGTGATATACGTACCACTGTTTCAGAAACACGCATCTTGTTTTTCTTTTGAAGGAAAAACAAAGAATATACTAGGTTTGGCTATAAATTTACAGGATTGGGGAGTAATAGAAGGCTGGATCTCATGAAGTTTACTTTCTGGCAGAGTATTGTCGATCATTGAAATGAATTGTCTGCCACGTGGCCGAGGCGGACAGTGTAGGGAAGTTCAAACTCGAATTGAAGAGGCACTTTGTGGTGACGGGAAATGTATGAATGATAGGTGTTTTTTTTTTTTTTTTGGTGGAAGCAACAAAAGTCCTCTTCCTTGCATTATATAGTCATTATAATACTAATACTCATCATTGGTCGAACATAAAGCATGAAAAGAGGCCCGCATTGTCAGACTGCCGTAACCGTTCTTAGCAATTCACGTTGCACTGGTGCAGTTATTTTCAAAATGTTCTTTGGGTTGGCACAACAATAAGTTCTGCATCTGATATATATTTATATCGAGATTTGTCGCTTCACAGCATCCTTTTTCAGTCCTGCTGAAGCTAGTTTCTCCAAATGTGGTACTACGATATCCATTGTCATGTCTTAACTTTTATGCTGAAGGATTTGTCATTGAAATGCTATACTTGCAGAATGCGAATTCACAACCGCTTTTGTACGTTCCCGATGCGTATTGTTTGGCGACTTTAGGCAGCATGGTTTTCGCCCAGGATGACTGACTGTTCCGATATTTATTGTCAAAATTCGTGGGACTGACCCACGTTTAACACAAATTTTTGATAGCCCTAAAAGAAAGACCACGTAAATTGAACTGAAGAACAATTCAATTGTACAGAACTGAATTGTTTTTTAAGTTCTATACTGTTTTGGTCACATTACAAAGCGAAACTTGTATAGAACTAGTTTCAGGAACATGAATGAATTCAGCCTACTGCGGTGGCTTCCCTAGTCACCAGATCTGTCCAATTGAATATTTATAGGATGTGGTTTAAAGATCTTCTGAGTCGATGTCCAATTTTTGCTTGGCAAACTGTCTTCTACTTGTGTGCTGTGTTCCAGTCTTCAGAATTCTTTGTCCTGCTCATAGTGTAACACACACACACACACACACACACACACACACACACACACACACACACACACACACACACACACACACACACACACACACACACACACACACATCTAAAAGTTTGGTGTCACAGCTTATGACAAACAACAGTTTTCGTTATTTTTGTTTTAGCTATGGGAATGTAAGGTTTATAGAAAAAAAAAAAACCACAACACATTGCAAAGTATTTAATTTTTTTTATTAAGTATTGAAAAATTAACAGCAAAAAAAATGCAGTATTGGAATGATTAATATTAACAACTACATATATTGATTTTTCATCAAAATATCCTCCGCGAGATTTTATCACTGCCTTACACAGACTGTTGGCAGTCAGGCGATTAATTAATTTTATAACAATATCTTGACTAACATTATTCCAGGCAATCTGCAAGGTTTCCATAAATTTTGTGAGTATGGGCAGACTTCACAGACTTGACGGTCTAGTCTCTAGATGATCCAATAAAAGCTCTATGGGGTTTAAGTCAGGCGATTGGGGTGGCCATACCATTAATTTGCAATATCCCCTCCTGTTGTTTAGTTGCTAGAAAGTCCCAGCGCAGCTTAGAGCTATGCTTCTGGTCGTTGTCTTGTAATATAAAATTTCTTCCACAAAGTCAAAGTCCAGAGGATATTGCATTATGTAAGAATGTTTTTATAGCCTTCTTTTTTTTTAAATTCCTTAAATTCTGAATATGTATGTCACCCGCTCCAGAAAAAATATACAGAAACAACCCCAGATCACTATGGCTCCACCACTGTGCTTTACTGTAGGCACTAAACAATGTGGCACCATTTTTACTTCAGTTGATCATCTAACAAACTCTACGCTTGGATCCAAAAATTTCAAATTTGCATTCATCCGTCCACAGTATATTTTTCCATTTTTCATTTGTCCAATGTTGATTGCTCTTAGCCCAAGCCAACCGTTTCTTTCGATTTTCCGGTTTTAATAAGGCTTTTTGGACCGCTACACGGCCGTGAAGTCCTGCTTGTTTAAAACGAAGCTTTACAGTGGATGTAGACACGAGAGTTTCTCTGTTCCTATTGAACTCAGTTCGGATTTTAGGTGCAGTAAGTTGTCGATTGTTTAGAAATCAGTGTTATGGTCTTATCTTGTGCTTCCGTTGTTACGCTGTCGTTCTGATCGTGGTTTGTCCTTTAAACTACGTCTCCTTGAATCGTTGAATGGTAGTTTGTACTCCTTTAAATGAAATGCCTAGTTTTTTGCTTCTACTTCTCATGGAATAACTTTATACAGGATTGTAATAAGGCTTCTTTTTTGAACACTCAGTTTCTTATTTTTTGCCAAGTTTATCACGAAACACACTCCTCAGTTTACATCATTGCAAACTCCTCAATTTATATCATTGCAAAACACTCGAGAATCATCTATAATATTGAAACAATACTCCTACTTTCTAGAATATTCTAGAATTATCTACAACTTTCTACCACATCCAGGAACTTTCTGTACCTTTCTGAAATATTCTAGAAATTTCTTAAATATTATTTACGTTTTTTGTTTTTTATACATAATAGAAAATATTTTAATAAAAATTGGTAAACAAGTTGTGCCTGTTTTAATAAAAACTTTGAAAATTAAGAAAAATGAAACGTGATTCAAAACTTTTAGGCGGGAGTATAGGTATAAATATACCTACATTTATGTGTGTGCTACTGAACTGCCTTATACAATATTTAAAGAACCATATTGTATACGTTACGTTATCAAGGTACCTTGATAACGTATACTGAGTAGCCACTTTATTAGGACACCTGTCTAGTAGCGAGTAGGTCTCCCTTTACCCCTCAGAACAGTCTGAATTTGTAGTGGTATGATGTGAACAAGGAGTCGAGAAAAACGATATACAGTTGTTAAAAATTGGATGATTGCGAGTTTCTACTCCGAAGATGTTTATATCTCGTTTTACAAATGCTCAACTGGATTGAAATGTGGTGACTGGGAAAGCCATCTCAGTAGGCTGAATTCACTCATGTTCCTGAAGAACAGTTTAATTCTGTACAATTGAATTATTCAGTTCAATTTACGTGGTCTTTCTTTTGGGGCTATCAGAAGTTTGTGTTTTCTAGTCCTTTCAATCGGTTATTTCATTGCCCTGTTTCAACAATTGTGGCGCTGATATTTAGCATGCTTTTGAATACGTAGAACCAGCCTAAAATATATTTCCAATTCTTTAATTCCGCAGCACCTCTCAGTAATGTTTGCATATAAGCAATAATGAATGAAGCTGAAACTCACCCCTACATTCAGGAATATCATAGAACGACAAAACCATTCAATTAGATGAGCATAATTACGTCCTTGCAGTTAATTCCTTGATTGTTCAGCATTTCTTCAAACTATGTACAGTGGCAATTTTACACACTAACACAACCAAATTAGTGCCCAACTCCATCGATCAACTTTCGATAGCAACTTCCGCTCCACAAATCACAGCTCATGCTTCACTTGATAAAATCATTTTCAACCCCACCCGTCTAACAGGTGACCTGCCCTTATCTAGAATCTATACCAACTTAATCACCATGCATACACTTTAGTTCCACATATTTTTTGCTACATTTAGACTAGACTGGAAAAAAAATAACCTACAGGTTTACCTTTTCAGGTGGCATTGCGGAAATTGTGACCCCAGGATATGGCGACAGAATGTCTAAAAGTCGTTAAAGGTGGTAAATTGAGGCTACACTTGAAATGCGGGTCACGGTATACAAATATGGGGGACAGGAACGAGTTATCTGCACGCTTCTGCGGGAGGTTTCGTAAGTACAGAAATAACAGTGATATTTAGGGTGAAAACACCGAATTTGATGCACTGGAAAAAGAAATTCTTCTTTGTTGGTTTCAACTGCAATAGTGACCTGCATAAAAACATCAACAAGTGACAACACGTTGCTCAGTTAATCAGATTAGGGACAGTTTGCAGTGCGTTATAATGAAGGACCTTTTGGTTGTTTTCGGAAACTCTAATGAAGCCAGTACATTTCGATTACATGTATCAGGTGCTATAATAGATGGTATACACGGATTTCAACTCCCCTCGGTGGTGAATGATTGCAGTATACAACTGAAATTTTCCTTTTCAGTTGTAGTGTCTAGGTTTCACAAATTTAATGACTTCATTCTATCCCTTTTTCCTGGATTGGCTTATTGTCTTAAATCTCCTGCTCCTAATTCTCCTGCTTTCTGTGATCGCATGACCGAAATTATTCTTATGGAAATGAAATTCTCAATCCTCCTAATCTATACAAATTATCTTTAATTTTGACACTGCGAATGTCAAATTAAAGATAATTTTTATAAATATGTGCAGAATAGAGAGAAACGCAGTTGCGGATTGGTTCGTGTGTATTTCTTGTATTATAGGATAGGCAGGACCTAATTAAAGTCCTTCTAGGCTCTGGATACTAACAGTCATCTGAATCTCTCAGAAGGGCATCTGACATCCCTGTGATAGAGCCGCCGCAAGTGCATAGGCGAAGTAAGCGTCGCTTATGGGCGGCAGTTCAGGAGGGCGCCACAATTTTTTTTTGACATATACCATTCGGACCTCTGTTTAACAAACTTCTTTATAGAGAAATTTTCTATTTAGCAATTTTATTAAAAAATTCCCCTGGGTAATTACATTTATAATAGTTTAAGTAGAACCAAGAAAATTTCCATATAATGAACGGATTACGAGAGACTTTACTGGGAACGCATTGTTCGCATCTCTGGCCTTCAGGCAATTGAGTCAATTAGTGCTGCTGCTAAGCACGAATTAAGAGCCAAAGGGATTACCATTCTTGCAACTTAGTGTTACTCTTAAACCCTAACCAACCGCCTGTCCCACATACCCAGAAATCGCGCTGGTCATCTGGTTTTATACAATCTGATGCCCAACGTGACTTCCATCGTTTACCAGTATTCAACATGGCAGGCAAATAATTCATTTGAAATAAATACAGTACATGAAATTGCAGACATGTTAAGTTGCTTATCTAGATCTGTGTTTTATATTTATATTTTGCAGTTATAAAATCTTCTTTTTCTTCAAGTTCTCTGCCCTCAGGCAGGTTCAGGGCTCTAATGGCGCCATGCTTCTCTATCTTGTGCTGCTATACAGTACTTTTAATTCCTGCATAATTTCCTCTTATCATCAAATCCATCAATCCAATTCTCCTTCTCCCAACAGTTCACTTCCCATACATCTACCCCTCAATCTTTTTTCCTCTACATGCTTTATCTTCTCAATACATGTCCTATAAAGTTATTTTGTCTCCTTCTTAATTCTTTACTAACTTCTCTCTTCTACTTTCCTCAAAATCTCATTACTCACTCTGTCCACCCATTTCACCTTTTCCATTCTCCTCCACACCCACATCTCGAAAGCTTCTAGCCGTCTAATATCCTCTCTTCTCAGTGTCCATGTTTCAGAGCCATATAGTACAACAGTCCATATTAATGTTTTCACCATTTGCTTTCTTAATTCCTTCTTGAAATTTCTTCTCAGTAGTTCTTTTCTATTACTAAATGCCTCTTTCCCCATTGCAATTCTTGTTTTTATTTCTTCTAAGCTTCTTCCATTTTCTGTCATTATACTTCCCAAGTACCTGTATCTGTCGACTTGTTCAAATGTTATTCCATCTAATGTTACATTGATTCTTCTTCCTGGCCTCTTTGAAATTAACATTACCTTGGTTTTATTGCTGCTAATCTTCATATTTTACTCCTTTATTGTGCTGTTCAAGATGTCCAAGGAGCTCGGTAATTCTTCATTATTAGCAATCAATATCTAGTCATCTGCAAATCTTATTGTCTTTATCTTCTCCCCTCCTACTTTTACACTTCCTTTCAGCTCTTCTTTGAATTCTTTCATCAGTGCTTCTGCGTATGAATCAAATAGTATGGGGGACATGGAACATTCTTGCTTTACACTCCTACCGATGGGAAATCACGGAATATTTTCAAGAAAATAGAACAGAGGAAGCATTCCAAAAAATTATCGATTCGGCTAATAATATGGCTACTATCATTGGCATTGCCACTTAGTTTCCAGAAGTAAGCACTATAAGGAAAAGATTGAAAACACGTCATTTCGAATATGAAAGTAGAGCGGAATCTATTCAGGATCCTCAACAAAATTTCAAAATTATATTTTTTTCTTTCAAATTATGGCGCAACAATTTTCTCGTTAACTGAAAGGTTTAGAAATATGAAAGAACATGTAGAAATATTTAAAATATTTTATAATATTACTGAATTAAAAAAAAATTGTCATATAACGATTTTTTAAATCTTTGCAAAGATTTACATATTAAATTAAGTGACATTAATCGTAATGAGTCTGATATTGATGGTTTAGCATTACTGAAGAACTTAAAAGTACTTCAAATTTATATTAAAGACAATATTACTACATCTGAAGTGTTACAATATATTTTTAAAAACAAGTTTAAAGATACTTTTCCAAATGTAGCAGTTGCATTAAAAATTTATGCAAATGAGGGGAACAAAGGGGTGCTCTTATCAAGAAAGGCTTAAATTCTGCAAATTGCAGCGTCTGGAGACTAGGCCCCCGCGAGGTGATCTGATTGAGGTGTATAAGGCCTTGAATGGATTGAGCAGGTTCAGTGCTGATGGGATTCTTCCTCTTGCTCAGATTAAGAACCTGAGGGGTGCACAGATTCAAATTGAGGAAAGACAGTTGTAGAATAGATTGTGCGGAAGTTTGCCTTTAGCCAGCGACTGGTTGATTGCTGGAACAAACTTCCATCTGTCGTTATGGAAGTTGATAGCTTAAATAAATTCAGCGAAGAAGTGGACAAACTTTTGGAACGGATGGAGAGGTGAATGGGAAATATATTCCCCCCCCCTTTTTTTTTTTTTTTTTTTTTTGGTTGATGCTGTATAAGCTTGCTTTCTTGCCTCATACGCCACTACTAATGCTAATGCCAGTTTTTCTGATTTTACCAGTTTCATTTGCCTCAGGTGAACGGAGTTTTTCAAAAGTAAAATTAATTAAAAATTATTTACGATCGACAATGTCTCAACAATGATTGTCTAATTTGGCAATAATTTAAATAGTAAATGATCGATTGGAATAAATAAACATAAATGAAATAATTGATAAATTTGCATCTCTTAAAGCAAGGAAACATAAATTTGTATAATTTTTTTAAATATTATAATATTCCTTTTATTTTATTATTGCGATAGAATACGATTACTGTGATTTAGCATTTAAAGGTTATTTTCAGAATTTCAGAATGATTTTGTTATTTTTGTTTGTTGTTTCATTATATTATACATGTGAGATTTGTTGTAATTCTTTTCTTTTTCAATAAATTAATAATAATTATTTACGCCTTATTTTATTTTTTAATTGAAATATTTTGGGGCGGCAAATTTGATTTCGCTTACTGGCGGCACATAAGGTCGCTCCGGCCCTGCCTGTGATCTGGGTGTTAAATGCAGATATGGAATTCAATTTATTATATGTCATATTTATACCTGTATCATACTTGATGACTGGATTCAATTAAATATTCATTAGATTCAATCAGATAAAACACACGTTGAACTGTACTTCAACATTTGTAGATGTATTATTATAATAATACATCTACAAATTATTAGAGCTGGAAAAGAAATTAGAAAATGTGAATTGGAATATCATCGGTTTGGCTGAAACAAGAAGAAGAAATGAATCACTTATAAGTTTATCAAGTGGAAATCTGCTGTACACCAATGGAAACAGTGAAAGGAGTGAAGGTGGAGTTGGGTTTCTGGTCCATAAAGATTTTAAAAACAACATTTTGGAATTCAAAAGTACATCACCAAGGGTGTCAAGACTAATACTCAAGATTTCTAAGAGGTACAAGCTAAAGATTATAATGATTTATGCACCAACATCGAGCCATGATGATGAAGAGGTTGAAGAAATGTACACTGAAATTGAGAGTCTTCTAGATGAGCAGAAAACCCACTACACTATTATTATGGGGGACTTCAATGCTAAGGTTGGAAAAAGGCAAAACAGCGCAGAAAGAGGAACTATAGGAAATTTTGGAATTGGTGAAAGAAATAAAATAGGTGAAAGACTTGTGGAATTTGCAGAATCTCAAGGAATGTCAGTAATGAACACTTTTTTCAAGAAAAGGGTGAACAGAAAGTGGACATGGAAGAGTCCAAATGGATTAACAACTAATGAAATCGACTTCCTCCTCACTAACAGAAGATATATTGTAAATGATGTTACCATCCTGAATAACGTAAATGTTGGAAGTGATCACAGAATGGTAAGATGTACACTTGATATAGATGTAGGAAAGGAAAGGAAAAAACTGACTCGAGTAAATAATACAAAGGTCCTTGAAATAACAGAGGAGGAGAAAAAGCAGTATGTACTGGAACTTAAGAACAAGTTTGAGCTTCTGCAGACTGCTCAGGACCAAGATATCGACGAGGAATATTACAACTTTCTGAAAGTGATAAAGCCCAAGAAACCTATAGGGAAACAGAAATCCAAAGAAGAAAAAATTAGTCAAGAAACACTTGTCATGATGAACCAAAGACGACAAATGAAGAGCAAGAAAAACACTTACAGGGAGAAAATTGAGTATACTGAGTTATGCAAAGCCATTAGAAAGAGACTCAGAGAGGACATAAGAAGATTTAACACAAGAAAAGTAGAACAAGCATTAAGGGAAAACAAAGGATTTAAATCAGCAGCCATGAGCAGTAATACAGAAAGACAAATGATACTGAAACTGAAGAATAGCGATGGTGTACTTATAAACAGCAGAGAAGGCATAATTCAAATAGCAGAAGACTACTATAGAGAATTATACAAGGAGCGAGGGAATGATACCAGCAGTGGGGAAGATGGATTGCAAAGTAGCAACACATACGACATACCCGATATTCTTCCTGATGAGGTAGAACATGCATTGAAGAAAATGAAGAATCGGAAAGCCCCGGGGGAAGATGAAGTTACTGTAGAGTTGTTAAAATTGGGAGTAAGAGACATAACACAAAAACTGGCAAGGCTCTTCACAAAGTGCATTAGAAAAGGTGTGATGCCTAAGCAGTGGAATAATGCAATCATAGTTTTGCTGCATAAGAAAGGAGATAAATCAGAAATTGGAAATTATAGACCAATTAGCTTGTTATCCCATATCTACAAGTTGTTCACAAGGGTCATTACTAACAGATTAGAAAGAATACTTGATGAGAATCAACCGAAAGAGCAAGCTGGCTTTAGGACAGGATTCTCAACTATGGATCACCTTCACGTAATATCACAGCTGATGGAGAAAGCAAATGAATATAAAACACCATTATGCCTGGCATTTGTGGATTATGAAAAGGCATTTGACTCCATACAGCATAAGGCAGTGTTTCGGGCACTGGAAAGACAAGGCATAGATACTCCATATATTATGATATTGAAGAAAATATATGAGAGTGCTACATCCTTTATTAGACTAGACAAAGACAGTAGCAAATTTAAAATCGAGAAAGGAGTTCGACAAGGAGACACAATATCTCCGAAGCTGTTTACTGCTGCCCTTGAGGAAGCTTTCAGAAGATTAGACTGGTCGCAGAAAGGAGTCAATGTGAACGGAGAGTACCTAAACCATTTACGATTTGCAGATGACATTGTGGTCATAAGCCACGATCCCAAAGAATTAGAGGAAAATCTTAATCAGTTATGCACAGTTAGTAAGGATTTTGGACTAAAGATAAATATGGCTAAAACAAAAGTAATGATAAACAAGTATGCCACGGAAAGGGAAATAATGATTGAAGGAGCAGTAATTGAAAAGGTGGAGTCATATACTTATCTGGGACAAGTTATTAGCTGTAATAATGATAAATGGCTGGAAGTCAAGAGAAGAATAAATTTTGGATGGATAGCATTCAGGAAATATAGTCACATACTGAAGAGCAATATCCCAGTTTGTCTGAAACGTAAAATAATGAATCAATGTATACTCCCCACCATGACTTATGGAAGTGAAACTTGGGCACTCACCAAAAGAATGGAAGAGAAGCTAAGAACTACACAGCGAAGAATGGAACGAATTATATTGGGAATCAGACTGTTAGATAAGAAGAGAAACACATGGATTAGGCAGCAAACTCAAGTAAAGGACATTCTTATCAAAACTAAAGAACTAAAATGGTCTTGGGCAGGACACATAGCTCGAAGACATGATGACAGATGGACTAAGAAAATAACAGAATGGTACCCAAGAGGAGCTAGAAGAAAACCTGGAAGACAAAGCCGGAGATGGGTAGATGAAATTCATGAGTTTTTGAGTAGTAAATGGATGGCCAGTGCTCAAAACAGAAGGAACTGGAAAGTTGCTGGAGAGGCCTTCATCCTGCAGTGGATTGAAAATGGCTGATGATGATGATGATATTATAATAAAAATTTTTCGTAAAGAAATTCAATTAAAACTATTAAGTCTGATTTAAAAATTTTTTCCTAATTTTTGAGTCACTGAGATTTTTTGGGTCTAAAAGGTTTCCCTTGGCCCTGGGCTCTATGACCAAGCCCCCGTGGGTATAATCACCGTCCTTCCCACATCAAAGGCTGAGTTCGAAACCCGTCAATTACGTGAGGAATGTTGATGGGCTTTTTTCCTAACGTGACTGAATTAGTCGGTCTCGGGCAGCATGGTTTTTCATCCAGCTAACTGGCAAATCGACCACAGAACACACGCAACTTATATACGGCGCAACGTGGTCAGTCGCTGATGCGCCTAACACTCTATAACAACTATTATTTGAACAATTGTAATATATCCCTTCTTTCCCTTAGGGACTCTGTAAGATGACTATTAAAATATTGGTAAGTCAACTTACAATGAAGTCGTTTATAACAGTTCCCTTTTAACGAACTTCGGAAAATACAGCGAAGAGGTTTTGATGCCAAACCTTTTTCGCACTTAGAAAAAGCCGTTATCATGGAAAATTGATAAGTATGTTTTTAAAAGAGGCGTAAAAAACCTGCAGCAATCAAAACAAAGTCGATGCCACTTATATTCACTGTAATGCATGACCTAATGTGGTGATACTGCTGTTCCCCTGTGCGAACGTAGTTTTATCTGCTCCCCTGTTAAGCGAAAATATACTGGATTTACTATCTCCTAGTTCACAATGATTGCCAAGTCAGGATTATTTTGAATTGGTGAGTGATTGTTCAAATCTATGTAAGATTTCAACGACTCCTTTATGTTTTTTTTTTTTTTTTTTAAAGAGATCTTGAACAATTCATGTACCATCGCGGCTAAGTGAAGCGATAGCTCCGCTGGCCATTATGCCTAACGCTGCTATCGGCTTCGGTCAGTCACGTAGAGGTCACTACAATTTTTTGATGTTTCCTGTTGGTATAGTATTTCTTAGTTCAGTTCAAAACTCATATGGAAACCTGAAGGCTGTAACATGTCCCTAAGTTTAAACTCAGTGTTTCGGCTTCTCTTTCAACTTCCGGTCTGCGTTGGGCCCAAATTTAAATCATCATGACCGAGACCCTTTTGTTTATTTCTGAAAATGGTAATATGTCACTCTTTTCGGTTATGTCCTCTGGTACTAACAGTTCAGTTTCATCTAAAATTTAACACTGGATCAAACAAACTATAATAGTTTCAGTTTTCGTTGAAAATACAAAGTGTGAAAAATGCTCAGAATATCCAAGTATTTAAAAAAAAATCATACTACTTTGGAAAATAACGCATAATTCACAAAATTTTACAAGAAATGGAACATCTCTTTCCATATGTGCAATGTGTGAATTTAATAAAGTTTGTAGGCATTTTGTTCCTAAAATGTACAAATTCCTGATTCTACTGACATAACCAAGCATTGCGCTAAGAGAATCACGCCACTTTGTATTTATTGCTCTTTGTCGTTGACTGGAAGTGTTTCATCTCTTGACCTCCAAAACAACTGTGGGTACTACATAGGCTGCACGCCAGACTCTTCTTTCTAAGCAGCTGTAGATTTGTAAATTTGTTTTCTGGCTGCACGTGTACTTTGGCATCATAGATATTTATCACCTCTGCCCCGAAGGAGAAATTATTACTTCTCAACATGTCTTCTGACAATTAGTCAGACGTAGTTCACTCCATTGCAGAAACTTCCATAAATTACGAAATTCAGAGCAAATTAAAGCTAGAGGCCGAAGGACAGGATGAAGAAGACCAACAGAGTGCTACTTGATCGAAAGGCGAGAAAAGCCCCCCCTCCCCCCCAAGAAAAGGCAAAAAAGCAAAGGAAGAAAAGAAAGGATCTAACGACATCAAATCGCGACAACCACATGGAAGAGCAGCGAAAAGTCTCTACCCAACATACATTTTCTCCGAACCTGACATCTCAGAACCGGAATCGGACAGGGGGGATATAGGAAAGAATCTCTCCCCAGATATAAATGAACTTTCCCTCTTTGTAAATACAAAATAAAAGGAACTTTAATAAAGCGGAAGCTACGCTGTGTGTTGAGCTAACAACGCTCAAAACTGACAAAGAAATTTCTTGTTTAACCTCTATTAGTACCAGACAGGGGCGTATTCAGGGGTGGGCAGAGAGGGCATATGCCCCCCTTAACCAAAAAATTGAAACTAAAGAAACAGAAGGCAGGAGGCGTTCTAAAAAAAACTCAAAAGCCTGGTCGCCATGCCCCCTTACAATGTTACCTGAACCTGGTTGCCATGCCCCCCCCCCCCACGATGACACTTGGATACGCCACTGGTACCAGATATATTCGAGAGGACGCTCACAACTCCATTGTACAGTCCTGTCAATCCCTTAGAGAGGGAAATCTACCCAGGAAAGACACAATATCGATTACAGACTTACCTACGCATAATGCAGTCATCATCTTCGAAAAGAATTCGAAGGTTACATTTTCAAAGAAAATAATAATATTACCAAGTCAGCAACAGAAGTGCTTTTGAGATTATGGTGCTGATTGGAGAAATTGGTAAATGTTCTATTGATAGAAAGAAAATGAAAGGCTTAAGGTTAAAGTGGATTTACAACAATCCCGTATTGGTGAATTAAAAAAAAAAAAACAACTCTCACACATAACCCGCTTGTTGCTCTCTCTTCTGCTTCTATTTTAAAGAAACCCGCTAACCTGGATTATATGTGTACGGATATGGTATTCCCGTGGGAGCAGACTGCTCCTGTAAAATAGCTTGACGTTCCTACCAAAACGACCATCCAGAAAAAGGCACAAAATCTGCTTATAGTTAGAGCTTTTGATACAACGCGAATCTCAACTAGCAGGAAGATGAAAGACAAAGTTATCAGTACACTGAAAAAGGACCTAAAGGAGATAAAAGTAAAGCACTTCGTATGATTAAAAACAATGGAACTATCATTGAAATAAGCTCAGGAGGTGACTTAAACTCCATTGCTCCCTTAAAATATCCATCTGAGGCTGGGCTAACAGCTGGGCCGCCAAAAGAACTAAATCCTACAATTCTAATATTTAATGTAGACAACGATTTAAGTAAAGAAGATATTCTGGATGACATCTTTCATAAAAATCTAAAAGATTTCGCTATCACTAGAGAAGAAATGGGTAAAGAAATTAGTTTCGTTTTAAGGCAAAAGCTAGATTAAAAAAACCATCACACTGTGTGCTGGAATTATCTTCTCGGATTCATTCCATTGTTACCTCACTAGATCGAATCTACATCGGCTGGTCATCCCATAAAATTAAAAATTTCACGGTCGTGACACAAGTATTTTTAATATTTAATGTTAGGTCGCACATCAAACACATGCAAACAGGAAGTGCCTACTTGCGGGCACTGTGCCCGTCAAGGACATGTATTCAGTGAATAGCCTCACAAGGAAGACCCACTCGTCTGCTCAAATTGCAAAATGCAAAAATAAGGATCACAGGCATTCCATTCGCGATACTACTTGCCCTGAATACTTGCGAACTTTATAAACTGTACACTCACGAACCATTCACTCCGAAATGTAAGGAATCACAAAGTGATACTTTACCAGAACCACTTCTCTTGGTACTTAAAATACGAATACTACAGTTAAATGCTCACCAGACAAGATTGGTGGCAGATGAGGTACGTCGTTTAGTAGCTGTATCGCCTTTTGATCTAAATTTGCCTACAGGAGCCATTTCATTCCCGTGGTAAAGTCATGGGATATCCCATGACCTCAAGAATAATCCAACCCAATCATGACAATCCGAAATCTGGAATAACTATCTTCAATAAAAGCCTTGATATAGTCAGAGTTTCCAATCTTTGTACGCAATTTGCAAGGTGCATTAATATTACTACAACCACGCTTTTATTTTACATCATTTCCCTGTATTGCCCATCTACAGGTATCGCTCCTCATCTTAATTACTTAGAATCGACACTTCACGCTGTTAATACACAGGCTCTATTAATTTTAATGGATGCAAATTCTAAATCATTAAGGTACAGCAAACCCACAGATACAAGAGAACGCCTTTTAGATTATATCATTTTTGCTCATCAACTGAACGTCATCAACCTTCATCACCATCATCATGAACTTGGTCCGGCTTAGGTCTTTTAAGACCTGTTCCGTTGCAGCTCTTGGAGGTGGTCTTGATGTCGGCATCGTTGTCTTGGTCGACCAACATCTCTCTTGCCTGTAGGTTTGTTCTAAGCCTTGTTACCCTTTGCGTTATACCTTTTCCTTATACCTTACCAGCCTTACACCTTTCCCTTATACCTTACCAGTCTTATATCTTTTCCAACTTCTTAGATCAATCAAATATAGGGCATTACATTGGTAACTAACAACGTACTCTCATTTTTTCATAGTTCAGAGGTAACACTGACCTAACTATATCTGATCATAGGGCCATCTCTTTCCTGTTTGAAAAAGCTAAAGTTTCATTTCAACCGCCAAGGGACCTAGTCAGGTATTCGTTTCGTAACATTCGTTGGAACAACTTTGAAAAATCTACAATCCAGAATTTTCTTTCATATGATATTTAAGCTATTTCTCACTATAATCCTGAGGAATTAGCACTTCTCAGTCAAAAGACAGTTCAGATGAGGTTCTACCTGGAAAGCCATTTCCAGACCAACAAGGAAGTTCTTGACCACCAAAACCACACCTTTGTGGCCACACGAACTCACGATACTAAGAAGTAAAGTTAATCATGCTAGAAAAACGTTTCAAAAAGCCCAAAGAAACAACAATTCCTTATCATCAGAACTCTCAAGACCACACCAGGAATTTAAAAATACAAAGAAACTATATGTCAAAACAATTCTAAAAAGTAAGTTGGAATACAGGCAAAATTTCGTAAAAACTGCTAGTAACAAGTATCCATGGGATTTGATTTACAAAATTTGCAGAAACAAAAGAAATTCAGGATATACCCTTAATACAGTTATCACAAATACGAAGACTTTAAAATGGAACAATACTGTCAATAAAATTGTAGACAGACTCTTCCTGGAGGACGATCCAACTCTTGACTCCCCTCTGCAGGCTGAAATCACAAATTTAAATGAATCATATTTCACCCTCACTTCAACTTTGCCTTTTTCATCAGAAGAATTAAAATCTACAGTTGATTCATTGAAAAAGGACAACTGTCCTGGAGTAGATCTACAGGAACCTACATTTTCTTAAATGCTTCTATGACCTTTCCTGTTATATGGAAGTCAGCTTTGCTAAAAAAAGGTACCAAAACCAGGAAAACCTCAGTACGACCCAAAATTTTACAGACTAGTTGCCTTGCTTTCACACTTAGTAAAACTACTTGAACGTTTAATCAGTCTCAGAATTAATTTACTGCTTGCGGAGGCCGATTTAATTTCATCCCTTCAGTATGACTTTACATCAGGCTGTGGCTGCACTGTTTCAAATGAAAAAAACTCATAGATGAATCTACATTTAAATACACTCTTAATTTTATTAATATACTTCGAAGGAGCTTTCGACACACTATGGTGGGAGAATGTCCTTCGTTATCGTAGAATAGCAAATAGCCCTCAGTTATTATGCCTTCTCATAAAGGACTACTTTAGTAATCGCTCTGTCTTGATATCAGCTAAACAATCTGTATCCAGGCATATTACTCGAGGCTGCCCCACAGGGGTTTATTCTTGGACCCTGGTGTGGAACTTAGTCCTAAATGATTGTTTTCTCCTCAATGATGAACTGACAAATATACATACAATAGCTTACGGCGATGACTTATCCATTCTTGTCCACTTCAATTCGAAAAGGGATTTAGAAACTTCTGCTCCAGACTATCTGACTGGGCCACTTAAAGTAAGCTCACAGTTTTAGTGACAAAAACAAAATGATGAGCTTTAAGAAAAGACTAAATTATACCATTCAGTGATAAAATACCAAGGAAAATCGCTTCCTTTAGTGTCCACACACGAACACCTTGGTGACCGTCTGGCCTTCTCTTTCCACTTACAGTATCCCTCTAAAAAGATTAAGAACTTTACAGCAATGCTCTTCAGAATTTCTAGGAAGGAATGGGAACTAAAAACAATACTCTCCGTGTCTTGTATCGTACTGTCTTTATTCCTATTCTATCATATGCCTCCTGTATCTGGTTTCAAAGGGCCAGTCTTCTTACTGTAAAATCCCAACTGGAAACTGTACAAAGATCTTTTCTCTTGGCCTTGTTACATACGTATCGTACAGTCTCCACACCGGCGGTACAAGCTATCGCAGGCACTTTGCCCGCTGACCTTCATGTTATTTATAAAGGTTTCTGCTATCATATTAGGAAAGGGATACGTATTGCCTTCCTAATTATTACGTTCGATCCAACTGCTGACCCAAAGGAAGAAAAAGAGAAATGCTGGAATCTTCTCACGAACTGTTGGCAATCCAGTGGTCTGTCTACTAGAAGTATTGTTACTAAGTTGTTTATACCTGACATTTCATTTACCTATTCCAACGTTGTACAGAAATGGTTCTTTCCCGGTTTTTGGATATCATACTTATAATGACAGGATACGGATCATTGAATGCGAAGCTCTTACAATTTAATCTCACCTCTACAAATTCTTGCTTATGCCGTGACATCGAGGACGCGCAACACGTGATTTATTCTTGCATAATCTACCAGGACCCTTGGACAAATCTCAACTGTCTCAACATTTTGCTCCTGGAAATGAACGATTTAATTACAAATAATGAAACTTTTGAAATCTTCGAAGAATTTGACAAAGAAATCTTTTTAACAGAAGGCATCAGCTAATCGGCTACCATATCAGAATATCTGCTATATATACTCGATGTAGTCTCTTATAATATAGTTATCTGCCTTGAAACAGGACTAATTACTGATCAACGTTCATGTTTTTACCAAACTTAGTACAGAACCTATCATCGTTGACTATATATGTTTTCCATCCATTTGATTCTGGCATCAACCCGAATGAATCTTCTGGTTTTATTGTCTCCCAACTTCGTTCTGACTAAGCCTGAAATTTTATTAAGCAACAACGGCTACTTTTCGGTATTCCTGATGTCCTCTTTTAAGGTATTTTCAATTAATTTATATTATTTTACTTTTTTTTGTAAATTTCATTTTATTTCATTTATTTATATTCTTTTTTTTTTTTTTCTTTTTTTTTTGCTGGCACCACTGTTTGGGTTCCCAGGGATGCTGGACACTTTCTTTTGACAGTAGGCGTATTGTTTTTGCCCGCCTCCTTGTGGCGTGGACAGGTAGGTGTAATAGGGAGCAGCCTTCCTGATGATCGCTGCTCCTAGTAGCTAAGCGCCAGAAACAACAAAACAGCACAACAAGACACACTTCGCAGATAACACATACTCATTTCTGGTCATTTTACAGAATTCTGTATTCATCACAGTGTACCATGTTGAACTATCGTTTGGATGCCGCCATACGTAAGACGCAACGCCTGTACAAATGTAATGTATGACCGTATACACTGAGTGGACAGAAATCTTGGGATACCTAACCAGTAACGGGTAGGCCCATCTCCCACCTGGATAACAGCAGTCACACGGCGAGGCATTGAGTACACTAGTTCACAAAAGCGTTCCACAGGTATTTCCATCCATTCTTGCTGCACCGCTGTCCATAATTCCGTCGCATTCGTGGGTGGAGGATCCAAACCTCTAACGGACCTTTCCACAGCATCCCAAAGATGCTCCACGGGGTTCATGTCCGGCGAACGGGGAGGCCATTCCATGGTGGTAAAATCTGCGGAATGGTTCATCGCACCACGTTCGTCACCACGGCTCTGTGGGGATGCACATTCTCCTTCTGGAAGAGTCCATTGCCCTGTGGGTGCGCGATGACCATGAAGGGATGCAGATGGTCTGCAAGGATGGACGCGTAACCTGGACGGTTCAGAGATTCGTCTAGACGTACCTGAGGTCCCAATGTGTGCCAGTTGAACACCCCCCTAGACTATTACCGACCGTTCACCTGTCTGAACAGTTCCTTGTTGACATGATGGGTGCATAGCTTCGTGCAGTTTCCACCAGATACGTACCCTCCCATCCGCTCGAAATAACTGGAAACGGGACTCATCGGAGCAGGAGACCCGTCTCCAATCGTCCAAGGTCCAGTGCCGATGTTCTTTCGCCCAATTGAGGTGTAGAGTCATATGTCGTGGTGTCAGCAATGGGACTCTGGTGGGTCGGTGGTCCCCATAACCTATTGTAGCTAACGATCGCCTGATGGTCTTGGTGGAGACGTTTCTGACACTTCTCTAGTTGAAGTCGGCGTGATTTGTGCCACTGTCGCTCTCCGGTTGGCTGAAACAATGCGAGACAGTTCATCCACGTTCATCCACCACCATTCTCCGCCCACAGCATTGTCCACGATGAGATGTTATTCCGGAAACGGCGTATTCCCGTTACACTCTTGGTACTTTCGAACTGGCATAGTGCAATTTCTGTATCACCTCCGCGATAGAGTGTCCCATGCGTCGGGCACTCACTACCATCCCTCTTTTCATGACGTTTATCCATGCTGACATTGAATTACCATCTACGTGAATGCAGTGTACCTATATACCTGCCAGGCGGTGGGTTCGTCCACTAGCGAGAGGGGTGCAGCGTCGCGTTTCCCAGGAACCAGGTATCCCATGAATTCTGTCCTTTCAGTGTACAATACAGTATAGAGAATTGGGCGAAAATAATTATGCTGTATGCCCATATTGGGACCGTGAGTTTTAATAAAAAAAAAAAAAAAAAAGAAAAGAAAAGAAAGGAAAATAAAGAGAAATCAAAATGAAATCCGATGGCTGGTTGAATTACGTGATATAAATCCGGAAACCGATCAATAATTGAAGCCGTGAAGTTATTTTTTGCAGTATTTTGTAAATTTAATTCTTACCTTGTAAAGCGAATTCTGCTAAATTACTTTCTTTTAGGTATCTTGTAAGCTTAAATTCTTAAGTTCGGTAGTAGATAAAGTTTTGGTAACTGCTTAATTACTGTAATATTCTGTTTATTTAATTGTTTTGATATTCTGTCAGTTTAATTCTCACCGTACTACTAAATACGGTGATCTTCTTGTATTCTTTCTATCTTTTAAATTCTTCTGACTTTTTATGGGTTCCAAAGTATAAACTGAAAATTTGCTTTTATTTTATTTAATAATAGTTGCTAAAAGATCCACTTCAAATAATTCTGAGGATATCATGATTCAGACAGAAGTGGCGGTAGGCAGTTCCCATAGGAATCATGAGTTCATCACTTGTGTATAGCCTGTGGCACTGTCAGTTTTTCCAATGGCGATCTAGTAGATAATTCTAGCTCAACTGACGATTCTTTTCATTGTTCCAATATAAGGAGTGTACTGACTCAAATTAAAACGATGTATCCTAGGACTTAGATGAATTTGAGTCACTTATGAAACGGGTGTTTGCCCTAGAGACAAATAAAACAAGGCACTTGTCAAGGACTCAAGTATCTGGTGAACTGCGAGGTGATGCGAACGCCGATTCGGCTTCTAGAACGTGATAGTCAAGTGCATACCGCTTTAGTTCGAGAGGATTTAGTTTTATTGGGAGATTCCATTGTCAAGGAAACGGATGACATTTTTTGTAATAAGAATGGATGGACTAGAACCAAACTGTATCTGCAGAAATGTGTCTAAAATTTTGACTAGACAAGATGGAAAAGACTTTATGCTGTAAGCCCTATGCGTTAACTCAAGATTTCAGGGAATTTGAAAGGATTTTGGGGACAACTTGTTTATCTGCCCTAGTAAGTAGAAGGATCCTATTTTTTAGAGATGGAATACATTTAAACAAAGGTGATGCAAGAGTTATGTGCCATTATCATTAAAGGCCTAAAAATGCCCTCGTGTGTAGCCCAGTTGGTAGGATCGCCGTCCTCCCCACACTGAATGGAAAAGACCTGAGTTCGAGTCTCGTTGATGACGGGAGGAATTTTTATGGTCCTTTTCACAACGTGGCTGAGTTAGTCGCTCTCAGGCGTGGGTAGCATGGTTTTTCCCTCCTGAAAACTTAAGGGTTTTTCGTCTAGAAAACAAAAAATCGACCCCAGAACACACAATTTACAAACAATATACATGGAGCAATATGACCTTAGCTACTAATGCTCCTAAAAGCCTACAACAACAACTTTAAGAGTGTAGGGAAACTGTTAATTCGGGGCGGATAGGGGGTAATATAGACACCCGATTGTCTTACGATTTGAGTTGAAGCAACTCTTGCACACGTCTCAATGAGTTCTTGTTTGCGATCTAAACAAAGCACATCTTGCCAGTATTGGCAAGATTTTCCGAGAATAGCGGTGTTTGAAACGAACGTGAAGCTAATACTAAGGAAACAAACTTCAAGGGGTGTGTGTGTCAGGGTAGTAACTATACAGGAACACTTATAGCTAGTCAGCTTTCTTGGCAAAGAACCAAACATGCATATAAATTCAGCCAATCAGAGTTGTCTATAGGTCAGTTTATTCATGCTGAATGGAGTGACGTATAATATTTTTGTATTGGAATCCTTGTAAGCTAAAAATGTGATAATTAATTTCTAAAGTAAAATCTGTAAAAAAGATGAAATGCCCAAAATAAAAATAAACGTTTACATAATAAAGAAGAGATAACTGTTTCTCATGTAATCGAAATTTTATGAAAAGGAAGTCGAAAACAAAAATTTTACGATTCCTCTTTTTAAAGCAAGTAAACCGGACTTCTTCAATGACTTGTTGCTACCACACCGATTTCTTATTTGAAGTAACAGCTGAAATGTGATGAACCTTTCTAAATTTTGCAATGATCTCATTCCTCATAACAGAGAAAACTCCTGTACAATGAGTTGCCAGATATTGCACTACTTCAAACAAATAACATCACGAGAAGACTAATCTTCCATTTATTTCTCTCATATTTCCGTTTATTTGTTATCACGGGTTATTTGTTATCATGATCTATTTGTCTCATCTTATAAATAAATAGAAGATTTTCTAAGGCAATGTAATTTATTTTAAAGTGGTGCAATGCTGAGGAAACTTGTCTTACGGAAACATTTCTATCATTGAGTACTAAGACTGTTGCAATATTTACTGCTGTTTAAAAACCAGCTGGCTGGGAAAAAAAGTACACAATAATCCAGGAGCTTTTACATATATATAATGTACAAACATTTTATTAAACTGCTATCGAAGCTTTTGCTCAGAACTCAAAATTTTACTTGGATTTTTAACATATTTACTTATTTGATTGAATTATTTAAAGGTTACTGTTTTGCATATAAGCAAACGAAGTTTGCATAAATTTGCATCATTGTACTTACCGTTTTGTGACACCGTTCACAACGAACGAATAAGTAACACTTCGCCAATTGAGAAGTCCGTTGTTATCACTTTCCCATTACGTATCTAAAGAACTCCATAGGGATTTCACAATTATACCACAGCAATTGAACATTTAGATAGCCGGTAGAATTTCCTCCCACTGGACACTACTGGAAAGATTCAGCCACTAAATAAGGGCATAATCACAAGTTTTAATGTTGCTAATTAATGAATAATAGCACACTTCTGAATCCATGCAATGGCTCCTCACGGCTGAAGATTTTTTATGAGGATGGCCATTGAGTTCGTGCGGGATGCATGAAATTGGGTCAAAGTATCTTCGATGGAAAACTGTTTTCGGAGACTGGTTTTGCGGCAACTTTGATAACTTGGGTATAGAAGAGCTATGAATGAAATGTGCCATCCCCATCACTGATGGTGCTACTTTGAAGGCCTATTTTACTGCAGGTGACGAGTTGTTTGTAAGCTGTATATTAACAAATGTTGAAATTTCTGAAGTTCTAAAAGGAAACAAATATTATACAGGTAGTAAAAAATACGAATTGCTACAAATCGTACAAATTGGTGTTCCGGTTACCGAAGCCGTCTCATATTTCTGTACAGTTAAAAGTTTTTGACTTCGCGAGGATGTACCGAGAATGGCGAACCAGATAGAAAGATTTCATAAAAAGATTGTAAGGTGTAGTGAAAAGGGGAAAAATGAATTTAGATGGATGTTTAAATAAAAAAATAATGGAATTCGCCTATCTTTTGCTATCGATTCTTTTACATAATACTGTACTGTATTTTATCCGTTCTGTTTGGAGTTATATTTGTAATGAATTTGCGATATATAGCTAGACTTTCATCAGCCTCATTCCAGTTCATTATAAACGGGTTCGACTGTAATACATAATTTAAATTCACAACTACTTCACCTTGTACTCAATAGCACAAGCATTTCACTTTGTCTCACATACGACTAATCTAGCACTATGCTAGATTAGTCGTATGTTCATATCAAACTTTAGAACGTTGAGTTAACGTTCTAAAGTTTGATTTGAACACTTTCTCTGGATTTTCAGCGTTATTCTGCATAACTTAAACAGGATATCTCTGATGTTTTAATTTGTTCCCCTTTTCTGCTATCTTACTGTTATTTCATAGTTCTAAGATCTTGTTCGCCTCTCTCTCTCTCTGTAAATAATGTTTCTCTTTCTGTTTTTTTTTTTTTTTTTTTTGATTTGGTAGTTATTGGCGCATCGGCTTCTGTGGCCATATTGCACCTCCCAAGGTTTTTGCAGTACTTTGATCCAAGCCCGAGGCGAGAATCGAACCCGCGACCTTTGGGTTGCCGGGCAGGTACTTTACCCACTCGGCTAGCCCGGTCGGCTTCTCTTTCTGTGTATACTGCGAGACCTCACATGGTCTATAAGACTACTCTGTTTTTTTACTGTTACGGATAATCAAAATTTGTTGAAGAGTATCCTGCCCGAAGGGATGACTATAATCCTGTAATTTTTACACAGGCTACTGTGATGGTTTTCCACTGCCTTCCTCTTGTGGTTCGTGTATGTAGCCATATGTGTTTAGGACTAATTTTCTTATTTAACTGGTGAGGGAAACCCCGCACCTCCGCTTGAAACCGGCTAACTCAAAATCTCTCGGCTAAGACAGGACTTGGACTGAGACTTTTCCAGACAAATGAATGTCACAAAAAACTTAAATCTTTAATATAAAAATCCTATTTGTTTGTTAAACGGAGTTGAGTACAGTTGTGTGTGTGTGTGTGCATGAGCTCACAGCAAACATTTTTGCTATCTTTCACGTTTGCAAAAAAAAAAAAAAAAAAACAGCTACATGCAAACGGATTTTGAACAGATGCCAGTATCAGTGCAACAGCAACCATTGCACCGTGTTAGCGCACTACACTACACTATCAAGGGTGTATCAGGAAACTCAGGACATCGTTGGTTCCAAACGTGTACCAAGAAAACTGGTTACCAACCAGCGCCAAAGGTGGCGGGCAACGAGAGGTTGTCCACCATGTTGACATCTTTGAACGTAGGACCCTTGTCGGGATTGTATTGGTTTGTTGGTTTAGCGCAACAGATGATGATTGGTGTGTGTGTTCACTCGTATCATGGTTAAGAGAAAATATTTAATTTTTTTATTTTATTTTATTTTATTTAACGTACAAAATTAGATCCTGCAGGTTCCTGACTCCTGGTTTAGGCTACACTGATGAACCCTCCGCACACCCAACTATTATTGCCTTTGGTAGAAAGAAGCGCTTTGCAGTTCGCTGAGGGTCTGGAACGACACTAGAAGACTAAAAGAGTTAAATCATTCATCGAATCCTGGTTTCAGTTGTATCATAGCAGGATCAGAGACTTGGAATATAATATCTGTTCCGTCATAGCATCTATCAACTGGACGACTCTAAATCGTAATGGTCAATGATTGCTCAACATTTGTAATAATCTCGTGTTAAATAGGGCTTTTGACTCTTATAAACCGAGTTCACTGAACGAAACGTGATCAAGGAAAGAGCTAATCAGTTAAGACTGCTTTCTAGCGATGCTCAGCGAAATTCGATCACTGTAAAATAGCGTGTACATCAGTAGCATATTACTAAGCAATCATAAATAAATCAGAAATCCCAGTGTCGAACGAGACGTCTGTAAAACAGTCTCAAGTGGGAAAGACTGTTCCATTAAAAAAAAAAAAAAAAAAAGAATAAAAATAATAATAATAATGCCTACGTTGCCAAAAAATAAAAAGTAGAAATTCGTTTTCTGTTAGCTGGCATGTATTAAATATGGTAGAATTCGTTACAGTAATTAAATGCCATAATACCTTTTGTTTATATGCGCAAGAAAGTCGAGAATTTGACTGTTTGTGGGGGAAGGGGGGGGCGTTATGAAGTATGCGGAAGTGCATGCGGAAGACGGGGAAAAAAAGAACAGTTAGACGTCTAGTCAATTCACCATCAACCTGGATGTTCCGATAATCTCCAAGGCCACATAGAGGAAGGAGATCGACAAGTGACCTTTTCAGGCGGGCGACCATGCTGTCGCCAGTGTCCGAGACGCTGCCGTTAACAAGGTGTAGGCGGGAAATTCCGCGTGCAGTCGGCATCTCTTTTCCTTGTCGACTCCAGAGAAAGCAATACGTTGAAGGAGACGAAGGGATGGCAGACCACAGGGAATTTGGTGCAGGCCTTGATTAGTAATCATACACTAACAGCTGAAGTCTGTGTACAGGGTCAGCGCAGAAACTCAATCTCTTCTGGGAAGATGTCTTCGACACGAACTACAAGAGACATCATTTCTTTTGCATGAGAATTTAGTAAATATTTATTTGGACAGTTAAAACGGATATGAGTTCATTATGGAAGCTGCCAGAAAAATGTCAATGTATGGATCACATTGACAGAAAGATGTCATTTTATTATTATTTTCATTGGAATATTATTAATGCCAACAACTATCTCTCTCAGAATTCGTTATACGTCAGAATCGTGCGTACCATTTTTTTATTGTTTTCTTTTTCCCCCCCGTCTATATCCATATCTTTCTTTCCCCCTCCCTCTGTCTGTCTCTATCTCTCATTTTCTTTCAAAATGCATCTTGTAAGTTCTTTCTGTTTCTGAGATGCAAAATACGATATTTTAATTTCTGAAAACGACAAATTAACTAAAAATCCTTCCTTTGATACAGTAAGCATAGCTGACGTTCCAGAATAAACGCAGCAGAATATTGATTTCGTCTAGCAGGGATGGGAATACTGCCGCTTCCCAGAAACGATGTGTTCATAGAAATTTAAAATCCCTGGAATATTCCTGTTTGAATTAATAGTGGATGTGATAGTTGCACATAGCGATTCTCTGTTTATGACCTGCAGTGGTCTTGAATAGTTTAATCTGAAAGTGTCGAAATCTCGACGTGCATTTTTTATTTTTATTGTGTTACTTCTTGTTAATCTATCAATCAGTGAGTACAGTATTCTATTTATCATGGTATCTTCAGGAGTATTTATTAATATTCGCACTGTGTTTGCCTTGCATAGGCCTCGAAGCTATGTTTATTTTAGGATGATGCAGTAATACCTAAGTGACATTTATTTATTTATTTGCGTAAAACACAATTACAGCATTCTCCCAATACATTGTGTGATAAAAGAAAAACTAATAGTGGTAATGCATAGACATAATAATGAAAAGCTATACTAAAACCTAAAACATTAATTTTTAATTATTTTAGGCGTATAATAACTTATAATTTAGTTAATATTGCTATTGCGGGATGGCCTGATGTCAAAGTTTATGTAACCTAGCCATATAAAATATAAATAAAGTCTTTGTACTTTACTGCAGCGTATATTATCCACAGATCTTTTTACATAGCTCACATTCGAACTCAAGTCGTACCCAGTGCACTCTGTTATGAAATGACCTTTGCTATTCAGCTATCAAATATTCTCCCAGCTGCAAAGTCTAAGGGTTCACCTGTCGGAAATAGAACCCGTCGTTCTTGGTCTCAGTCCTATCAGCTGAGGGTGTTTTTTTTTTTTTTTTTTTTTGTATGTGTGTCTATGTATGTGGGTGTGGAAAGATTCATTCCCCTCCCCACTCTCCTGATAGCAGTGACTCGAAAGTTTAACAAAAGACTGCTAGACGACAAGCGATAATGTGAACAAGGGGCCTTTCTTTTATCACAGGCAAAAAGTCCATCCACCCATTGGCTATCATTATAATACGACCTGTAAAACGCTGACGTCTCAAGCGTCAATATAAACTTAATATAGGTGATTATATGAGACCCATATGATGAGCAATTATTATTTTCAATGTGTGAAATGCATGCAGATATAATTTCTAGGAAAAAATGTCTTTAATAATAATTAAAAATTAATAATAAACGTACACGAAAATAAAGTGACATTGGTTATATGAAATGAAAACAAAATACTTTAATAATTTTTAAACTTTTATAACTTTTATAATTTTCTTCAATTCCTATGCTATTGATACTGCCCTTTATATATGGATGTAGCGCTTAAAATACAACTGCCTTCAGTAATTCGATATGTATCCGGTCACTATAAATTTGTAACCTATTCTGGCCTCCGCTGTCTAGAGAATATAAACGAATATTTATTTATAATTTATCGTAGCCTGTGCTTGTAGTGTAACTTCCATTAATTATCTTTTTACTCCTTAGAGGAACTTGAAATATGATTATGCGATTTAAATCTGGTGAGTTATCAGGTCCCTCGTTGTTGAAGTTTCATGGTCGCTCAACTATTTTTGCACGTTTTAAGTTTTCGTGTTGGCCTTGAACTCAAACTCGAATTCAACTCGAAATCATTTCGTAGATAGACGCCTTGCAGTATGCCCTAAGTATTTAAGTCTGTTGAGCAGCATAAAATGCTCCTTTTAGGTCTAAACAACCAATAGAAGGAAACTCTACACTGCAAGTATGAGTGCCAAAAATAAATCCAAACAATATTTCAATGAAATTGGACGAATGAGAGTGATAATTTATTCCAAATAAATCTCTGTTTGCACTTAGATGTGGAATTTGATACAGTCTTAAACACTAGTAGGCTATTCGGGACATATTCTATCTAACCAGGATCTGTGTGGTTCTTAAGATATTAGTCACACATTACATGAACATCTATAAAGCCGCCGTAGCCTAGTGGTCAGGCGCGTGCATAAGTACACGTGCCTTGAGTGACCCGGTTCAAGCCCGTGACTGCTGAATACGGTGCTGTTTCTTGTATTCTGTGTATCTTGTAAACTCCTTTGATCGTCCCGGAGTATAAACAGAAGATTTAATTTTAGATAACAATAAACTGGCATTTACTCGTATTCACTACTTTTGTATTCACATTATGCACTAAGACACATATTTATTATTATTATTATTATTTTTTTGAAACTTGGCGTGGGGGGGGGAGAGATATCTTATTGCCCAAGACCAGTTTATATGGAAACCAGTTGACGAGAAACTCAATCAGCACAAATGTTGGCATGGTTTGCGTGTTCTTGTAAAACTTCATTTATTGCAGGGCGTCTGGAGAGCTTAACATCAACTGACTGACTATTGTAAGCTTTGAAGAAAGAAAACTTTGATTATACGACCTCTAGAAGTTGAAATTAGAAACCCCTTAACCACTCCCTAAAGTTACAGTAACAGCCTTGATAATTGACTTTAATTCTGTGTACTTATTTATTTATTATTTTTTTAAACCTTGAAAAGCTTGACCGAACTAATATTATTCTAACAGGAAATGAGCACTTGTGCAGACTTCGGCTGGATGCTCTAGCGTTGGTTATCTGTATGTATGTATTCTGCAGGTAACTAACCTAAGTTAACACCATGGAATGCTTCATAATCACTACAACAAAAAAAAAACCTTCATATTCATTTGTATTACTGTATCTGTTTCTTTTTCCTGTTATTTATTGATTGTATCAGGCCGTCCGGCCAAACTTTGACGTCTCCGCTGTATATATGCAATAACATACAGAAAGTATTACACAGATACATGTTTACAATTTACAGATTTACTCCTGTAAAAAAAAAAAAAAAAAAAAAAAGTAACAATCAGGTCTTAAGTGTCAAGCACAGATTCTCCGAAGCACAAGAATAGATTGATCAATTCCAATACACGAGAGCAGCCTTCTTGAAGGCCAATCTTAGATTTTAGCAGATCCTTCTTGAATCACCAACAAATTCGTATGCAGGAGCATAAGTTATACCCAAGAAACTCAAAGAAACGCAGTCTAGCCCACAATCCGTTGTCTCAGAATTTTTTGATCTCTGCAGTTTAGCGTAGAAATACGCAGCTGCAGCAATCAAGTTGACCTGGCACTATGAATCAAGCCAGCACAGAACCCCAGAAGACGCCACTCATGCCACATTAGATGACTTGGCACCATGAACCAAGTCACTGCATAGACTCCAGAGACGGGCAGCATGAGCCAAGCAATGCAGAAACGCCACACAAGGACACTAAATAACTTGGTACCCTGAACCAAATATTCCCACAGATCACATAACTCAGCACCATGAACCAAGCCTTCGCAGAGACACCACAGGCAACGTACGAACGGCATAAGGAGCCATTATATATTCGAGCAGCACAGTGAACTGCCTCATTTATTTATCTTATGCAGTCATTTCCCTGCCGTTCATCCTCACCCAGCAGAGGAAATATCGCCGAATGATAGGAATATGTAAAGTGGAAGTGGATATACTATAGACAAAATACCTCATCCATGTTCATCTGCCCACCCTATAAAAAAGTAAATTGCAGCCATTATCAACCCACTGCAGGATGGGAGCCTCCTCAACAATTCATGCTGAGGGAAATGGACCATAATCTGCCACGCTGGTCCAGTGCGGGTTGGCAGATCGATCGTATTCAGCAGTCAGGGGTTTGAACCCCGGTCTACTCAAAGAGCGTGTGTTACTGCACTCCCGCTCCTGACCACTCGGCTACGGAAAACCCACCCTATACTATAGACAAAATACCTCATCCATGTTCATCTCTAGTACTTTGTAGAAGTTCTGTCCTTAGAAATCATGCTGTCACTCGCTGAATCTCAAACTGGTCAAAGGCCATATTTGTAATGGACTATTAAATGTTCGTGTTTGCTTTGTTTTCAAATAATCGCACATTCTGTATTTCTTTTGTTAAATAATTCGCCTTAACCACTTTCCTGGTCCAACAAGGCTTTATCTCGGTTTCAAATGGTTGTAACTGCTATAACTGGGAGAAAAAAAGCAGACCGCTCATTATGATATCGCAACAATAGTATCATGCACACCAAAACAGGCCGACTGGGCTAGCCGGGTGGGTAAAGTGCCTGCCTGGCAACCCAAAGGTCCCGGGTTCGATTCCCGCCTCGGGCTTGGATCAAAGTACTGCAAAAACCTTGGGAGGTGCATTATGGCCACAGAAGCCTATGCGCCAACAACTACCAAAAAAAAAAAAAAAAAACACACCAAAACAGCCTTAGCGGGGCTTCGTCTCTGCTTTAGTGTTATTTCGCATCTAAAGGCACTACAAAATTTGATTTACCACGCACGAATGGTGAATCTTAGTGACACAACTGGAAGTGGGAGAGTGAAGAACGCATATGCAATCTCCAAACAAAATACTATTTACTTAATGAATTTTAAGTAAATTCATTAAGTAAATAATGAATGTATATGTTTCATATCTCTGGAAGATGAAAACAAATTACGAATCCTTGCAAACAAGTTGTATCAAATTGTACTTTGACAAGTTATGGACTCAACTAAAATTAATGATTTGCAGCAATATTACATCCTGCTGCTTCGAAGTGCACTAACTTCATTAAATACTCATTTATGTTACTTCTTTCAATACTTATTTAGTTTTGCTAAAAATTATCTCCTATCTATAAAAAATATATGATTGACTAAGCACTGTTTTCTCCCACGTTGTAATAGCGATAGCTTGTAATTTGGAAAATGAACTTCCAAAAGCTTTCAAGTTTTGTAATAAATTAATGAAATAAAGTTTCTTTCATGTGAATATATTCTGTTGCACCCACCGTACTCTGACTTCCTGGTTGCGCCGCTTGCGAACCATATTGTTAATATACAGCCATACATTTCTTACAGGATGATTAAAAAAAAAAAAAAAAAAGAAGTAAACAGTTACAGAAAACAATAGAATGAAAATTGGCATTTATTATTGTTGGGACTCACACAAATGGACAGAGAATCTCAAAATTTCCCATGAACCCTACAGTCCCGCGATATGAGTCACACAGCATTGTTCGATTCATTAGTCTGTTTCTTTCCAGACCTTTGCCAGAGTGTTTAGGGGTGGGGTGACTGTCAATTTGCTTGCGCTCAGCCATGTAATCCTTTAGAATAAACCTGTCAACTGACTGTCTCGGTGATATTGCATTTCAGTTCAGGAATATCTGTTGGCAACGATGTCATCACATCACAGAATCCTTTGCTTAACTCCACACAAAGAAATCACAATGGTGTCATGTCCAAGAGACCTGGAGCACCACATGTCATCTTCGATACCTTGTTCCTTCCATCGCTGAGGTAGTGTATTATTGAGATAATTCTTGTATATCCATATGAGGAGCTACAGTCTTGTCGGAAGATAAAACCAGCAGAATCATTATGAAATTAAGGCATAAACCAGTTTATCGTCAACATGTCCAGGGGCATTAATTTTCTAATGTGAAATGACATGAATACTTTTATTTTTGAGATGCTCGGTTTGTGATTAATGACGTGATGAGAATTTTCAGTGGTTAGACCCTAATTTTGTGGTGGTTGACTTTTCTGCTCAAGTGAAAGTGGCTTCGTTTTTCGGTTTTAACAGATGCTCACAACTGTAACTCAGTGGCAGATTCAGGGTAGGGGCATGGGGCACGTGCCCCCCTGTCGTTTTTCGGAGAATATACATCAATCGTTTAAATTCCCTTTAGCTGCAAAAAAAAATAAATATATTTTTTATTGTTAACATAGGATTTTATCTGTTTTTGCATTACAGCTATTTTCAACTGACTACAGTTGGCAACACTGATGCTGATCTTATCGTCATTCTAGTTCGAGGCGTCACGCAGTTTGGTCCTGCGTAATGTTTACTTCAAAGTAACTCAGACTTTAGCTGTGTGCCTGTGTCCGCCAGTCACATTATGTTTTAGTGTCATATTTGTTTTGTTCTGTGCATTATTTTGTACCTTGCCAAATGGTGCCCCTCCTGTCATTTTTTTCTGAATCCGGCGCTGCTGTAACGCGTAACTTTTCAATAGTAAACGTTTCTGGAAAATACGCAGATTATTTTAAGAATCATATTGAATTCACGGCTACCTGTATGGTGAACTTTTGCTGTCTTTAGTCTTCCCTAAAGGTTGCCTCTTACTTTGCACCGTTTGTCATTGGAGGGGGTACGATCCGTAGTCTTTCCCTCGCAGATATAGTCTTTGTTTTTAAACGGCTTACACCAATTGTGCACCCACCGGTTTTATTTTGGATCATTTTAATAGCTTGTATAAAAGTCGCGTTGCACACTAATCACTGAATTTGTCTTTGAAAACTGGAGAAGTAAAAATGCTCTTGCTCATAGAAAAGAAGTCATTTTAGCATATTCCCTCCCTAGAGAATGACGAAAATTACATTTGGGTGGAAATAAAAAAGAAACCCTAATTAAATAAAAATAATAAGAGTTTATCGTTTAGTATTTGAGAATTTCTTATGATATGCATAGTTAATGTTCAATTAACATCTAAAAACATTTACGCATTTTAGAATCACCTTGTATTAGAGATGTATATTGGCTATTCGCTGTTTATTAGCAGAGCAACTTCTGGACAACTTAGTGATAACTGTCGCATCGCAACATGAGAATGGTTAAATTACAGCAGTCAATAAAGCATTCATTATTTCGTTCTGCTAATATATTGTTGATATTTCATATCGGGTGCAGCCTGCAAAATAATTTTATCATTTGACTCTAAATTCAAAAGGAGTTTTTTTGTTTTTTTTTTTGTGAAATATATGAACAATGAGAAACTTTTTCAAGACCAGTAGTTCGTGTTAAATTTCACAACGTCCATCTATGAAAATACTTTAATAATAAATAAAAACTGCCATTTTCAACATACACTTTCTTTTTTATTTGCTTACTTATGTCCTCACGGGACCACTAAAACTATTCGTTAGCTTGTCACGATTCCACCATAGCGTGATCCATCTGCGTTTGATATTATCCCAAGTATCAGTGTTAAAGCTATGCTAAATATACAAGTCCTTTGACACGTGTTTGCATCACGCTCTGTTGGCAACATTAAATCTGTTAAAGTGTAGCACATTTCGTGATCCCAGTCAGTGTTGCCAACTCTTAATAATATTTCCCGCTAGCCGCATACTCAAAATCCGCTATTTTTAGCACTTGACCCGCCAAATTTTTTTAATTTTCATTTGTTTGTACTTTGTAGTGAATAAAAACAAACAAACAAATAGTATATATAAATAGTTATTTATTTTTCTGTTTTTAATATAAAATCAATATCTAAAAATCTAAATTAATTTCGAAATTCAATACCTCCTCATCATATGCTTCTTGTGTACCTATTTTGCGAAGCACTTCTTCAGGTAAAACATAATTTTTACAACACTTTTCAACTCTTTTGAGCCCGTATCGTACTGATAAGATTGCATTAACCGTGCCAACACTCATTCTGTTGCGTGTTTTGTTTTTTACTAGATTTAAGTTGCTGAATATTCTTTCCACATCTGCATTGGATAATGGCAAAATTAAAATACCCAATGCAAATTCGCTAATTTCTTTAAATGGATTTTCACCGCTTGCATCTCGATATTTCGAAACTTCTGACCAAAACTTCATTGTAACAAGAGTAATGTTTGTATACTGTTGCTCAATTTTTTTAACTTCTCCTTCAGACAATTTTAAATTTTGTAATAAATTCATCAGTGGTTCTTTTTGTTGCTTTAATATATTGTTAACTGAGATTAATGATATTTTTATGTTGTCCGGAAGAAGGCGTTGTCTTAATTGTTGATACAAATCAATCAAGAAATTACGGCATCTCTCTTATTGCCATTTCATCTGTTGTTGTGATAAGTTTATTCATTATTAATTCATTTATTTTTCTTTCAAATTGGTAACCTAAATATGGCTTAGGGTCTAAATAATTATTAATGTCCTCTTCTATCCTTTCAATATGTGTATTTGGTAAAAACATTTTATTGGCAATCATCGACAATAGCGTGCTTAAATCACGTAGTAATAATGTAGGATCGGCAGTATTTGATTCAAAAGATTTGTTTACTCTTTGTACTTCAGATAAGATAGGTTTTAAAAATAAAAGATATGCTAAATTACTTTCATCTTTAAACATTGAATAAAGAAGTTCTGCAGTATAACATTTGTCAGTCAAACGAGTTATTTCAAAATGGGCTTTTAATTCAATATACTGTTCTAAAATTCTTGTTATAGCAACTTCAATGGATAACCAACCTTGTTTGACACGAATGAACTATCTTTTTCGGATCTGCACCATCGTTTATGGCACTGTATAAATATTTGAATTGATTTTGTCGGCTGGTGGATTTACTAAACCAATTATAAGTTTCAGCTATCATGAATTCTAGACTTCTAGGGAATGTTTCGTGGGTTGCATGAGATACTGCTAATTGCAAAGAATGACATACGCATTTAATTAATATCAAGTTCGGTACATCGGACTTCAAATGTGTATAAACGCTGTTATTAACTCCAATCATAACGCTAGCATTTTCTGTCCCAATGCCCACAAGATTATTTAAAGGAAGTTTAAAATTTCCCAGCGTTATTTTAATTGAATTTGAAATATTTTCAGCGTTACACTGATCTAATTCTACAAGAGCTAAGAATGTAGAAACTCTTATCGAATTGCTCATCATAATACACAATTGCAATACCTAATAGTTTTGTTACACTGATATCGTTTGATTCATCTAGTAACAAACTATAGTTTGAAAAGCCATTGAGCACTGACTTCAATAAATCTTTCTGAAAGTGGGGATGTAGGATATATTTTATAATGCCGCTGCATTTTGTTCGATGAATTTTTAAAGTTTTGGCTGTTTGATCTTGGAATGCATTCTTACATAATTCACCAAGGTGGTCTATTGCCAGTATTGACGAGTAGGCACAAACAAACAAACTTAACTTTGCTTCAGCTTCCACTGTTTGTAAATTCTTGGTGGGAAAATTTAATTTAGATTGGTTGCCTGATCTATTAGGTGAAAATGGTTCTGCTGACTTAATAGGTTTGAAAGTTTAAATGACTTTTAATGTCCGAAATTTTAGCAGTAAAATCAGACTTGCAATATTTACATCTTGCTCGAGTTGGATGTCCTGGAATCTCTACTAACCAGTCTTTGAATTGTGGAAAAGCTAACCATTCCTTCCGAAAATTTTGGGTATATTTCGTTTTGTTTTTGTCCGCCATCCCGTAAGGTAAGGCTTATGGCCAGTCCGCCTCTATCGATAGAGAAAAAAATATGAAATCGTGAAACGCTTTGAGCGAAATGAAAGACCATGTGATATTGCACGTGCTACAGACCGAAATGAGGCAACGCCGAGAATTAGAAAGAATGCGGAGAAAATAAAAACAACTTTCATAGCAGGAACAACTCAAAGTGTAATTAAAATCCATTAGATTAAGACACAAAGAATTGGAAGAGATGGAACGGCTGTCATCTGTTTGCTTCTATCGTAAGCAAAAAACAAGTTTGCTTACGATAGAAGCAAAAGCATTAGCAATATTTTATTACGACCTTTACGTAATAAAAAATTCGTAATAAAATACGTAAGTATTTTATTACGATTATTTATTGTGTTTGGTAATGTTTTGGTTACAAATGTGTGTTCAATCTTGGGTGGTTGGCACCTAACCCCACTTTTTCCCATAGGGCCTGTTGTTTATATTGCACGAGGGTTTCTAGGAATACAACTATCGTGCTATACGAGGACTGACTATACTAAGATATTATTACACTGTGGTTATTAGAAATAATTATTACTTATTACTCTTATTACTTATTGCTCTGTGGTTATTAGAAACGTTGAAAGAGATGTCGGTAATTCGGATCGCATTTCTTGGAAGCCAAACAAATACGACGAAGAAAAATTATCCAATGCCATTCCTTCGCTGTTTCAAAAAAAGGCGTCATTAGAATTTTTTCCACATTTTTAGATTTGATCCAACAATTTAAAGCTATGACCCAATGATCAGGTCGTTTGACCGCGAGCGTAACTACGTAAAATTGTTGGGGTTCTCCTCAGGGAAATTCCAGAATAATATAAAACCGATTCTTGGCTTTATATAAAAAAAAAAAAACTATGAAATATGATATCCCTACTATTTCAATTATGAATTATTTTTATTATTAATTAAATAATCAATTGAACAATTAATTTAATATTTCTTAATTTAAATGTTACATTGCCAAATTACATAAAATGCTAAACATTTATACTCTTCCCGCTAAAAAATCCGCTATCCGCTATTTCATATTTTTATCCGCTAAACCTGAAGCAATTCCGCTAAATCTAGCGGGAAAACCGCTAAAATGGCAACACTGATCCCAGTTCATAATGTTTCTTTTGCATGGGTTCAAATGGAAATGCCATCTGATCAAATTCGAAGCATCACTGGTAGGGATGCAGATTGTGTTACTTCAAATACCCATTGATAACTAGATGGAGAAGAATAAGGTATTATTCAGAACAGGTGTTACTGATGCTCAGGTGCTCCATTATGTATATTTAAGAAAAATTCGATTTTTGTTCCCTTAAAATAAAAATAAATTTTCTGTTTATACTCTAAAATGACCACACAAGGTTAGAAGAGTTCACAAGATAGAGAGAGAGAGAGATTTAGTTCCTGCAGTAGAGCTTAAGCTTATATAAAGTAATCAGTAGTTTAAACGTTGTGCTTAGCAATAAGAGGTCTGTCGATTGATGCCCAGAACAAAGCATTAGAAACCTTTAGACACGTACAAAAGTTTGCTATAGTTTTTATTAATACGAACTGTAGTAAAAGTATATTTTGTATACTGAGCTCAGTTCAGTATATTAACACTGAACTAAGGTATAGCGGAATAAGACTGTTCTTAAGGATCATAGTATGCACTCGTTTATGTACACTTTATGTATTATTTCTTTCTCCATTCAAGTTACGTTTAAAAAACAAGAATCCTAGTCAAATTATTTATAAAGAGATAATCTGCATGTGTCGGTTTTCCTTCCCCGTATACAGTTTTACTCTGACCTTGCTGTATACCTTTTTATCTAAGCAGTAAAATTTATTACCTTGATTTTCCTGTATTTGGCATGGGTCATTTCGATAAATCTGACGTTGCTTGCATGCTGAACTAAGATTATATCTGGTATCTTAAAAATAGGTCGTACTGGGCTTTCTGATTACCTAATCATTTGACACAATAGGATAAATACTGAGTTTGATTTATTTACCTAAACACTGGTAGCTATGATGCTTTTGGACCCAGAGTGACAACTAGTGGCCTCATATTTTTTGTTTCTTCAGCTGAAAACTTGTTTGGAGAAAGTCAGTTAAACATAATAATCAGATCTTAACGAAAATGCAAGTACCTTGTCTCGCTGGATCATAATATGGCTACTCATTCTTGAATAATAAATATTTGAACTATGTTAACAATATATTTGAAATGCAAGCCTCGCAAATATCCAGTAATGGCAGAAAAGATTACCAAAAAGAAAAATAATCAAATCTGAAGTATGAAAAACATATATTGGACTTCCCACTTGTACATAAACTAATTCAAGAAATAGGTCAATGACATGCAAGACTTATGTACACACAGAAAACTTAAAAAATGATTTTCTTATTTACAGAGTGAAAAACTTTAATTTATGGGATTATATGGTAACCATCCATGACACAAATTTTCAGAATGCTGTAAGGCAGTTGTAGTTACCTGGTGGCGTTGCATGCCCCTGGAGGTAAGCGAAAATATATTACGGCATGTACATATATGCTTTTTTTCATATACTTCTTAAAATTTCATATAAACTTTTATTTTATAAGTTTTATACAGTAAGCTCTTTAAAATCTTGCCCCTCTTGGGGAATTTAGAGGTGCCAGATTAAAAAAATTTCCGGATTTCAGAGAGGTATACCTAGTAGAGAGTAATTTTGGAAGAGCACATTTCATTTAATATTAAGCACTAGCAACTACACTTATTTACACCTGTAAACATTTATAATGACTGAAAGGTAGTGCTAGTATTATTAACATTGAAACATATTAATAATAGTTCAGTTTATTAAATGTAAACGAATAACAATAAACAGTCACAGCAAATGTTATTTACTGTAATGCCAATTTTTAAATGCATGCTTTGTATAGTATTAGAAAGAATATCAATTAATGAACAAGTAAGGAGAGATCTAAATTTCGAATGCAGAATAATAGAGCAGATCTACAAAAAACAACTTCAGTGGGTTGGACATGTGAACCGGATGAAACAACACGGCTGCATAATGTAGTACTGACAGGAAGAATTGGAGATAAGAGACCACCAGGAAGACCCAAAAGAGAATGGCTCCAGTGCCTAAAGGAAAACACAGGCTTTCACAATTATCAACAAATGATGCAAGATTCAAGAGATCGACAACAGTGGAGGACGATATCTAAATAGGGACAACCCGTGCCAAACGGAAGAGTAGAATGATGATGATCAATTAATGGGCTGCAAAGAAAAAGTACTTTCGAATTGGAGGATGAAAAAACTTTTAACTATTCCTAAGAAATAATTATAAGGAGGATGTGCAATCTTCATCAATTTACTTGATATTTTGATTTTAATAATGCTGTGGAGAAATGCAATCAATTTCTCGCACGTCATTCATTTTGACGTGCGAGATTTAAAATGTTAACATTTCAATTTAAAATGTTAACATACATTAAAATAAAATAAAATTTAATATCTGGTGTATGAAAATTTTCGATTCTCCCCCCAGTTGTAACTGCAAAAACGGTGGGTGTTTTAGAAAATTTATCATGGAATTAAAATAATTTCAGTATTTTAATACTAAGATAATTTTAAAAAGTTCATTTATAACCATTTCAAAAAATATGTTTATATTTCTTAAGAGGATTAATATATTAAAGGGGCATTGCATATGTTTGTGTGCGCACTCCTTATTTTTCCTACAAAATAAGCAAAACTGTTGATCCAAAAAATAGCTGCTTACCCTGCTGTGATGTTTTTCGACTAAACCGAGGATGGAGAACAATTGTCCCATTAAGAAAGAGAGCTATGCTTGGACAAAATTTAAATTTTAATCATAAAGTTTACATATTAATATTTAGTCCAATTTTGATATCAAATTCAAAAATTTCAACCCAAATACTGTATGACTAAAAAAAAAAATATATATATATAGCCTAAATTAAGTGAGATAGACCGTGGTATCTATTAAATATTATCGCTTCAATAATATCTGTCATAGCTTGCTGGAACAAATTCAGTATTGCCACAAAGATTTGGACTTAAGCTTTAATATCTATATAGTTATAGTGTGTTCGTGTCTAACGGCACCAGGGGTTTCTCCCATCTCCGCGATCTATATAGTTATAGTGTGAGATTGGGAGTATTTTGTATACACGCACACACCAAAAAGTTTCTTGACCCTCATATAAGTTACAAGAGATGCGCAAAATGGCACTGCTTAGTAATAACAATCTATGTCAAGCTTTCCCATAAGATCGATCGCGAAATCAAATTGGGTTTGGTTTGGTGGATGTCAAGTGAAAAATAAACAATTTCTATAAAATGAACACTATAATTAGTGTTTCAAATTTTATTAAACCAGTTTAACATTCTTCTCCTTCTGGCTGCCCTTAGTGGTGACGAAGATAAATAAGGCCAAAATAATTAAGAAAGCGGATTTTTTTCTACATCAGCAAAAAAAAAAAAAAAAAAAAAAAAAAAGCGAATATTCTTTTTTTTAATTATTCATTTATTTATTTATATATGAGAACTCCAAACACAAAAGGTAGTACTTAATACCATGCATGGGATAAAGGTTGAGAAGATGAAAGAAGACTTGAAATTCTGTAGATTGTAATTTTCAGGAAATACATGTGAAGGATGCTGACTGATTTCAGCACGTGTTCAGACTGGTTTGGAAGAGAGAGAGAGAGAGAGAGAGAGAGAGGGAGGAAATATAGAGGTCAATTCAGAAGAACATGCCTATGGAAGTATCTATAGAAAGGCATGCAGCAGGAACATAACATCTATAGACAGAGAGTGGAAATACATTGTAGAAGATGGATCATTAATTAACCTAACTGCCCTCTTTTGAATGGAGTCTAGAAGCCTAAGAAAGGGTATGGGGGCACCGTCCCAGATGTATAGAAGAAATGAAACGCCGAGAGCGAAAGAGAAAACCCAGTTTTTTAGATGCAGAGGAAGTAATATTTGTGTTGTGCTTATGCCAAGAGAAATTAGAAGTTTGGCTAACCTCTAATAGAGATATGTAATCTTGTCAAGAAATCTGTGTCATCGAAGATAAGCTGAGAAGAAGAAAAATAATCCTTTTTGCGAGTTGTAAGACATGACTGAGATTTAGAATGATTAAAATTAACTAAATTACTTTTTCCCCATTGAAGAATTACCTGGAGATCAGCATTTAAGGAATTGGTATTGGATATTCGAGAAGTTGAAGTTGCTTGAGCCGGACAGGGTTTCTCAAATTGGAAGGTGGAGTGCAATTTGCTATCATCAGCAAAACTATGCATAGAATTTACAGTCAATGAAAGAAGGTCATTAATATACAAGTGGAAAAGAGTGAGAGAAAGAACTGAACTTTCGGGAGCACAAGCATTAGTGGGGAAGTTAGAAAACAAAGACCCGTTCACCATCACCTGCAATAAGCAGTCAGAGAGAAAACTGGACCCAATTACAAAAACAGTTGGCAAGCCATAAGATGGACGCTTATTTAGAAGAGCTTTATGCCAAGCACGATTAAAAGCCTTTGAAATGTCAAGAGAAACTGCTTTAATTTGTTCTTAGATAGATAACATAAGCCAGTATATTACTAGTATATTGACTCTGATGAGACACCATATTGTCGATTATTGATCAAATGGAAGGATTCAAGTTAATTTAGAAGTTGGCGGTTAATGGATTTCTCCATTGCTTTAAAAAGAGTCGAAGTAAATTTAGCGGGACGATAATTGGATGGGAGTGATTTGTCATCCTTTTTAGGAACTGGCTGGATGTGAACAAATTTCCAAGCAGAAGGAACAACACCAGTGGAATAAGAAAGTGTAAAAAAGCAACACAGAACAGGAGTAAGCGCAGGAGCACAGGTTTTGAGAACAAGTGGAGAAATACCATCAAGACCTTGAGCTTTCTTGGTGCCAAGATTGTTCAAAATTCTTCTGACATCATTTTGATGGAAGACCACAGAAGGCATTGAGTAGAGTGTACTGAGGATGGTAGGAGGTTGCTTACCAAGGTACTCAGTACAAGTTGCGGCTGAAACTTTTGCCCATCCCTTGATCGCAACCTTTTCCCATTTTGCCACAGTTGGAATTCCTGTATTTTTTTATCCAGAAAAATAGGCAAATTGGCTACAACGCACGCAATTTATACACGTGATATTGTTAAAATTCACAACAAGCATCTTCAAAATAATCATGGCCTGAGGACAGTCCTTTAGGCTTGAAGGACTCGCCATTATTTTTTTTTTTGGCCAGCACTCAAACGAAAATATGCCCGAATAAACCATTTCACCACACCGAAACCATTTCACCACACTTTTGTTTCATTTTTCATGCATTACTAGACGATTTTACTCAAAAATAAAATAAAATAAATAAATAAAATAATAATAATAATGTTATTTATTGTTTTAATTAAAGTAACATTAATTTACTTCTCTAAGCCTAAATGCAATAGAGAAAAACTCTGCACATAGAGCTTGTTTATAAGGTGGCATTACTTTTTTAAATAAAATCTTAATCGAACTAACTAACTGATTCCTGACTCTGATAATCATTCATTTGTAGAATGAATTACCCTTGGAAATTAATTGCCACGTTACATTACAATATTAGCGAAGTTAGTTTAAGTCTATCTTAAGAATAATTGAAAAATAGATAATTTTGCACCATTGGGGATGCAAAAGCACTGTTCTTGGGAACATTGTTCCCAAGAACAAATAAGTTCTTTTACTATTACTACCAATAGTAATATGAGCGCAGTTACTCGGTCGAGGCCCAACAAGTTTTAAAATCCTCTTTAGATATTACTTGTCATTTCTGGAGTGTCATATGCAAATCCCTCTAGTGAATTTTCAAAGTTAGATGACAGATATATGGTTGTTCGTGTAGAATTTGTTGTGGATTTGTGTGACGTACTAGTTTAGAGAGACTGGTAAATGTCTACAGAATTGGCCAAAACTCCAATTGCAGAATTAAGAATGTGATTATATCCGAATTAAATCCATTTATGCACTAAAATAAAATAAAACTCAAATCATACACCTTAACTGTAGCTTAACTAATTTGTCCTCTTTGAAAATAATATTCTTCAAACAGGCAGTTTCGGCTATGAGAAATAGAGCGAAAAGCTTTCGTCAATGTACTCATTTTCTACAGCTTTGTAAAGACTGTCAAGTGGCGCTTTTATTTAATCCGACCTGGTCGTCGCTACGTGATATTGGCCATATCGGCCAGGCTTGTGTTGATTGGCAGACTGATCTCGACACTTGGACTTTGCTATTGACGCTAATATAAAGAATAAGCTGTTTTCTGTACCGATGAAGACTCTAACTGGCTAAAAGAAGAGTCCAAGGACTTAGTGCAGTGCGTGTGTGCGTATGTGAGCGTGTCTTGTAATCATGTGACCATCACGACTTCTGAAGCCTACGCAGTTAAGGGGCTCACATTAATTGTATTGTTAGTTCGTTCTCATTGTTACTGTCCTGCAACTGGGAGGGAATTAAAAATCGAAGGGTGATCGTTTCCACTTTTCATACTATTGTTAGAAAATACGAGTAACGGAGCGTTTAGTAATTCTTTACTAAAAATCTTGTAAGAAGCTATGAAAGGTATTCGATCATTGCTTCATCTTCTCTTCCAGATATTTTCAAATAACATTTAACAGATAGATATACAGAAATAAAAACAGATATTCAGTGTGAAAACGCTTTGACACTGCTTAAAAAGAGTTCCACCATAACCTCATTAAAATCAGTGAGCTTAGTTTTCCTTAAGAGTGGCCTTGTGGGATTTTGAGGCTCACTACGCTACAAATTTTTGTGTACAGTATTTAGATATATATTTCAACTTTTTGGGGCTGAGAATATTAGTATTTAGTATCAGTATGGCCAGATCTATTGCATCTGTGCGTAAACGCGCCACTGAACAGTCTCTCTCTCTTTCTCTCTTAGCTTCAATTCTTCTCCTACATCCCTTCCAAAACGGTTACTGTACTGTGTTGTATCATTCTTCCTATTTTCGCATTGTCCTTACTAAAAAATTACCGTTGGGACCCCCAACACAATGCACTATGACACCTTGGATAGAAAGAAAAATTACTGGAGTGCTTCTCATTTCCATCTTTACTATGCATGCTATACGCCAATTATTCATATTTATTGTGTGTGCTCTGTCGATTCGTTTGACTCCTTTGAATCTCCACTTTATTTTATTTTATTTTATTTTTAACATATAATATACACAACAGGCATGCGCCCAATTCAAATGTATAACAGAGCAGAAAAAAAAAAAAAAAAGATAACAGAACAAAGATTGTGCAAAACATAAAAATAAATAGTAGAATAATACACTTTGTACAATGAAAGTCCATTCAAACGGGAAAAGTCCAATTCACGGAAATAAAAAAGATATTCATGACGTCAAGTCCAGCGCCATGAAAAATCGCAGAGAGCAGGTTGCTGCAGGAGGCATCATCACACACACACACACACACACACACACACACACACGAATTAATGAGGACATCTTTAGCCCAGAACTCATCCGTCAACCAGACAACATGCTCCAAATAGTTCTGTGAAACTGTTTCTTGTTCACAGCCATATCCAAGTCAAACTTGTTCATGAGTGCCAATATTCTTTTGAAGAAAGAGTTCCTGGATATCTCTAATCTAGCGATACCGATGTGGAATGTAGTCTTCTGTCTAGTAGCCACCGCTGGAGCGCGAAGGTCAATATGGCATAGAAGATCCGGCAGGTAGGTTGAACCAGCGAAGGTATGGTACAACAGTTTTAAATCAAGAACAGTTCGCCGAGTTTCCATATATTGAAGCTTGAAGTAGGAACAGAGATTCCGGTAGAAGATTCTGTGGTAAAACATGGGGTTATATTCTGGAAAGACAGTGGATAAATTTCATCTGGAGCGATTCTATTTGCTGTATAAAGTATGCATAGTGTGGGTTCCATATAGGAGAAGCAAACTCCAGTATAGGGAGTACAGTTGTCTTGAATAGGAGCAAATTATGAAGATGTTGAATTCTTCAAAAAGACATTTTACACTTAAAAAGCGGCCATTATTTATGTATATAATGTATTCATAGCATATGATGTGGTTACAAAGGAACTGGATGCAAAAAATAATTGATATCATATACTTCGATTTCAGGAAAGCTTTTGACACCTGTTGCGCATGGAAGACTACTGTACAAATTGGGGCAGAATGGTATTAAGAGTAAGTTGCTACAGTGGATAAAAGGAAGGTTTAGCGGGAGAAGGCAGAAGGTGGTAATCAATGGACGCTGCTATTCGTGGACTAATGTTATTAGTGGAGTCCCACAGGGTTCGTGGACCCACTGTTGCTTTGTATATTTATCAATGATATTGACGAAGGCATATCAGGCTTAGTGTGCAGATGATACAAATGTTGGCAGGGTTGTAAATTACAGTAATGGCAGCGTTCTACTGCAACAGGATCTAGAAAATTTGGGCAGATGAGCTGAGAAGTGGCAATTGAAGTTTAACATTGACAAATGCAAAGTACTGCATATGGGTAGAGGTAACCCCACAGGAATGTACCAACTGTGCGGTACTACACTTAGGGTGGTAGAAAATGAAACAGGCCTGGGAGTAATTGTGCAGTCAGATATGAAGTTTTCTGAGCAGTGCAGACTGGCTGCAAGAGATCGTCATCGGGCTTTGTCAATGATATACAGAAATTTTGCTAGTAGGAAAAATGAGGTGATTATTCCTTTGTATAAGGCAATGGTCAGGCCACGCCTTGAGTACTGCGTGCAGGTCTGGAGATCTCATTTTAGGAAGGATGTAGATTTGCTTGAGCATGTACAGAGAAGGACAACAAGATTGGTGAGGGGAATGAAGGGATCGTCTTACCAAGAGAGGCTTAAGTTCTGCAAATTTCAGCATCTGGAGACTAGGCACCTGCGAGGTGATCTGATTGAGTTCTATAAGGCCTTGAATGGGCTGAGCACGCTGAATTCTGATGGAATTTTTCCACTTGCTCAGATTACGAACCCAAGGGGGCATAAATTCAAACTGAGGAAAGACAGTTGTAGAATAGATGTGTGGAAATTTGCATGTAGCCAGCGGGTGGTTAATTGCTGGAACGAACTTCCATCTCGTTGTGGAAGTTTATAGCTTAAATAAGTACAAGGAGGAACTGGACAAACTTTAGAGGGAATGGTTGTGTGAATTTTTTTTTTTTTTTTTTTTGGCTGATGCTACATAAGCTCATACGCTTGCTTCTTGTATCACATACGACTATTACTATTGCTACTATTATTATATAACTGACAGTAATGTGTCTGTTTTAATTGTTTGCTCTGTGTCGTATTTTGTTAACATTAAAACGTGGGCGTGGAGCAGACTCAATCGGAATAAGAAGCTCTAGAGATACTGAGAACAATTCATACAACAGCTTAATAATTAAATAACAAAATAAGATATTCAGCTGAGACACTTAAAAAAGATATAAAAAATTAATCTAAAATGTATTCTCCTATATTAGCAATCTTCTTTATGAAAATAATTGGAAATTGTGCTATATTTGATTTTTTTTTTTTTTTTTTTTTTTATATACAGGTTACATTTGGATCTTTTTTGTCATATTTGGGCAAAAATTTTTGAATTTGATGTTAGAATTGGACTAGTTGTTACCATTTAGATTTTTAGGAATGTTAAGTTTAATTTTGCCTAATCAATTGCTTTTTTCTAAATGGAAAATTTGTTCATCATCCTCGGTTTAGTCTAAAAACTTCATCGGTGTACTTCTGAAACAAACGTAAAATGAGTTTATCGAAGGAAACCAAACAGAATAATAATAATACAACCGTTGCAGCCTCTCATCAACCAGTACAATGCCGCCATTTTGCTTACTGGAGACTTGAAGTGATGGCATCCATGTTTAGTCTCCATGGCTTAATCTCCCCCATCTCTTCCGTCATGTAGTATGTTATGTCTTTTGAGGTTATGATGGACATCATGGCGAAATCCAATCTTCCTTACATTTCGAGAGTACAGCTCTAAAACGGGATTCGCAGGCCGGCTGCTGAATATCCACCGACCCGAACCTATTGGCAACTCTCTAGGAGGCTTCTGGATCAGCTAGTGTATAATCTCGCTGCCTCTACCCTGCCAGATAGTGAATGGAGGGAGTCCAAGCGCAGTGTGTATGCAGGGGGAAGCATTGCCGAGGCCACGCTGTCAAGGAGCTGGGTATATTCTTGCCATGTGTATCCCATAGTCCAAAAATTTCATTACTTCATACAGCATGTCTACTCACCTTTTCTTACTACTGAACCAATCATGAATTGTCAAACTCATCTGCGAAAAGATCTAAACTGCCCAAACACTTCCTCCTTCATTTCACAAATATACGTGGTCTCAGTTTCAATCTCATTAATGTCTATTTCCACTTAAGTCTTTCAAACCCTTTGTACTTTTTGTTGTGACAGAATCCAAGTTATCGGCAGATTCAACCACTACCCATCGCAGTTGTCCGAATTATTCGCTGTATGATTCCTTTCGCTTCAAACATGGTACTTGTGCGTATGTCTGTTCTGATATTTCCTGTTAGGGACTTAGTAATTTGGAATCTCCTCTTTTCGATCTTCTCTGGCTTAAAACCTCTCTACCAGATTCTGTCAAATTCATCTGTTGCGTCTAGCTATAGATAATTCCATGGACACTGATCTTCTGAATTAGCTTCTATAATTCCTGCTCTCTCTCTCTCTTCCAAACCAGTCCGAACACGTGCCGCAACCAGTCAACATCCTTTTACTGTTCAACTTCAAACTCACAGAACCAACTTTTCTTCTTCCTCATTTATTCATTCAACTTCCATTTCTGGAACAACTTTCCTTCATACGTATTTCCTTAAAAGTACAATCTACAAAAATTCAAGAATTCAAGCCTAATGTCAACAAGTATCTTCTTTCATCTTCTCAACCTTCAGCTCATGCACGATACTAAGTATTATAGATTCTATTACCTCTCGTGTTGGCGTTTTCATAAACACACACATACTGAATAGGGAACATCTCATACAACCGTTGAGTTTCTAATTTTTTTTTCTTATTTTATATATTTGTTTTTTCTTCTTCTTATATAAAATCGGCATTCGTTCGTTTCAGAATTACACTGTTGAGATTTTTAGACTAATCCGATGATGGGGAACAACTTTTCATTGAACAAAAGGAGTTGATTAGTCAAAATTTATAAATCGTAAAAGCTAACCGGTAATACTTAGTCCAGTTTTATAATTTTAACATCAAATTCAAAAATTTCACCCCGAACATGAGAGAGAGAGAGAGAGAGAGAGAGAGAGAGAGAGAGGCATTTTATTCATTATTTAAATTATAAAATAAGTCAGAAAATTGAACATGCAACTACAGTGAATAAATGAAATGGTTTGTTTTTTGTTAAGCATTCCCTCAGACAATACGTACTTTATCCACTTTTGTTTCTATTAGTCCATAATATGGTTAAGGGAATGATAGGAGGCTAAGTTCTACAGTACTTAGCTTTTATTAGGTTTGCGGGTTTATTGAGTTAAGTAATCTTTGCCATGTGTAGTTGCTCCACTCTTACTAAAGGATCAGTGACGATTGAAACATCGGATAACCGACAAATGTATTGCCTTAATTCAACTTGTTTCATGAAGGAAAAATTAGACATCTTATAAAAATGACGAAAACTTATGTAAAATTCAAAAGCATAATGCAAGTTTTGTGCTCTCATATATTTACGTGATCAGACCCACAAATAACAGCCAGAAAACTCTTGAGATAGACGGATAAAAAGTCCCAGAATATAACTAGTGTACCAAAAACTTTCTTCTGAACTTGTAATTTTTGCAGGAAAGAAAACTTGTCATTTCACGGACAAAAGTTCAAACGTTCTCTATAACTAACTCCCACCTCCCACCACGCTGTGCGCGCGCATACTCTTCCTAAGGTCTTGACAAGTGAAGTTAATTAATAGGGTCCGTTGCAAACAAGACAAATGAATAGACATAGACAAATAGATAGAGAGATATAGAGTTCAGAAAGTTGACCTTTTTGATATTGTGTAAATAGAAACAAAAAGGTCCTATTCTGGAGATATAATTCGTTTTAAGAAGACTTGTTTTCAAATAATTGGTTTTCACCGAATTATTTCAGGGACACAAAAATTAATTGGAAGAAATGATTTTATCTTGCGGTGGGTTTAATTTTAAAATTCTTCCACTTACTTTTTTTCTTCTTTTTTTTTTAATCATTTAGAACAAGAGTGGCAGCCAGTCAACTTCCATTCATTGAAATTTTTAGAAAACTGAAACAGATTAATTTCCATATAGCTGATTTATATTGATTAATGCAAGACTTTATTTCGTCCACTTTCAGTTCAGAAAGCTTCAGACTGCATTGTTATTGCCACATGTTGCTTGGTATTGCACTAAACAGCAGACCTTTGGGAAATAAATAAAATAAAACAGATTTTATGTTTATAATCGAAGTCGGCCACATAAGGTCAAAGGAGTTTACAAGGTAGTGACTCCTGTTCAAGAATATTGCCGTATTTTGTGGTACCAGGTGGATTCGAACACGTGGCGTGTGTAACTATGTAGTGCTGACCTCTTGGCAACGGTTATGCCTTTTATGCCACCCACTCTGTAAAGAGACAGTAGTTACTTCTGAAATAGCTGTCAGGGTGATGGAACTCCCTTACTTATGTACAGTATACAAGTACTTCCGAAAAGGGAAGTTCTGTTTATAAGTTTGGCATTTCTTGGCTCCAGAGCTCCAGTTTGAAAACAGTACCTGTGAGACACGTTTGTTCTTACTTTATCAAATTACATTTTGTTTCTAACCGTTATCAAGTGTATTGAAAGGTCAGAATAGATCACAAAATAGGGAGAATACAAAAATATCACCATATTTAGCAGTCGTGCGGGCTTGAGCCACAGTCCATTCAAACTCCAATAGAAATGTATTTACCACTCCTCTACAACGGCGGCCTTTCTCCTGATAATAGAGTAATTCAGTTAATTAACTCTCTTCTATCCGATTCACTACTAACCACCGAGTACACTGGTGTTCAAAAGCAGATGACCCTTTCGAGTAGCAAATTGATTCTAATCGCTGGCCTTCCATACTGTGTGAAAATGACTGGGTTGGAATCTCCTCAAAACGGGAGACATTTTTAAAGGTCGAGTTGATAGTTCCCGTGGGAGGGCTAAACAGGACGAACAACCGTAGAATACACAAAATGTTTAGACAAAATACACTTACGCCTCATAACTTTAGTTACTTTGGCGTAAGAACGATAAGGATCAAAAGCTAAAGAAAAAACGCACGCAATTGTATTGTGATACAAATAAAATACTACATATTCGTCTCTACAAAGCAATATTTATGGGACTCCATAAACAAAGGTCGCTCAACTTGTTAAGCATGTAAATGGGAACTAGATAATCGCCTATTTCCGAAACCTCTGTATTTGACGTTTATCACTTTCACTATCAATTTTAAAATAGCCGTCACTGTGAAAATGTCACAGTCGGCGCTTGGGTGACTCTTTGAGGTGGGGGACAGTATGAAGAACGGGAGCAGGACAGAGCCAATCTAAAGTACCCGGTGACCGAATGTAATTTGTGGCGTTTTCGTTAGACTGGGGAATCAGTTCCAGAACATGCAAACTGTCTCTCGAATATCTGCTTGAGGTTCTCCTCGATAATGGTCATATTGTGAGGCACCATGACCATTAACGGGTCCTAACACAGAAAAACTCTAAAGATTCACAGCATAACAAATTGCTTCAGGGATTTTTGGATTGACAGAAAGATTATACTGTCTACAGAAGGCTTCATGAGAGGGAACTGTATATGTAATTACCAGCTGCCTCGTATTGTTCCCATTGACCCCTATACATAAAAGAATCCATTTGAATTGGTGACGACAGCATGTCGACTGGTCCTGAGCGTAGTGGGTCACGGTGCTCTTAAATAAGATTATCTACGCGCTCATCTGCAGGTGAACGGGGACCCAGATTTCATCTCTAGTACAGTATCGCGAAAATAGACGCGTTTGGATGTTGTGATTTAATGGTGTGGGCTGGAATAGTTATCGATAGCTATAAAGACCTCGATGTGTTCTTATAGCATTGAGAGCTCCTTGTGGAATTGTCAGGCTATCAAGATCAGATCCTTGCCCTTGTGGGAAGCACAGTTGGTATTATCACCGGTTCTCCCCACACACTGTGGAAAAGACTTAAGTTCGAATTCCGTCAATGAACTTTTATGGGCCTTTTTCACAATGTGGCCGAGTTAGTCGATCTCAGGCGAGTGTAGCATGATTTTTTCCTCCCGGAAACGCTGGTTTTTTGTCCAGCAAACAGCAAATCGACCACAGAACGCATGCAGTTTACATATTATAGACAGCCCAATATGGCTTAAGTTGCTGATGCACCTAAAACCCTACAACAACCAACCTTGATCCTTATATTCGTTCTTTTGCAGGAGCTGTTGTTCCAAACCTTGTTTTAACGAACAGTAATTTGCACAAAGCTGTCCTAGTGATGCAATGGGAGAGTGTGACCAGGCAGATAATTGAGCTCACTTCGGTAGATCATGTCTTTTGGGTGCTCTAGACAGGAGAGTTTGCTAGTCACTGACCTCCTCCCATAAACTTTGCTGAACTTGCAATTATCCCTTAGGCAAGAATGGAATTGATGCATGCAGTACTAATTAAAACACTGGTTTCAGCGTGGTGCCCTCGCGGTAGCGCAGTGCATATAAGTACCGTCCTTCCCAACCGCGTAGAAAAGTCCCAGGTTTGATTCCCTTCACTGACGCGAGGAATTTTTATGGGCTTTTTACACAACATGGCTGAGTTAATCGGTCTCAGACGAGAATAGCATAGTTATTTTTTCCTGGAAACGGGGGCTTTTTGTCCAGAAAAACAGATCGACCACAGAATATACGCAATTTATAGACACAAATCAATATACTGATACCGCATAGCCTTAGTTGTTTTAGTGCATAACACACATACAAACTGACATACTGAACATACTGAAACAACGTCTTATGTAATTGATTCTTATTAACATTGGCAATGAATTTCCTACAAAATTCATGCCCAGTGTCAATTATTACCCACTCAGGTTACTGAATACTGTAGGTTCAACGCCTTGGTTCGCATCTGTTCAGAATATTATCCAGAAAAACAAGTCATAAATATTACAATGAATTCTATTTTTTCCCATAAAGTTTCTCGAGTTTAGTAATTTCTATGGTCTAACTGTTGCAATGAATGAAATTTTCACTGCAACCTTCAAGTGCTGTCCATTCGCCTTGATATCTAACGATTACAATTGTATGCATTTGCTAGTCTTCACTGCTCTTCGTCACTACTCCACATTCTTTGTCCTATCATAAGTATCGATTTTTCAATAAATATGACAGAAGGTACACTTCAGGCATACTTCACAATTCGTGCACTTATGCACTTCCTTCATTTTGATTACTGAACTGATTGATGAAGGATTTGTCTGCGGTGGCATCACCGTATATTGCTGTTCTCTTGTATGAAAACATGAATGACTTCAGGATTAGGTATCGGTATTAGAAGATTAACAGTGTGTGAGTTGTTACAATTTCAAACACTCTCTGCATTGTGTTAGTCTGTGAAGAGAACCAGATAACCGGTAAACTCATTATTTTAGTCTTCTTTCCGAGACCCATTAAATCAATATTGGGAGAAAAAGTAAAATATTTTCTTATGGTGTCCCCCTTTTTTTTTTGAAAATGTGTTGGAGACTTATAAACAAATCAGTGTTTCCTTCGAAAGTGTTTTGAAGGACTCGTCTCTTTCTTTGATATAGATTTTCTGTAAGCTGCCAACATTTCCAGGATCTAAAAAAGGAAACTCCATTACCGTAAATGTAAAATTTTAAAGACAATATTTATTGTTATTTATAACCTTCAGTTTTTCACTTTAGTGACGCTTTTCATTTTTGGAATAGATCGTGTACAATGTGTGGAGAAGTGTCAGAAGACACGTCTTCGTCCACATTTTCACAGAGCTAGCTTAGCTCTGTGAATATGTGGAACAGCTTAACTATCTTGAAAATTCAAGGAATGGTTAGTAATCTGAAAGATAATTTCTACAGAAATATCTTTACACCAATTTGGAAACAATTCCTCTTTCGTCACTGTTGTCATGACAGTGCTAATGGGATAAATTATTGCAACCTTGTTGTTGCACCTATAACAATGGCGCTAGTTGCGAAGCCAGAAAACTAATTTCATTTTGTAAGATCTGTTACCAGTAGATTACCAATTAGTATTGTCTGGTTTTCATGGCAAGTAATTAAATACGGATTATTTACAAATGGCAAGATGAAGATGTGATTACTGCTATGAGATGAAATAATGTTGTAAATTCCCTAGACTTTCACAGTACAGTCTGTGACTTAAATTCTTAAAAGAAATTCCATATATTTGTTGATAAGAACTTTTAATTAGATTTTGGAATAACTTAACCTTGTTAATTAAAATAATGCCGAACGAGATCGACCACCGTGAATTTAGCATTGTTTGTTCGGGCGGTGTCCAGACTTCAATATCGGCCACTATTTCTTTTTTGAAATGTTCTGAATGTGTCTAGGAAGCTGGCAAGGCTAATAGATATCTTCATAAAAACTACTTGAACTTGTATGAGCTACATAGTTATTACCATAATTTATTCCCAAGGCAAATGGAAATCAATTACGTCGTTTTGTTAAAAGGAAATCTTTTATTTTGGACAGTGAAAGGGAAAGACATCCTGCATCTTTATATTCACGAAAGCTTTTAGACATCCGTGGATGTCAGCATGATCACTTGGTACGGAAATAGGAAAAACAAGTTCTGTTTGCTGTTTGCAATAATTAGATACTGGCTTGCCTTGAAGTTAACCTCGCTTTGAAATAGAATTGTATTTACCTATGATCTTTTGTCTGTAGATAGCAAAGCTATTGGGTTAAGTGCAATCCTTGAATATCTGCCAGTTTCATTCAAATCATTTTATGTGTGAGTGTGTCTGTCTGCCTGTCTCTTTAGTAGATAATTGTTCCAAGGTTCAATAAATATGGACATCGTTACGCTTGTCATAAAAATTCTAGATGGCTCAAAATTGTCCCTGTAGGTTGCCATGTTTATAATTACCCGCGAGAGGCATGTAATTTCGATTATAGGAAAAGTATCAAAGAAATTACTTATCTAGTTGGATATACAATGAAAAGGAATGAATTGGATGCATACATCCAATAAGGAAGGAAAGAAATTTCCTTAAGCAGAAATGAATTCAGGTTGTTTTCTTCTTTAAAAGATATATAATCAAACGATTAAAATATATATAATAAAGCTTGGAAAATAAAGAAATATTCATTATAAAAAGGTCTGTATATTGGGATAAGCATTTTGTTCAGTTAGTTGAGTTAGTAAAGTTTTTCGCTACCTTTCAGGAATGAAAGAATTTGGAAGAATACTCACTTGACTCCGAATTTGGTAAGTTTTCTGTAGAGGAAAACTCGAAGCATTACAGATGAGCATATACTTGGTATAGCCTCATCTGTAATGCTTCGATTTATTTCAGTAGCTCAGACCAACCAGAAGCTTGATGATTTCGCGGAATATTAAAAAGTTTAATCTTTTTCTTAACTTGAATAAGATCATGATAATAATCTTCTCACTTAAGCTAACACCAACCATACTAAAATCATCGCTAGGAGATAAAATAATTCCTGCAATTGCGAGTCATAAAGGCCTAGGCTTTTGTCCAAACACGTACAAATATTTCTTAAGAAAATCAGTAGTTTGTGTTGGCAATACAAACAGCATCTCTTATACTGTATGTTAAAGAGCTAAAAACCACGGTCGGTTGTCGTATATTCTGCAGAGGTATGGGCCTCAGCCACCCCACTTCAAATGAAACTAATTATTTTTGCTGCTGAACATTGGATGATGAAATAGGCAAACAACAAACACCGTGTGCCAAACATAAACAGTTCTTTCCAGCCAACTGAAACCGGTAGATTAGCCAACCTGATGAGGTTGAGACATCTCATCACTATTGTGAAAATGATAACAGGAATTATATCCTCCCTGCCCTTCGGGGACTTGTGAATGTGGCATATGACAACTCCTGTCCTGAAATCACATAATCTTCGTTGAGAATAATTGCAAACCGGTTGAAAATCTGTGATAGATTCATGTTGGCGAAGGAGCTTCCTTCGATTTAATTGCTCCTCAAACTTGCTCTTGATCTCGAGATCGTGACTGGCACCCGTTACATATCTGTTGCAGGATGGTTTATAGATGTTTGTGAAGCTTGAAAACATAGTGTACCATATGCAATTCTAACGGATGAGTAATACGATTAAAATTTTTTCTCAGATTGGTGACGTAATCCGGACGTGCGATGCTTCTATGTGGTCAGCCCATGTTGGTATAACTGTGCTTCCATTAGACTTCATGAACAATAATCTACATCAGACTATTGCTTGTTGACAGCTTTTGAGGCTAGAGAATGAAGTGATAAGAAAGTAGCATGTCGAAGTATTTATCTAATGTAAGCAATTGTGCTTAGCAACTAATTACTGGTTAATAGAACACTAATTAAATATATAAGTAAACTCTATGTAAATATGTCACCCTTTTAATTCCTGATGCTGTATATTAATTGCGGTGATGTGAAATTTGTAGTTTCTTGTATCTGTATTGCGTGGTAAATATACAAATAAAGACAATGGTCTTCAAATATCCTTTGAAGTGCATCAGGGTAGTGTATCCTGGCATGGCGTGATAGACAATACAGTCGAAAACTTGGATATAGCAACAACTTATACGTTCGTAAAGAAAAGTTAAGTTTGCATAATTGCTCTGAAATCGAACTGAAATAGTGCACATAGTTCAAGTAGCTGATGCAAATTGAAATTAGCACATGTGCGGGTTCACATCATTCTGATGATGTGAACCCGCATTCTGATGATGTGAATATGATGGTACAGAAGTAAATGCGTTTGAGTAGCCATGGTTTAAGTCATGTGACTACTACATACGGTGATGTTCTTGTATTCTCTGTCTTGTGAACTCCTCTAACTTTATGTGGTCATCCCAGAGTATAAACAGAAAATTTATTTATTTAAATGTGGGCGTATAAATAGAAAGGTCGGATCACGCCTCACTAGTCGATTGTGCCATGATACTAAGCAGGTATGAACGTTTCATGGTCTGACACAGTATGAGTAATTGATAGAAACGGTCCAATCACAGCGAAGGTAACAAGGGTTGTGAATGTCCACCCAAATGTAATATCCCGATTGTGAAGAGAGAAAAAGTATCTCGAACAGCTATATAAGGTCGACTTATATAATGTAACAACTATATAAGGAGCACAACCAAAACAGATAGTTGATATCTGATCCTGACCGTCAGACGATATAGAGAGATGACAGCACAACTTTCTTGCGAATTTGCCACACGAGGGATTATCCCTGCTAAAGTAAATCCCATTGGTTAGATAAGATCTCATTTTACTGGTATAGTAAACATATCAGTTGAACCAAGAGATGTGGTCCAGTAATATTCACAGATGGGTTCAGTCTACGGATTTTCAACTTATCCTTATCTGCTGAGAGAGAGAGTACTCAAGCCAACTAATAAATACATATCAGGGAAGAGGTGGTCTGAGGGTCTAGACAGGCGTTGTCAGAGCATGACCTAGTGATCCTCAGTCAGACCACCAGAGTCTGTGTGCTTTGTGTATTCGGCACAAAATGAGAAAACCTGGTATTCGGCACAAAATGAGACATGTAATTTGTTATATCTTAATTATAAATACCTGTTTAGAAGATTTGAGAAATCATTGAAACCAGCCGTGCTAATGTTGGCACAAATAAATTATTCAGAGCGGTTTTCTTAAAAAATTCTCTTATTAGTGACATCTATTTTAATGTAATGGATATTCGCAGCCACAGTCACGTGGCTTAATCCCGAAGGTAAAAAAAAAAAAAAAGTGGCGTGGCTGGAAGCAAGCGGTTCTGTAGGGCTCAAATGAAAAGCAGTAAATGAAAGAGTAATTCATGGCTGTCTTCTCGCATAGTAGAGATAGTGGCATAGTATTCTCGAGTTTTGGCACATAATCTTATTGTGTAAACTAAAGGCGAGTTTCCTTTTGTGCAGGAGGGATTCTGAAGTGATCTCTTTCCAGTACACGGCCTTTTTTAAAGTCTGACTCGTCCTAATTAAACTCTCTGTGTTCATGACTATTACAGAAATAGAAATACAGAATAGCTGATATCAAATAGCAAAAAGGTGCTTTGGAGAAGACGATCCTTACATTGCTTCATTCATTCAAATGAACAGTTTTAGCTGTTAAGTTTTGTTTTCCTTTCATTTAATTCTGGACACATCATTTGTATGAATGGATTCCACGCCAAAGAAACGACCGATATTCTTGGAAATATGAGTTGCTTTTAATGAGTGAATCATGCAGTGTTTTCCAGATATAAATATAGCCTGCTATTTCTCGTGGTGCAAACCTGTATTATATGGTCCTCTAGCAATTTAGTAGGCATCCAACATTACAGGTTATGATAGTTCTAAAAGTAAAGAGTGAGCGTCACAGGGCACTCTCCATGCTACAGAAATAGAAACCTTTAGATATTAGATTTTAATTAAAGAATGAAAGAGTGATTAATAAAGGCACATGATGCAAGAAAGCAAGCTTATACAGCATCAGCCAAAAAAAAAAAAAAAAAAACCCTTCTCATTTCACCCATCCACTCGCTCCAAGTGTTTGTCTAGTTCTGCCTTGAATCTGTTTAAGCTATCAACTTCTACAACGACAGATGGAAGTTTGTTACAGCAATCAACCACCCGTTGGCTAAAGGCAAACTTCCGCACATCTATCCTACAACTGTCTTTTCTCAATTTGAATTTATGCCCTATCAGGCGATTATTCTGAGCAAGAGAAAGAATCTCTTCAGCATGCTCAAACCATTCAAGGCTTTATACACTTCAGTCAGATCACCTCGCAGGTGCCTAGGCTCCAGACACTGTAATTTGCAAAACTTAAGCCTTTCTTCGTAAAAGCAACCCTTTGTTCCATTCACTAATCTTGTTGCTCTTCTCTGTACTCTTCCAGCAGCTCTATATCCTTCTTAAAATGAGGCCCCCAGACCTGTATGCAGTACTGAAGGTGAAGCTTGACCATTGCCTTATACAACGGGATAGTCACCTCCTTATCCCTGCTAGAAAAATAGACACCATGAGCTACTCTTGCAGACTGTCTGCACTGCTCAGACAACTTCATATCTGCCTACACAATTACCCCCAGGTCCTTTTCATATTCTACCACTGTCAGTGTAGTACCACACAGTTGATACGTTACTCTGGAGTAACTGCTTCCCATATGCAGTACTTTATATTTGTCAATGTTAAACTTCAGTTACTACCTCTCAGCCCATCAGCTCAACTTTTCTAGATCCTGTTGCAGCAGCGTACTGTCATTCGTGTCATTAACAACCCTGCCGACCTTCGTATCGTCTGCAAAAGTGGACATTAAGCCTGATATACAATCATCAATATCATTTATAAATACAAAAAACAACAATGGACCCAACACTGAACCCTGGGGTACTCCACTAATAACATTAGTACACGAAGAGCAGTGTCCATTGATTACAACTCTCTGTCTTCTTCCACTCTACCATCCCTTTACCCATAGCAGCAATTTGCCTCCAACGCCACACTGCTCCAATTTGTGCAGCAGTCTTCCATATGCAACAGTATCAAAAGCTTTTCTAAGATCCAAATATATGGTATCAAAATTATTCTTTACATCCAGTTCCTGTGTGATCACATCATAGTATCCAATCAAATTGGTCAGACAAACCCATGCTGTGTCCGAGCTATAACTGAAGTCTTGTCTAGATGATCCTGCAGTGCTTCTTTAACCAGTGCCTCCATTAATTTTCTTGGAACAGTAGTTAAACTCACAGGTCTATAATTACTTGTGTCGGCCTTTGATCCTCCTTTGTGAATTGGGGTCACATTTACACATCTCCAGTCCATTGGTACCTATCTTAAGTCCAAGAAAGCTCTCATAATTATGGCTAAGGGCTTGCTTACTTCCTTTAATATAACTGAATAGATCCCATCCACCGCAGGTACCTTTCTTATGTTTATCTGCAACAAATTCTCCTCCACTTTGCTTGCAGTTATTACAAAAACATATAGCTCACTGCCAGAGTTTAATTCACCTCTGGCATGTCTCTCCCTGAACGAATGTGTGAATGTTGATGCAAAATACTCATTTAGTTTGTTAGCTACCTGAGCAGGATCATCAACAGTTGAACCATCGACGTGGACCAATCTAATTTATCCCCTTCCTTCTAGAATTTACATAAGTTAAGAACTCTTTGCTGTTTTTCTTTGCATTCTTTGCCAAAGATTTCTCGTAATCTGCCTTTCCCTGCCTAACCTCCTTTGTGACTTGGTTACAGACCAGCTTATATCTATCAAGCCGACCGGGCTAGCCGGGTGGGTAAAGTGCCTGCCTGGCAACCCAAAGGTCGCGGTTTCGAATCCCGCCTCGGGCTTGGATCAAAGTACTGCAAAAAAAAAAAAAAAAAAAAAACCCTTGGGAGGTGCATTATGGCCACAGAAGCCGATGCGCCAACAACTACCAAAGGGGAAAATATATATATATATATATATATATCTATCATAGCCTAGGCTTTCGTGTCACCTGTTAATTTATATGTATCCCATGCATTTTAACCTTGAACAATATTTCTTAGTTGTTATGAAAAGCCTAGTAGCTTCCAAGATTAATTCTTTGAATGCGTCCCATTTTGAATTTGCTTTTGGTAACATCATCAGTTGGTCACACCGTACAGAATTTAAATACTGTCACAGACCACCGTAGTCATCTTTACGAAAGCCAAAACCCTTCCCTTTACCCCTGATGGTAGTTACCTCTTTGAGTAAATCCCACTTCAGTACATTGTGATCATGCTACCTAGTGGTTCCTTTATCTGCAGTTTCATAATGCATGAATAATCACTACTGATAATCAGATCAAGAGTATTACTCCCTCTAGTTGCCTCCCGAACATGCTGCTGTAGAAAACAATCATCAAATAAATCCACAAAAGCCTTTCTAGTGTGTGAGTGACCCATCTACAAATTCCAGTCATTTTTTTGGGAAATTAAAATCCCTCATTATAAGACACTCTGATTTTCTGGCCCACTGTATTTCTCTGTACAGTTGTACAGAGAAATAGAGTCATTAGGCCTATAACATACTTCTACTCTCAATTTTGCTCTCCTAGTGCTATGTCACACCAAACTGACTGGACACTGCACTGTCCAGCCATGTCGACTACCTGTACTTCCTTGGATTTTATGTGTTTCTTTCTTAATAGCATAACCCATCCTCCCTTTCTACCCTGTCTATTGTACTCCTCAAATTCCAGTTTCCAGTCTCTGATATCTCAACAATATCTGCCTTTGATGTTTTGACCTACACTTTAAATTCATCAAATTTATTTACCAAACTCCTAGCATTGGTGTACACGCAAGTATATATGCACCTGTTCGTGTTCTTAGCTACCCTAACACAGCCCATGTATTTACCTGTTCCGCAATGACTGCTAGCAGTCTCTGGAATCCCCTGTACTTCGTTTTCCAGGTTGCTGCTCATTCCAATAGGAACAGTGCAAGAATCACTTTCACCTCTGCCAGCGGCTACTTTTAATCTACAGTACCAGTCCGTGTATCCCCCAAGCTAGTGGTTTTCCGACCCACCTAACTCTGCCTTGATAACATCAGCAAATATTCTTGCGCTCTTTCTGTTTAAGTGTATCCCGTCCCTGTAGACGCAGTCTCTCCTTTTAACAAGCATAGACCAGGCTGAGAAAAATTCTACCCCTTGAGCCTTGCACAATCTCTCCGGGGCCGAATTGATCGACAAGGCTCTCATCATATACTCCCTCCTATCGTGTTTGGGAAGAATTGCAGACACTTTAAAATTCAACCCTAATTCACGGCTTTTTTCAACATTGACCTGTACTTAATAGTACTTTATATTAAGACAGTCACAGACAATAAATGCAAATAAATGGAAAGAAAACTGTGACGTGAGGTGATGATTTGTTGCCTCATTGATTATAAAGACTGCAGTAATCTGAAGCCAGAATGGGGGAAAACGCGTGATCTGTTAGACTTTGAAGAAGGTCTTATCGTGTAGCAGGAGCCACGATTCATGGAACGAAAGACATAACTGGTTTCCCAAAAGCATCCATCTCAAAAATTTTTAATGACTGGAAAGCAAGCGGCTCCTCCACGTCTCAAAGGCGTAAATGTGGCAGAAAGCTAATACTTCAAAAGCGAAGCCGTCGTATTCTAAGGAGGACTGTACGGAAAAATAGGACATCTAGTGTGCAGCAAATAATATCTGAATACGATCAAGCCCAGAACTGTCCCATTTCAACCCTTACTATGCGCAGGGAATTTGGAGAAATTGGGTATTGGCAGTCGCTTGCCTATTCAGAAGTCACTTGTTTCAGAGAAAAACAGAAAAGTCTGCTTGCGGTGGTGCCGAGAACGTCGTGATTGGACAGTGGAACGATGAAATACAGTCATGCACAATTAGACGAATGACGATACACTTTGTTTTTGCACTGATGGTAGGCAGAGAGTGTAGCAAGAATCTCACGAAGCGATGGACACTGCTTACTTTTTTAAAACAACCCAAGCACTTGGAGGTGGTTTCATGGTATGGAGAAAGTTTTGGTGGCTTAGACTGGGTACCGGTGGAAGATTGAATGTCACCCAGGGAGTACCTGAATTTTGTATCAGATTTACTGCACTTTGCAATGTTACATTTTATCTCGAAGGCGATGGTCAGTTTATGGATGACAGTGCAACAGCACATCGTGCCAGAATCGTGAAAAAATTGTTCGGAGAACATGACACGAATTTTCACCATCTCCCACATTCACCTGATCTCATGCCTACTGAGAATGTGTCGGATATGCTGGAGAGAGCTATTTGGCAACGAAGTCCTCTTGCTTCAACTTTGTTCTTGAAACAGGCCTATGGGGCTGGGAATTTCCATACTATAATAATTAATGATAAACACCAGCCAGGAATTAAACTAAAAATTTACTATACAATGAAATGAGATGCAAATAAAATAAAAACACTGATTAAATTATAGTTAAAATATAGTTAAAAACAATAAAATTAATTAAAATAAACTAGGTTAAAAGCGATAAAACAATGAAACCTGGAGCTTTCGGAGAACTGCCGTCTCCTTCTTCAACAGCATACTACCAGTGCTAAGACACATCCTTAAGTAGCCGGTCCATGGCACTCATGCACGTGATCATCAGACACATGATCTACATTCTGTTCAACTTTGTTGTAGTTGCGTGATACACCAATGAGCCAAAACATTATGACCACCTACCTAATATGATGTTGGTCCTCCACGTGCAGCCAAAACAACTCGTACCAGGCGAGATATGGACGCTACAAGATTTCTAAATGTCTTGTGGTATATGGTACCAACACGTAACCAGCAGTTCCTTTAACTCCTGTAAGGTCGTAGTTGAAACGCCGCAGATCGGAGTTGCTGTTCCAACACAAACCACAGATGTTCGATGGGATTGATGTCTGGGAATTTGGAGGCTAGGGCACTGGAAGTTTTCTCATGTTCCGGGAACCAGTCTCGAACAATCCGGGCTATGTGGCATGGTGCATTATCCTGCTGAAAGACGGCACCGTCTTTCAGCAGGATAACGTACCGTGGGGAGGATGCACCATGCACCATGTTTTGAGAGGGGAAGACCGTTGCCATGAAAAGGTGTACCTGGTGAGCAATGATGTTTAACTATTTGGTATGTTGAGGGTCTAGTGGCGCCTGGGATTTTTCCCATTTCCGCGGTGTTGTCTGTATCGAGTACCCTGTCAAGCCAGAGATTTAAAGTGTGTGGATCGTGTATAGTGTAGTCTGTTGTGCCCATTGTTCGTCTGCTTATTGGCCATCAGGCCCCTGATGGGACACGACATTGCTTATACCGCGCCACGGGGAGGCTAGCCAGGAGTTACCAGTAAGGAATCAGTACTCTGGCAGGTCCTGCCACCTACTTTCCTCAGATTTCAGTGGCTAGGACGTGGTAGACGTCGGAGTGCCTGGCACATGGTGACTGGACTCAGGGTATCCCAGTAGAACATCACCCAAAGCATGACACTGCCCCCACCGGCTTGTTTTCGTCCCACGGTGTATCCAGGCGCCATCACTTCCCTAGTAAACGACGCACGTACCCGGCCGTCAACATGATGCAACGGGAAACGTGATTCGTTGGACCAGATGACCTTCTTCCAATCAGTCAAGGTCCAGTTTCGATGCTCCCATGCCCATTGTAGGCTGTCGCCGGTGAACTGTGGTTAGTATGGGCACTCGGAGCAGCCTGTGGCTTCGCAGCCCCATTTTCACCAGGGTTCGATGTACTGTGCATGGTGACATTTTACTCCCGTCACCGGCATTCCAATTACCGGCGAGTTGCGCACAGTCACCCTTCTGTTGCCACGTACCATCTGAGAGAACCTTAGCTCACCTCGAGCATCGATGAGCCGTGGTCGTCCAACACCTCGCCGGCGATTCGTGAGGTTTCCCTCCTCGGACCACTTTCGGTAGGTACTAATCATGGCTGACCGTGAGCATCCCACCAGCCGCGCCGTTTCGGATATGCTCTGACCAGTCGTCTGGCCATTACAATTTGGCCTTTGTCAAACTCGCTTAAGTCCGCTGCCTTTCCCATCTGAAGAACAAGAGTAACGCTGATTAACGGAGCTCAGTATCAGGTTTTTTTATACCGTGTCCCGACCCGTGCACGCGCCGTTGTTCACCTGCAGTTGCTTCGATTTGCGTAACGAGTCGCTGGTCATAATGTTTTGGCTCAGATTTTGTTAGAAGAATGGTCACAATTAGACCAAAACGCACTAAAGGCACCTTATAGAATCCATGTCCTGCCGCCCACTTGCTGTTATTCAAAACAAAGGCGGCCCGATTCGATACTGAATAAAGGTTCGTATTTTTTTGGCCAGTGTGTGTATTTTTATCAAGCAAATCTCTACATATTCATACGTGTACCCTAAAGAGAAACAAGCGCTGTAGAAAATTACAAAAGGCGTAAGTTTGGAATGCAAGCTTATAACGTGACAACAATTATCCTGCTCTGACTTTCCGGAAGAAAGTGTATTGAACAAATCTTTCTCAACTAGGTTTCATCTGCTTAATTAAAACACTGCTGCCATATTTCATTATGGCAGCAGTGTTCAGTGCGTTCTCCGGGTGACTCCTGTTTTCATGTATTTTTTGTGAACACTGCGCACGCACACAGGAATATCTTCATCCTCAAATACAAGGACACTCGTAACTAGTACAAGGAAGTGACTTTTTTAGTATTGCTCTCCAATATTTTGTAACAGTGTCTGGTTAGGTAACTCTGTTTACACAATGTGCATATGTTTTTAGTTGCTTTAGCATTATATGCAATAATGCACTTATTGCCTCTACCATGACCATCCGTTTTACAGCAGTACGTGATGTTTTACGCATTTATATCATTATATCATCATGATATGGAGCATATGTTATTTATTCGAATAAATATCCTCACTAGTTTTTGTTACTTCTAAAGGAAAACTGGCCATTTCCATGTACTATCAGGCAATAAATTAAAGGCAGACAATACAATTTTAGCATCCGCAGTCAAATCATATTTTTTGCGTCAAAAGCATACAAATTGAAACTTCGGACCTGTGTGGCTATACACTATATCCAGTTTTAGGATAAGGAATTTCTTGAAACTGGAAGTCTCTGAGCATTATTTTAAGGTCTCAGACTAAAATAATAAAAATAATTATGTAAAGTCTCGTACCTCCAAAGTTTACGAACGTAGGAAATTACATTGTTGGATTTCGGAACAAACATAAACCAACTGCATGCCCCAGCACAAAAGTTGACAGGAGGGTAACCACGACATCTAAGGTGGGTGTACCAAATAAGGCCCACTGAATGTTAAGCGGTTCGTAGAACTTGATTAGTACATCATGGAAAGTTGCCCTTAATTTATTGCCTATTTATACTAACGTTTGGTTGTCGTACAGTAATAATAATACAGTATTAGTAGTAGAGGTAAATGATGCAAGAAAAGGAAGCTTATACATCATCAAAAAAAAGTTGGAATCAAAATTTGCAGTACTTAAGTTATGGTTCATTGTTTTATTAAAGCAGTAAAACGGGTCTTATTAGGAGCATGGGGGTTTCCAAATAACTCCCAGTGTGTCTTTAAATAAAATTATGTCTTCTATTTTTTTCCTCTAGCTTTCACTTTATGGGTAATTCCTCGGAGTTTTCCAGGGAATTTGGAACTGCTTTGCTGCTGTCCTTACCGTTATACCATCGTTTGTTTATAACTACCATAGCGTTTCTGAGTCCCTTTGGGGACTGACCTGTCCTTGGCCGATTCATCATTATCATCTTCTTTTGCGATTAAGCATGCTGTTTGCTCGGTTAAGACAGATCATGCTTCTACTTTCTTCTTTGTTTACCCTATGGGTCTTCAGTTCTTTACTATTTTTTCCCACTTATAATTTTCCATCCTATTTATGTTTTTCCCCATTATTTTTTCTATTATATATCATTCATTAAAAAGCTGTATTTTACATTGCTTCCTGATTTCCTCGCTTTTAGCTTCATCTCTTAGTTTTTTGTTAGTTATTTCTCTTAGTATTTTCATTTCTATGGTTTAATTTATTTGTTTTATTTTGCTGTTGTTATGTTATGTTATTTGGTTTTTAGGAGCATTAGCAACTAAGGCCATATTGCTCCGGGGATATGCGGTGGTCATTCCCTGACCTTTCCGCATCCTCCGTATTCGGTGGTCACGGGCTCGAACCCCGGTTTAATCAAGAAGCATGTGCTACGCACTGCTGCTCCTGCCCACCTGGCTACGGAGGCGCCATTTTGCTGTTGTACCCCTTGTCTCAGCTGCATATGTTAGTACAGGTCTTATTATAGTTTTATATATTTTAACTTTAGCATCCCAATCATTGTTTGGATTTTTCTAAATTATATTATATTATATTATATTATTTAACCCCTCTGATATTCTACTCGCCTTCAATTCTTGCTGAGTTCTTCCTGAACTATTTATCTGTATTCCTAGTTAGTTAAATGTAATTTTCTGTTATTTTCCCTTCTAATTCTAATTTCCATTTGGGTGAGTCTTTGCTTTTGATCGGCTCTTTGTTTTCCCTATGGATATTTCCATATTATACTCTTTTGCTTTTTTATTAAAATGATGTAGCACTCTTTGCAAATTGTTTTCGTTTTCTACCGCATCATCTGCATAGCAGCTTATATTAAAAAATATTTTATTTTTTATTCTACTTCCTTTATTCACTTCATTAATTCATCTATTGATTCGAGTCTAATCTAATCGAGTCTTCTTGTCTTATTCCATTATTTATTTCTATTTCTTCTGTATTTCCTTGATATGTTTTGATTATATGTTCATTGTCTGTGTATATCTCTGATTACGTCTATTAATTGTTCAGGAACTTTGCGCAACTTTAAGATTTCTATTACATCTTTTATTTAAATTCTATCCAAAGCTTTTGTCAAATCTACGAAATACATATAAATCAGTAGAGTAAAACAAACAATAGACACCCGCGCTTGAACAAAACAGTGTAGTGCTGGATACTCATTTTCAGATTGCTTAGCTAATTTGAATATTTCAGAAATAGCATGATTTAGCCTTATGTTCACATACTGTACTGTTGCGTTATGAATAATATACTTCCATAACAGATTTAATTTTCTTGTACCATGAAATCCTTTATTCTTCATTCCAAAATTCTCGTCATTCATATAAACCACGGTTTTCCAAAAAAACATGTTATAGGCTATTCAGGATAAGAGTACAGCATATCGATTGGCTTGTATCCAAATCTTCTCTAAAGAAAAAGCTGACTTATTAGCATTTTATTTTTCCTGTCGCTCTTAGATTGATAATTTTGTTAAATCTTCCACTACCATATGGCACATATTCCATTTAATGCTTCCTCTGAATTTCTTACAAAAAGAGATTAGATTAATTCTAAACAATCTTGATAACCAAAAAGTCTCTCATTCCTGATGGAATTTTCCACTTGTTTTTAAACGCCATGCTTCAGAATTAACTGAACCAATTCCTGTTTTGTGTCGCTCTTTTATTCCATTGGTGATTTTGCCTTCTGCATGGAAATTTGTTCATATCCTACCCAATGTTAAGTATGCAGAGAGTATGCTGTGCTTATTAATCGAATTCCAGAGGGTATACGGCGTATACCCATTTTGTATATATATATATACACACACACACACACGGCATATTTACTTACTTATATATACGGCATATATATTAAAAATAATAAAACTATAAGTATTGCCTAAGAATCAAATTCTAATAAATTTATCTTTTTAATTTTCAGTAAATATTTTAATAATATTTGTTTTTCCAAATCTTTCAAAAACCAGACGGTATACCCTATTCACCTAAAAAATCCAGAGGATATACGGCATATATCCTCCACTACAGCCCTGATCCTACCAATCCTAAAAAGGTTGACAAATTCCTCATTCACTTTTCTCCCCACTGCATTAACGGAGAAATCCAATAACCACCAATTTATTATTTCATGGAACGAATAACTCAAGCCCTCTTGACATCTAAGATTTTTGATCGAGCTTTTGTCATAAAAGTCTTTAAATAATATTCCATCTTTATGCTTTGAATCCATACTTATGCAAAGAATCGAAACTTTTGCTCCAGTTGGTTAAGGGTGTGCAGTATTCTGCTGTTGTTCCTGGAGAAGAAAATTCTCTTCCTGTAGCATTTCAGGTACAGGGATGAAATTCCTTGCGAGAATTTCTGCGTATTCCTCAGCCTGCATCGAAAGGGGTCTAATGCAGTCTGCCAGGATGTCCCTTAATTCCACAAGCAAGACAAGTTGTTTAAGATTTTCTACCTGCTTTTCAGTCAGGCTATGACTGTTCCTCTATTTAGCGGAAACTCTTCAGTGTATTCGCAGTCTTCCGGACAAATATCGCATCCCAAGGTTTCAGGATGGCTCGAGTGGTCATTTCCTAGGTCGGCCTGCTAGGTTACTCTTCAAGATCGTTGACTTGTTTGTACTTCGCAAGGATCTTCACAAATGCCTTCATTCGGCAATTCTTCATTATTTTTTTCTGAATGTTGCCTACAAGCGTCACATTCAAACTTGCATTTTGTAGTTTTGTTCAATCTCTTAATATCGATGGAAGTACAATTAGGCTTATTGCAATAATTTTTGTGACAAGTAACGCATTTAATTATAAAGTCATCATTCATCAGACATATGCAGCAAGTGACATGGCTGATGCGCCAAAATCTGTCATCATGCAATGTAAACGGAAGGCGGAATTTCAATAATTTCGTGGCACGTAGAGCCACGTACAGCAAGATAACGGACTTCCTCCATTCGATGACTAGGAGAGTAGGAAAGTATGCAGCGGTGGGTGGGGGAGGTAAATCCCTAACCTTGTCGCCACTTGACCTTGTCCAGAGCTTAAGTGCTGTACTGCATTGCCTTAAGCAGACTGTTGCTGCGGTCCGCTGCGCTGAATCAACTATAAACCGACTGCCCGTTTCACCTATAAACCGAAGTATGAATGCCTAAAAATTAAGATTAAGCATATTACCTGTTCAGGAGTTCATTAGCAGACACTATATTCATATTCCAGTCTTATATTCATATTACACACTATATTCATATTCCAGTCTGTTAATATGCAATTGATGTCAGGTTAAACTTAGATATTTGAATGTTTTAGCGGAGCACATAATTCAGTAACTCACTATCGCCATTGTTGAACTGGTGATGGATGGTAAACTATCACCAGTTCGACAAACATTACTCAAAACAGCTTTAATCTCTCGAATATCCACCACCAATTTCTTAAATGCTAATGTTTCAGTAATTCTGCATTCAGAAGAAGATTTAAGTTTAAATCCTCCTGAAACAACCCAGCCTTGGCTTATTCCTCGCAAAGGAGTCTGTCACTCTCTGCCCATCTTCAATAACACTCGATATCAAAACGAGATCATATATCTTTACTGGGATAACCGACTTGTAACCTCTCTTGGCATAAGTATGCCACATATCCTACTTTCTGGTTCACCGAAATAAACTAGGTTTTCTCGTTTGCCCTGGGCTCTACTTTTCTTCTAAATAGCTCCTGACTCTATATGAATCACAAATCCATCTTATTATGGAACATTGTTCCCACACTAAGGATAGCGTTCCCAAGACTTTTCTAAACTTTAACCAAAAGAGGGCAGTCAGGTTAATGGTTCCTCATACATATTTTCAATTTTTGCTGTACAGTACTCCATTTCTGTAGATATTTCCACGGACACTATTATTTCATGGAACGAAAAGATAAATAGCATCTACTGTTCTAATCCCTCATCTAAATCAGTCCGAAATCGTCCAATTAGTCAAAATTAAGTCTCAGTTAACTTCGAACTCTCCGAATTATCTTTTCCTCTTACGCATGTATTCCTTCTATTTCTATTTTTGGAACAACCTTCCTTCGTATATAGGCGCCTCCGTATCCAGGTGGGAAGGAGCAGCAGTGCGTAGCACACGCTTCTTGATTAGACCGGGGTTCGAGCCCGTCACCACCAAATACGGAGGATGCGGAAAGGTCAGGGAATGACCACCGCATATCCTGGAGCAATATGGCCTTAGTTGCTAATGCTCCTAAAAACCAAATAACAAACATAACAAACCTTCGTATATATTTCCTGAAAATTAGTATGTACAGGAATTTAACTAAGGTTCATCTGTCTTTTAACCTTCAACTTCGACACGGTGCTAGATTTAGTATCTAAGGCTTACATTGGAACGGGGCATAATGAAATGAAACAGATCGGGCACATATTGAGTGAAATGATCTTGGAAACACTGTAACATTAAATCGTGAAGAGTTACGTTACGTATGTGTTAAGCGCCAAGGCAACTGAGGCAATAAGACGTCTGTAAATTGCGTGTATTTTGTGGTTGATTTACCTATTTTCTGCACGAAAAGCACAATTTTTCGGGAGAAAAAGCCACGCAATTCTCGTCCGGGACCGATTAACTCAGCGACTTCGTGAAAAAAACTCTATAAATATTTTTTGCGTCATTGACGGAATATGAACTCAGGTCTTTTCCACCCGGTGTGAGAGGGTAGTATTTATAACCACCGTTCTACCGCGCGAGGACCACTATGACAGTATGGGCCGACAACAATGTCCCTATGTCAAAGATCAATAATTTCCTCATTCTAGAGTGAATGATTTCCTTAACTTATATACGACTTCTCAGAATCCGACAAATTTCTGTATATAGAGTTATAACAGCCCTTAATTTTTCAACACTTAAGTTCCTTATTTAAAAAAATAATAAATTTTCTGTTTATACTCCGGGACAACCAAACTGTCGGAGGAGTTCACAAGATAGACAGAATACAAGAAACAGTACCGTATTTAGCAGTCATGGGCTTGAACCCCGGTCACTCAAGGCACGTATACTTATGCACAAAGTCGATGACCACTCGGCTACGGTGGCTCTTCTTGCCGTGAGTATCAGAAACACACAAACTTACACTACTCTTTCTGAATGACAGGTGTTCGATTTTATGTTACAGCTCTTATTCCTCAATTTACATTATTACAAAACTGTAGAATGATCTACAGTTGAGAGAACAAATATAGATTATAACCCAGTTTAACCCAACATTAAACTGGGTTATAATCTATTTTTGTTCTCTCGACCATGGACCCAGTACACCAGGCCCATTCGTTACTATGATCTAAAGTCTTCTATAATATTTTGAAACACCAATTCCACTTTCTAGAATCTTCTACAATGTTCTACCACATTCAGGAGTCTTCTATACCTTTCTGGAATATTCTCAAATATTCTAGAAATTTCTTAAATGTTTCTCAAATATTATTTAGCCGGTCGGTTGTGTATAAGGAGTGAAAGCAAACTTGCTACTTTAATAAACGGATTTAATAATTTAAGCTTTTTGATTCTTATACATAATAGAAAATATTTTAATAAAATGTGGTAAGCAGGTTGGTCCTATTTTAATAAAAACTATTAAAATTAAGAAAAATGAAACGTGATTCCAAACTTATAGGCAGGTGGGTGCGTACTGCCATTTCTATAATGTCTGCTTTTGCATGTCAGTAGGTTGTAGCGCGTTTCCGATCATATATGAGTGCCATTTTAGACAACTATATTAGGACTTTTTGTGGGTTTTCGAATACAAGGTTCAGTAGTGTGATACTAAATTTTGTTTCACGAGATTGTGTCAAAGTGTGGCAGCATATTCTGGGACAGTTTTGAATATACGAGTACATGTATTTTTAATTTAAAATAAAATCACCAACTAAAGCAAATACACAGATATTGAAGCTTTACTAACCCAAACCTTTAAACCAAAGCTTCGACTTCTGCGCATTCTTCTGTAAATTGTATGTGTTCTATATTTTGAATACTTAAAATTTAAGTTTCCAAAGTTTCCGCAATCCTTCTGGAAACCGACTAACTCGGTTAGTCTGGGAAAGAAAGAAAAAAAAAGAAAAAAAAAAATGGAATTTCCTTCCATCCAGATTCGTACCCAGGTCTTTTCCTTGCGGTATGTCAGGACAGTGACTGTAATCACTGTGATACTGCGAGCATATCACCCTTAGCTGTGTGCGAATTATCCAACGAAACCCCAGGCACAAACATTACCAGTGCCCACAAAAATCACTTCATTGTAAAAGGATACAGGAGTACTGTATTAGTTTAAAACAAACTGATGGGGTACGGAAGGGAAGAATGACTCTATTTTATTTGTAATCTTAATTCAAAAGCCTCATTCGACCACCGTACCTGTGTCCTGTCGTGCACAACGAAATCATGTCCCAAATGTTTGCGCCTATTTTATGCAATTATTACACCCTCAGCCAGTCAAAAGTCGGGCGTCGGCGTTCGCTGCAGGTCACGAAGCATGTAACTGTCTCCAGGTTTACTCTCTCTCTCTCTCTTCCTTCCCCCCTCCCTGCTCCCATGTGTGCTATCGCAAGCTGTAAATTAATCTCGGGTCCTTGACAAACGATTGAGGTGTTATACAGGATAGTTGTACTTCCGGTTTGGGGTTCCTACAAACGGCGACCTCAGCACTGGTATGGAGAGCGACGAATTATCGCTACGACTGGTCTCCTCCGTAAGTTGTCCTAACTAATGGTAATGTAATCCTAACGAATCAACAGCATGTTTATTCTTGGCAACTTCTTTTGATATTGCGGACGACGTGCAGCATACAATCCAAATTCTGAACAGCAAATTCACAATAATGCACATTACAGAACAGTGTCAACAGCTTTGCGCTACTAACACTATTCTGTAATTGCATCAGATGATTTAGCTCCCATTACGCATGTCTAAAGCTATTTGGAGGTGTGTGACCTCATTCCTGATCAGTAATTCACCCACAGTCGACTTCCACTTTCGTAAAAATGTGATGAACTGAGAAACTCATCTGGACTCCAATTTCGAAGAGTTCAACATCATTATTTGTACCAGGTTGCTGAACTGCCATCAACGCTCAGAAGGAGTTTCAGCTTAATGCTAGCGAAATGTGCGTAAACTGAAAGTTTTTTCCTCTCCCATAAATGTCTACAGGTGTTATTTCACTTTGACAATAAAGATAAATGACCCGGCCTCACAATTTCTCTTTCAAAAGTTGTTAAATTGAAAGTAGCATCGCTAAGTGTGCATAAAACGGAATATTCCATTTCATTTACAAAGTAGTGAGCACTAATTTTTATTATGAAACCAGGGCTTTAAAGGAAAGATGGTACATTCACTACCCTAGATGTATAGTTTTCCTGCTTCAGTGTATTAACCAATTGTGGATCCATTATTTAATTGCATTAACGTATCTTGTGCGAAAACGTTTTTATTGCTATTGGAAGATAGGCATAAATGTATGATAGACCGGAAGTTTCATCATCATTGATTACAAATACTGATTTATTCTGATTCATTGTTGACTTTTCATCCGAAAAATCAATTACTACAAGCATGACACGAAACATATTATTCTGCTTAACTTTGTAATGATTATGGTTTCCATTTTTAACAAAGTGATGCGGGTAATGATTACTTTTATTTAGTTCATTTCAAGTTTCAAACTTCTGTCCTGAAGTTTGAAACCCCCCATAGCATAAACCCTAAACAGGGTTTATGCTATGGGGGTTTTGGTGTAATTTTAGTAACTATCCAACAGCTCGCGCGACTAGCACAATGGTTACTTGTATTCAGAGTCCAGCAAATCACATTGCAGGGGTTTCTCGAAGTCCTGTCTGTCCACTTGTGTCCCCTCTATTCCTTATGTACATCCGACATGAGCTTTACTTGAATTTTATAATATACGATATATATGCTAGGTGAATTAAAGTAACATAATTAGGGAGAATGGCTCACTAATTATGCTGATTAATTACTTATGTATTGGTGCTTAATGTATAACTGAATACTAATGAATTTATATTAACATGCTTGTGCTAATATTATTCTGCTTTTTTCCTCCTCCACGATTAATTGTAGCCCTCAGGCTTCCAAAGCTGAGGACTCCAGATGTGGGTGTTCTTGAACTAATGAAGCCATTTTAATGTTGTATGGTTGGTGACGTGTAACTCTCCCTCTTGCTGTTGCCTAATTCTCCTATTTGTTAATCATATATATCAGTCCATTTTCTGTGAGCTATGTGAAATTTCTTCAGGTCACGACGTTGTCTGCGATTTGGATCTCAGGAAGCGGTTTGAATGGTCACATGGTCTTTAAGGGTAAAGGTTGAGTACGCAGAAAAACTGACGTCAGTTGTAACTGGCGGTCAACAAAATGGTATTTGCCGCAGACGTCTGGAAGATAGTAAGTCATATTAGTGGTTTGGGCGTCTCTAACGGACTGAAGTCATTGTTATTCTGTCTAGCAGTGAGACAATAATCATTTGGAAGAGATGGTGGGGGAAGGGGAGGAATGTAGACCATTGACCTCTATAAACCTATATGTTGCTTCCATATATTAAAGCTAGACAGAGGCGTGGCAGACGCCTTTCTCAATCCTCTCCTCCTCTTTGTCCTCAAGCGGTAAGTGACCTTTACGTCACGTGAGTTTGACATAGGACTGCAGACGCTGGATTATTCTTTCTGCGTTTTGATAGACACGAAAAATGTTACGCGTAAACTATGTTTACTTGTATCTTGAGTTAATCGATTTTTGACCGACTTCTGTTCCCCATCTGTCCGGTCTCCCCGCGATGGTTTGTCTCCCTGTTTTGTGTCACGCTGATATTTTTACTAACTTTTTTCCCTTTTGCGGCATGTCAGAGAGAAACATCATTTATTCGGATTTGTGATATATACAGCGACTGCCGCAGAAATTCGCTTTTCAGAATCAGCAGCTGCATTCCGAGCCATGGCACTTATCGGCCAGCTGTTTATCAGTGTCTCACTTGAGAATATATCAGATCACCTATCAATACGAAGCAGTATTTTCATTTTCAACGAGAAAATTTCATTTATTTTTATTTTATTTCGTGAAGTATGTACGTAGTAGGAGAATTCTTTAACCTTTCCGGCAGAACAACTTACAATTGAAATATTATTTCCCCTGTGTTATTCAAGGACATTGATCTGTGGGTATTAGGTTGTGGTGATTTTGTTAATTAAGGTATAGTTTCATAAGGTAAGTTTAGCGAGGAAAAGCTATATTTCAAGCTAAGCATGAATGGATTGTTGGTTGACTTGGTCACCCCCAGTTAATTGGATACTGTCCATTGACAGGTGTGTTTTCAGGCTGTTGAGTTCTGTTGATGGATTCATTCAACCTATTTCAAGATTTTGCTTGAAATAGATTGTACTCTACGTATGCTAGCTGGAGATTTCGAACGTAACCCATTGCCTGTGTGATGCTTCTGGGACATGCTGAGCTCGAGAGGCTGGAGGTTGAAGTACTTTACAAGAAGAATTTAATTTCTTCTGGTTGTTATGTTTACGTTGTAGGAAAAATGTAATAATAATCCAAACAATCCTGAATGAAGTATGTGACCGTTTGCTGCTCGTTCTGTGTATAGTTTTTCCCCATTGATGGTTCTTCCATCGTCCGACTTTACCCATAAAAAAGAATTTCTTTGTATGAAGAAATACTTGATTTTGAGTGAAGACAACTGAATATAATACGCCTGAGATGCCATGGCAGTCCTAATAGCTTTTACAGATTTGCGAGCGGTAGTTCCTTATAATATACTTAGCTGAGCTACTTTCAAGGTTTAGAGTTCAGAGGCATCTAGGTGGGAGAAACTGCAGTACATTGCCAGTCGCTTCCTGCCATCCTTGACTTGGCGGGGCTGTTGCCCTTCGGTGACCCACCTTCCCTTAAAGAGTAGTTGTCCGGAAGTTGCAAAGTCCTTCTCATTTGATTGGATACAATGTGATCCATCGGAGAAAGAAAATCAGAAGGGAAAGCTGATTATTTCTAAGTGCTTAGCTTTGAAAGAGAAAAACAAGAGACGATTATATTTTTTTTATTATCTCAATCAAGCAGCTAAACACTTTGAAAGTGAATGAATTTTCCCCCCCTTAAAAAACTTTATCCTAGCTAAGTAGTATGGATAGATACGTGTGAGAGCAGGGTTATTGATAATAAATAACCCCTAGAAATATTTTTCAGCAGCTCTTGACAACCTCGCTTACCTTAGCTGACCTTCACCACCAGGAAAATTCCTTATTTAGTGCCTTTTATCTGCTAGCACTTCACAAGGAGAAACCTTAATTATTATAACAGATGCTTCTGTGGGAAATAAAAGCGCGGTATATAAAATGGAGCACTAGTTATACTTCTTATGAGTTTTGTCCATCTTCATACCAGCTTCTATTAGCACCTCAAAAAAAAAAAATAATAATAATAATAAAAAAAAAAAAAATAATAATAATAATAAAAAACTGCGTATTACCCTGTTAAGTGATGTTTGATCTGCAAGAAAAATTGTCTTTTTTGTATTTCTATTATAATAGGAAAGATTTGTTTCTTGAATAACTGAGTTCTTCAACAGGAAGGTTAAACCAGTCTTCCAATAACTAAATGTACCGTCACCTCTTGCTTCACTGATAACTCAAGGAAAAACGTTTGTATAGTGATGTACAACCAGTTGAAAGATTAACTGCAAAAGCAAAATCAGCAAAGTCTTCAGTTCAAGGATAGCGAAACAACCATTCGCGAATTTCTAAGATTTAAAATAGCATACATAAACATGTTTACGCATTTCTTGAGTAGTACTAAGTTCAATCATTTTAATTACGACAGTTTTTTATTTAACGAGAAATTCTCTGCATCACGAACATTCTATGAAATTTGGTTTGTATAAGTTATATATCTTGATAGCTGCTATTTTTTAAGTTTGGGAATTTTGCTCTATACAGTTTCGCTCTTGCCTTGTTGAGGACCAAATGCCCTATATAAGTATAGGTAAATATATATTGGTTCCACAAAAGCGTGGAAATGTAACTAACACGGGGAGGTTAGTTTAAATTTTACCTGTGAAAAAGAAGAATGATCCCTTTTCAGAAGCGTAGTTGGTTGCTAATTGCTGTCCGAACGCTGCAGACACTGATGTTAACATCTTGCAAAAGCACAGAAATACGATGGTTTTCTAGAATAAGTTTAATCAAATGAAGAAAATCAGTTTTTTTAATGTTTAGATAATTAACTGCTGTTTGCGGCATGGAAGAGATTGTTCACTGTTTCACAACTGTCCTTGAATGTATTACCACTCACACATGCTATGTTAAAAATAAAAAAAGAAAGAAAGAAAAAGACTATCAACCAGCTTTAACTCATCTTTCACAAAAGTTTTCGCAATAAATCATATAGGCTGTTGGTTTCACCATGGATTATGGCTGTTATTTAGATTTTCGTTCACCTTTTCTTGTACTTTATTGCCTCGCTTCTCATTTGTATGAAGTTAGCTTACTAGATTCTGTTGCTTCTATTGATCTCCCAAGTTCACACATGGAAATCTTTGACTTCCTTTCTTTGAAACTCGACTTGCTCCAGTCGAGCTTTCCTAACAGTGAGATAATTTTGCGATTTTAATGTTCACAACTCCAGCTGGTTTCAGTTTTCTAGTCATACAGACCCAGCTGGTGGAGATGCTGAGGCTTTTGCGATTACTAATGATCTCGCAGAAATTGTTCATTTACATACCAGAAAATGACAATCCTAACCGCACAGCTAACACTCTTCATCTTTTTCTCACAAACAACCCTTCCAAGTACTTGGTCGAGGTGATGACTGTGTATTTGGAAGGCTTCTTGCCCTCTGGGCACCTAAAATCACAACTTAGTAATCACTTCTCCAATGGAGGCTTTCTGTCATGACCATTCTCAGCCTCGTATTACTAGAATGTAAAATGGGACGACCGGCGAGATTTATATTCTACCTTTTCCTTGATTGGATTTCTGTTTTAAATTTTCTGATGTTAGTGTTTGCTCAGATCGTGTCGATGAAATTATTATTGTAGGGATGAAATCCTTTAGTCCACACTCCACCATACAAGTTAGTGCAATTGCATCAACTATACTGTAATATCCAACTTCGAACTCACAGAACTAACTTTTGTTCTTCCTCATTTTCCCTCCAACTTCCGTTTTCTGGAACAACCTCCCTTCACACGTATTTCTTGAAAATTACAATGTACAGAAATTCAAGTCTAATGTCAAAAAGTATCTTCTTTCATCTTCTCAACCTTCAACCCACGCACGGTCCTAAGTACTATGGTACCTTTTGTGTTTGAGGTTTTCATAAGGGGAACAAAAAAAGGAAGTTCACTTAATCCTCTCCGGTGATCAGACGAACTGGATCTATGTGTATTATGTAAATATTTCGTGTAAAACTTGGGGGCAAGCCTTCGGATGCGATTAGTTAAGCAACTACAGTTATGGAGGTGAAATTCCGTCATAAAGTTCAGTTAAAAAAAAAAAAAAGTTCTTGTTTATACTCCGGGACGACCACCAGAGTTTACAATAAATACAAATTGTTAATCGTATTTAGTAGTCAAGGGCTTGAACCTCGGTCCACTCAAAAAGCGTGTGCTACTGCACTCGCGCCCCTGACCACTCGGCTACATCAGTGATAAGAATCGAACCTAGGCCTTTCCGAATAGGCGACAAGCTGCGAAGCCATTGCTCAAAAAAAAAAAAAAAAAAAAAAATGAAAAATTAAAAATGTTTACGTTTTCAGCGTTTTAATACAAAATTTACTTATAAAACCCTGGACAAATAAATTACAGTATGTCATTGTCTGTCCCACTCTGTTGGGATGACGTTGACTACTTCTGCCTCATACGGAGAACTAGAAGTCGACAAAGCATTTATGCAAGTTAAATTTTCAAAACTAATGGTAAGCACTTTTTAATCGAGAGTTAAAGTTATAGTTTTCATAATTATAAAAATAGGCCACTCACATCGTCTTTTCTGTTTTTATAATCGGAAAACTGGTCCCTCATCAGAGAGTGAATGTCACTAGAGACTATCTGCAATCAGATGAGGACCAGTATATCCTGAAACAGGCTATCCATAGCGGTGACTCACCCAGGGCTGTATCAACCATGCAAACAAGTAAATTCCCTCCCAAAATATGGAAGGGTATTCAGTGTTTATTTTTTCGCCCCTGCCAGCTAGCGCCTTGATGCTATCGCTTCCATGTTAACACGTCCATAGTCTTACCTTTTAAATAAATGGGAGGTCATGTGGACATGTGTATACGTTAAGGGCGGCACCTGGAACATTCGTTCAGCTCCGCCTCGTGTCTCTGTGAAGAAACAATCAACCGTAAAGGACCAGAAATGTGTTGGTGTAGGTTTGTGTGTGTTCTATTGTTCTCTTCTGGCCTCTTGGCTACCCAAAAGCATCAGTCACCTGAACAAATGTTTCTGGGTACTCGTCCACACCACGGGAAGGTGGGCCAGTCCCAGTATAGCACGTACCGTCTCAAAAGAGACTCTGACCCACCTGGTGTTGCCAGCAGGTGGGCCAGGATCCTCTAGGGGCCCTTTCTAGAGGGGCAACAGCAACGAAAAAAAAAACACGAAAATCCACCCGTGGTGCAGGTTTTCAGAGGGAAAAAAATATATAAAAAACAGAAAAAGAAAAAGAAGAGGGAAAAAAAAGAGAGACGAGGAAAGGAAAAAAATTAAAAATAAAATAATAATATACCCGAAAAGGTTTGTTTGTTATTTAGTTTTTAGGAGCATTAGCAACTAAGGCCATATTGCTCCGGGATATGCGGTGGTCATTCCTTGACCTTTCCGCATCCTCCGTATTTGGTGGTGACGGGCTTGAACGCCGGTCTAATCAAGAAGCGTGTGCTACGCACTGCTGCGCCTTCCCACCTGGCTACGGAGGCGCCTCCCGAAACGGTCATTGGTTGATCTTTGAATGGTGCTTGAGGTTATGTTGCTACCACATTAGTTGTAAGCATATCTTTCCTTCTGGCAAAGACAGCAGCTGCAAAAACCTGGAGTGCAGACAAGTGATATGGGATCAGAACAAGTTGGTCAACTTGATTTATGCTGAAGGATGGGAATTCATTTCGCAGCTCATTCCTAATGCCTTTATGGCAGGCCCTTTCGTGGAGAAGATGTTGCCAGTTTTCTTTTGCTCCACAGAAACAGAGGTCAGTATTTAACAGGCCTAGCTGGTGGAGTTTTTCGTTAAGGGACCCATGCCCAGTAATAAGATACGATATTTTCAGACTAATCGCAAACCATGAGTTAACCTTCTTCGAAATCACAAAGGAGACATCCGGTGGGAAATTTCTGGCTACAGTGCCAACAGTTGATTGTCCCACCTTGTTTTCCAGACATTTATTAGCTCGTTAAAGCATCGAGCTCTCTCCATTTTATTTTCATCATTCAGCAATAGGTCTATATCCATGATGGAGGTAGGTATTCCTTTTTTGAGCCTGAAGCATAATCCTCTAAATATTACATATATAAGTCTAACGGCAGAGTCCCTGCAATAACCTCGATCACAACTGCCACTGCTGCAACACATGGCAGATGCGATGTGTTGCTAGTAGCATTGCCCTCTAGATTGAGTTCAGCTTTTCCTTCATTTTGACGGTTACCACTCTGTGGAACCAAGCTCCTGCCGCTAATGAGACTATGGGAAGGAATACCACTTTATAGTAGAGGAGCAGGGTCCGCCTGGACAGGCCCTACTCATTTCTTGAAATTCTAATGATGGAGGCTGTAAAGTTCCTGGTTTTTTCACGAAGGTGTTGTAGGTGAGGTAGGAATGATAGCCTGTGGTCTATGATCACGCCCCAAGACCCTGGCCTGCACAACCAGTTGGAGCTGGATACCATTAATTTTGACCTTGGAGGGCCTTCTTATGTCAAGTTTGGTTTTAAAAATCATCATCTTTGTTTTGGTAGAATTAATCTGAAGTTTGTTTTGTTGGTTGCCACCCAGGAGGTGAGGCTATCAAGGGTTGTTATTTGGTTTTTAGGAGCATTAGCAACTAAGGCCATATTGCTCCGGTGCGGTGGTCATTCCCTGACCTTTCCACATCCTCCGTATTTGGTGGTGACGGGCTCGAACCCTGGTGTAATCAAGAAGCGTGTGCTATGCACTGCTGCTCCTTCCCACCTGGCTATGGCTATCAAAGACTTTCTGGGCTCTCAGTTCAAGGATAGATCTTGAATGACCTGAAATGGTGACAGTTAAATCATCGGCAAATGCAATGACTTTAGTATGTTCAAATAATTTGTGTAGCCAATTTTGAAGCACCATATTCCAAACCAGGGGTACCAGAACCGACCCCTGTAGACACCCCCGGTAAATAGGCTTGTGGATCTGTTGGTATTTAGATTTTACGATGATCGATCGCTCTGAAAAGTAGCTTCGGCTTAGCCAATAGAGATTGTGAGGGCATTCTGCCAATCTGAAGCGTTCCAGGGTGCTTTCCCACCACACGTTGTGAAGCCCCCCCACAAAATCAATGAACAAGGCTATTTCGTACTTGTAATTGGACATCTCCAGATGCAGGACCAGGTCTGAGAGGGCTTCCTCACAAGACCTGCCTGGGGTAAATCCATGTTGTGCAGGCAAGATGAGATTTCGAGAAAGAAACAGATTTGTAATGCGCAGAGCGATTACCGTTCTAGGATTTTTCCCAAGTTGGCCAGAAGTGCTATGGGTCTAAAGGATCTCGGCTCTGTAATTGGTTTATTGGGCTTGGCGACGAGACGGAGTAATGCAGTCTTTCAGATTTGTGGGAAACAAGAGAATGGGAGGTCAACACCTGTTGAAGATGCCATTTGTTTAAAAATAGCGCAGCCCAGTGCGATGGAAACTTGGTATTTACCAGATATATTAAATCTCGCCGACCACAGAAATACAAGAGCAAGAAAGTTATCCTACATTTCGTAATTTAGGAGACTAAAATAGCATTGGCTACTTTATAATTTAGGATTTATAGTGTTTTTCGAATTTAGTTAAACGTGAAAGATATAGAGGTCTTTATGCTCTTCATGATATTTTTATAACTTATACAGCTATAACTTGTGAACATATTTATGCTAATAATAGAAAAAATAGACATTAGCAGCAATAAAAAACCATCTGCATGCTTTTTACTCTTTAAGAGATTTAACAAGTGGTTGTGCAAGCTGCTGTTTTGTTTTCACGAAATAGATTTGATGTAGTTAAAAAAAAATTGCGTGTTAAACACAGAGTTTATTGGCTAATAACCATTCGGTGAGAATTATTTGTATTGCCAATATGTGATAGAAATCATTATTTTCTCCCAAAGAAACTGCAAGCAAGAGGCTTCGCAGAATAATCTGATTTAATGGATTTGCTTTTTAAGTCTGTTGGGAAAAGTAAAGAAGTCGAAGAGTAAACTAAAACCAGCAATCGATCCATTTACATAACTCAAGGCTAGATTGTAATACCTAAAAACACTCAGTGTTAAAAAGGACTAAACTGCCATTCTGAGTCGTTGTGTTGTGTCGCGTGTTAGTCTACTTGGATATGAAATTTAGTTTAATTTTATAACAAAAGGGTGTATACTGATTGATCACTGAATTATGCCTACCTAACTGATACCGTGTTGGTCCACCGTTCGCACGGATAATAGCCGCTATTCGCATAAGCATTGATTCTACTAGATGTCTGAAGGCATCCGTAGGCATTTGCAGCCATGCTGCCTGCAAGGCTCTTCCCAGTGTCTGAATAGATAACGGTTGCGTGTCCATACTCCCTCGCTTCCCGTTCCAAAACATACCATGGGTGTTTAATTGGATTGAGGTCAGGCAACTTTTCAGGGCAATCAAGATGGGTAATATCTTCACTGTGTTCTCCGAACCACAGTGCGGGCCCGATGACACGGCACATTGTCTTGGAAGATCCCACGTCTCTCTGGGAAAAAATGCAATCAAGATGGGTAATTTGTTGTTGAGCCCGTACAAAACGCTGCCGGTAGACTTATCAGTGAAAAATTGGTCCATACGCATCAGAGTTCCTATTTTTGCCAGCAAAACATTCCCCATATTAAGCAACTTCCGCCACCTGCCTGGGTAGTGGGCAACATGTATGATGGGCCCATGGACTCATATTGCTTGCGCCACATACAGAGGCCTCCGTTGGCGTGTTGCATCAGGTATTTGGACTCATCCGACCACACAGTGGTTTCCAGTCCTCTAGTGTCCAACCAGCGTATTGTTGATACCGCAGCATTCGCCGTCGACGATGATCAGCGGCGAGGGTCATCTGCCGTGGAACCCCATACGTCTGAGTGTGCGGCGCGTCGTCATTTGGGATTTTGTTCTTGCATTCCCCATATTGTATTGCGATGTCAACTGTTGCATAGTCACATGTTGTTGAGCCCGTACAATGCGCTGTACCCTTCGCTTGCCACGAACAACCACCTTGCGTAATCCTTTACAGTTCTGTCAGCAGGAGGTGATTTGATCCGTTCGACACCATTCTTTGTGCGCCTTAACCACAGTAGGCCGTGAGCTACCGACAAGACATGCCTTTTCTGATATGGAAACACCCGACGCACAAACTCCCACAGTTATACCCTTTTGAAACTCTGTGATATTTTTTCTACGTCCCATTACTGCTACTTGATCACACTGAATTGCACGACCAGATGCAAATATCCGCTGCTCTAGCGTATGCGGCATAGTCTAATATGGATGGGGTGGTTGTAATTCAAGAATGACTGAGTGTATAAGATTAGTATAGTCTTGTTCGTAGATGGTAGTGTAATGGGCACCGCCGATTTCCATGTTTAGCTGTTTAATAAAATGAAACAAAATCAAGTGAACGAAAATAATCAAAATATTTTTAACGTTTTATGGTTTCTTGTCCTACTTTACCATGCCTGAACACGAGATTTAGTAAAATCTCGAAACACTGCCATTATTGTGAAAAGTTTTGGGATTGAAGTGACCATTCTAATTGCAACATTCCAATAAATTAACTTAATTCATAACAAGTGGTAGGTTTTTTTTTTTAAGGAATTTAATCTTTACAGTGATAAACCTGTATAGCCCCTACCTTCTAATAATCAGAATCGTGTTTCTTAATAAAATTTGTGAATATGTAAATTTGATATGCAAATAATATGACATGTGTCATGTTATTTGCATATCAACGATAGCATATGCTTATGATAAAAAAAAGTAAGTTGGTCACTTTACCGTTGCCTTCTAGTGCAAGTCCTAAAGTGCATGTAAATATCATCACTAGGTGAATTTTAAGAAATAGGAAAGTAGACCTTTATTGGGAATGCCAATAAAGGTGAACTTAAAGGTATAATTTATGATAATCCACGGAAATGCATTATCATAAATTAGTAGCAGTTGGCTCTGTGATTGTCCTGATCGGACATGTAAAGGTCGTTATCAGTTTTAGGATAAACCGCTTAAACGAATACATATATCAAGTCTGCTTTTATGCTTAGAGAGAGATTGCCCTAAATAACAGCCCTGTGGAATAACATATTATTAAGCTCACTACGAAGTGCTGACAGTGCTTATTGGATATAAATAAATCATTTTGATTTTCTTAAACTTAACCGCCGGTTGCAATTTCAAGAAAGAAAGGCTAAATGCTACCTGCACCCTCCTCCCCCGTCTGCACACTTGTTAGGAATTGAGTAAACTTCCTTGCAGTCCTACCCACCATGATTTTTTTTTTTTTCTTTTAAAGCCAGCTTGCAGCTCCACCTATTTGCTACTCCTAGTTTATATTCCTTTACTAATAGCCGATACTGCAACTAATTAATTTTCTGAACAGGATTTTTCAGCAAAAATAATTTCCTTTATGATTATGGTACTGACTAATAAGCTCGTGAAAGAAAAACATTACCACCCAAGAAAGGTATAGTTCCAACCGTTTTGCTCTCCAATCTCCATCCCAAGCTACGGCAGTCAGCGAACTAGTTATTACCGGTTAACTTGGGAAGGCCTTCCTCACCACCCGTCGCACTTTTCACGAGATTCCAGGACGCAGCTGCTGGTGAGCGACGTTGGTTGCGTCACGCCTGCCCGAGCATTTGTTTACAGTGGCTAGAATGGCCCAGACGTCACGTGATCTTTCGTGACTTCCATTGAGCGCAGGGAAATGAGAAGTTAACAGCCATCCGCTGTCTGTGTACCCCCCATCTCTCCCTCCCATTCCTCCCCCGTCTGGCTTCAACCATTATCCTGCTTTTCTCGTATAGCAGTTGGCATAGAGCAGGACTCTTGTTCAAGCTGGCCCTCTGGAAAATAGTGTACCAGCCATTATCGAAGCACCTGGGAACGAGAGTTGTGACTTCGGGGCGAAAAACTGCATTCGAGCTGTTAGTTCACTTTTACACAGGCGCTGGCGTACAGTGTCTGCTCTCTCAGTGTGTGTGCGTGGAAACGCTGGATGCTAGGCGCATGACCTCGCATATGACTAGCATTACGCGGATTCAGCGGTCGGCTTCTCGAAAACATATTACATGCGTCTGCGATATCTGCTTGTTGGTTTATTCGTGATGCTGACTCCATGTGTGGAACGTTGTAATGGACAGGAAACCCCGGACAGTTGTCACCTCTATCGTAAGTACGTATTCTTTTCTGTAAGGAATTCCACTATCCACTTTGGTATTTCAGAAAGTGAGAAAAATACCTATCGGTGAAGATTTAAAGTTTCTCTTTCACTTATTATACAAAACTGGATCCTTAGTTCTGACACCTTTAGGTTTTATAGTCGGTGAAATGACCCTTGTATTGCATTCACTGCATAACAAAAATAAAAAACATTTCAACATTGTCAATAAAATGGGCAAAAAATCCACGTTAAGCGTCATGCATAACTGTCCTTCCGTGTGAGAAAACATTTTATCGCAAACATGTATCAAGTATCCATCGTACTTTAAATTCATGAATTAAGGATCAGATGGATAAGAAGATAGGCTTCTTTAATTCTCCGATAGGGGGCGTTTTCATAGTTAAAAATATCCAAGTAACGGAACTTCCGCCGGGTTTTAAGTCACATGATTTAAAAGCAAGCCAGTGAACTATTTCCATATGACTAAAGGACGGGGAGGGCGGACGCTTCAAGTTTAATATATCTGATATTTCGGAACCTTAATTTAAAACCTTTGTTTCATTTTTTTAACAGAGGGGATTATACCAAGAAAAAAAATATCGAGCTGGATCACGTTTCATCTTGCAGTTGATTTTCACTCACCACTTGTAAGTTCACTGCTACTACTTGATACTCATGGTGCTTGGTACTGCTCAACACGGAAATCTCTCATCAGAATTAGCGCTATGGCAAGAAACGATTCATAGTAACGATGGACAAAAAGATTAGTCCAGAATTACTGTTTCAGTTTTGTGCAGAATTTTCAATTTTTCTTCCAGAAAAGGGGCATCCCTGTCCATCACCAAAATATGAACATGTGTTTGGAATTCTGTTATTATTATTATTTTTTTATCGTTCTGTCAATTTAAAAATATCAAATGCAGAGTTAAATTGCTCAATGTGTTTATATTTAATAATTGCAAAACCAGTTTTGTCTGTTATTATTTTTAACTACTTTTCTGTTCTAGTTGGAAATCATAACTTATTATGGCATTTTTTAAATAAGTTTTTCCTATCTTATGTGTGGTATGACACAAACCATTTATGAATGGGGGGAAAATCAACTTAATATAATTTCCTGATGAGCTGAGATGCAAAAAAAAAAAAAAATTTCCATTATGGTTCATGAAGAATATTTTGAGTAGCCTTGCTAGTTTAAAAATTAAATCTCTTTGGTACAATGCGACAGTTACACTGATTATTTCCACAACTTAAGCAACATACTGCTTTGAAGTATACTTTCCACGTATGAGGCGTGGCAATACAGTTCCCGGGCTGATGCAATATAAAGGAACATAAAGTGAAGGAGCTCAAAAATGGTTTTATTTTTATTCAAAGTAATCACCACCTGATTGAATGCACTTATTACACTGTTCTAAAAGTTTCTGAAAAGGGTCATTGAAGGCATCCAAAGAGTTGATAATCGAGTTCGGCGGTTCCTTTTTTTCTTTGTCCTCAACATCCTGAAATCTCTTCCCTTGAAGGCAGGGGTCGGCAACCTGCGGCTCTTTAACTTTTAGCCCACATGAAGCAAAGTTTGAAATGGAGTTAGAGGATTTAAATATCAAGGACATGTAGTGTGTAAGACTAGCCTTAAAACTGAAATTGAGGATTTGGAGAGGCAAAAGGCTGCCCTTGCAATTCTACACAAATGGATGGCGATCGATGAGTTGAAAAAGCAAGACCAAATTGTGTTCAATGCGTGGAGTAGCTTACCGGAAATATATATAAATTTGAAAATATTGGCGTTTGGACTTCTCTCAGTTTTTGGTTCGACGAATTTCTGCTGGCAAATATTTTCGAACATGAACTATATTAAAAATAAATCAAAAGAAATCGTCTGAATAATGCGAGTCTCTCAGCATGCTTAACGATCAAAATTATGGCATACTTTCCTGATGTTGAGAGACTCGCTCAAGAAGTTCAGCAGCAAAAGTCACATTAATTAGAAATATTATTAATAAATATTTTTTTAAATAAAACACCTTCCCACTCTATTCCATTTCTTAAACTCCCCCACCCCTTCCCCCTAGCTTGAGGTGAAGTGCGGCTCTTCGGATTTTTATTATTATTATTATATCAAAAATGGTTCCGCTCAAAAAGGTTGCCGATCCCTGCTTTAAGGGCAGTTTTCACCTTGGGAAAGAGGAAGAATCCACTAGTGCTAGATCGGGAAAGTTGGGCAGATGGTTGATCTGTACATTGCCACGTTTTGTCAGAAATGTCTTAACAAGTGCGAAATGAGCGGGGGCATTGTTGTGCAACAAGAACCAGCTGCCTTTCTCTCGAAATTGCGGCCTCACCCGGGAAATGCACTTCAATAGTCTTTAAAGCACCTGGACATAAAATACAGTATTGACTCCCCTTTCAGGTACAAATTCCTCTTGAATCGCATCCTTTTTTTGTCAAAAAACATAATCAGCATCTTTTTGATTCTGGACTTCTGTAAATGAAACGTTTTGGCCTTGGTGATGATTTTGAAGCTCACTTCATGCTCTGACACTTCTTCTCTGGGTCGTATTGAAACGCCCACCACTTATCTTTAGTGACAATACAATCAAGGAAATTAGGATTGTCTTGACATGTCTTCGCACTCATGAAGACATTCTTCGTTTCTTCTGTATATCCGTGAGGATGTCTTCATGCAGAATTTGATAAATCGTTTCCTTATTCATATCCAACTCATTAGCTATCATTCTGAAGGTCAAACGACGATCTCTTGCCACAATTTCCCGAACATTTGCAACTCTATCCTCATTTCGAGAGGTTGTCGGACACCTACTTCGTGGATCATCACGAACATCCTCACTTCTGTCATTTAACTGCTTATACCATTCAAATACACTGCTACGACAAGGTCACCATAAACAATTATTAATATTTCTTACATTTTTGTTGCGGATTTTACGAGTTTAAAGCAAAATTTGATATTATTATTATTATTATCATCAGTTTATTTCTCTTAGGAGAACACCCGGTTACAGCCACTGGCTAGAGGGTGATCATACATATACAACTATGTTACAAAATATACATCTATGTTACAATTATGAAATACATAATATCTGATTTATAAGTACACTTTATCTGGAATATAGAATATTTGAGTTATTAATTACTCGCAAAGGCTTTTACTACTGTAAACTGGTAAGAACATAATACCATGACAATTGAAGCATACCTTCTGCTTAAACACACACAAGTGGGAGTTTCACCATATTTACATAAACACAAATATTTACAGCCAAACAACGTACAGCATATGCAACAACAGGAATGACCGCGATACAGCAAAATAAAAATTTGAAAGTTCAATTTTCCAGCAGTCGTCTTCTTCTGTGGGGATTAGAGTTGTGTAAGTAGGACAATCCTGACACCTATTTCTTGATGAGGTCGGGTTTCGTAAAGCCCAGTGGCTTGTGCCTGGCCGAACAAGGTGCTGAAACTGTATCCTTACATCTGTATTTGCAAGTAAGAGTTTCTGAGAACTTCCTTTCTGTAGGATTTGCAATTGCAGAGCTTTTCAGGATTGATGTTGAGGTTGTTAAATAGCTGGATGGTGTTTGCTGGAAAGAATCTTCCGAGGCTATCCAACTGCATAAATGCCGTTTTCAGTTGTGGTTCCTTATCTGCAACTCGTCTTGGTTTTTCGCCGGGTATTATTATCCACTCTCGGGATTTCGGTGCATCCAGTCGTCCCGTTAAAAGCTGAGCGAGGGTCATTATGTTTCTTGACGTGATTATTTGTCTCCAGGGTGTGACCTCTAAATTGGAGTATAGTATAGCTCTTGAGATGGTAAAGGCTTAGCTGAAATTCTGTTCAGCCATCTCAAGAGCCAGTATTCGAGTCCTAGAAAGGCTTTGATACTGCATTCGGGAGCTGAAGACCAGATTTGTGCCGCGTATAGGGGAATAGGAGTAACACATCTGTTGATGTATTGCTTCATCAGACTGGGGTCTTTAATACCGGTGAGCTCCTGCCTGGTTGCCCAAAGCGCCGCGTATGTTTTGTTACGGGTTCGTTTGCTCCATTACTAAATCGTGACATGGAACGTTTTCGCTACGAAACTGGTTGTTAGACAATCTTTGTACCACCATCTGTTGAAAGAAGTTGAACTACAACATACCACTTCGTTTATTTTCAAAGTCATCGCACGTGGCCGCAACAGCACCAGTCTGGAACTTCATAACTACACCTTTTATTTATTGTGAGTTTCCTTCCTTAATACAGATCTCCAAGAATTATACAGTTGAATGTAGCGCCTTCCGTGCCTGTGCATATTGGTCTGTAATCGCATGTATTCTACTCCAGTTTGGCTATTTTACAAATAGCCAAACTGGCGTAGAACAAAACATTCGCTTGTCTACCGTGACATGGAGCAGGCAGAAGAGAGTGGGTAGAAAAACGAGAGGACGGTACTTCATTCGGTGAAGCAGTGAATCCCATCACATTGCCAATATGTCAATGGTAATGTTCGAAAGGAACCTCCCCCTCCCGAATATTTATATTAGAGCACCATTGGAAGGCTTGAGGCTGGTCAGTCTCAAGTACAACGTACGATTTTCCATAGACTTTGGAGGAAGGCTGCAGAAATTAAGGGACTCGTATCAGGAATGCAGAGGAAAGGGGAACAGACGAGTCGGCTTTCCCGTCCAGACATTATGAATGGGGCCACTAAAGTAAAAAGGGGTCGGTCCGACGAGGCTGTTTACACTAGAGCCGTGTTGGCTCTCGACGCCCTGACTAGTATCGAATGACCTGCTTGAGATAAACATAGGGCGACAACATTGAATAGAGATGGATGCCTTTGGCTGACCGTTGGTAGGAAGATACAGATTGGTAATATCATCACGAACTGCATTCTGACTTATGGCAGCTGTAAGAACATTTATCTAAACCATACGAAGCGTCCTCGCGTGTAACAGTGGTTATTATAATCGCCGCCCTCCTCACACCGGGTGGTAAAAGCCAGGAGTCAAATCCCGTCAATGACGACAGGAACTTTTATAAGCCTTTTTTTACACCCTAGCTGAGTTAGTCAGTCTCGGGAGGATAGCAAGCCGACCAGAGAACATACTCAATTTATAGACATAATACACATGAGTGGATGAGGTTATTCTCGGGGAACACCCTAATGACTTTTTTTGTTTTTTCATACGAAAGATATTACATGAGGGTAATTAGCCTTTGACGTACGTGTTCTCTTCCAAAATTACAGGATTCCAAAATAGACAGCATGTTACATGGATAAAGGCCAATGGCATTGATTTTAAATGAACAGATTTGCTGTACAACTTGATTCGAGAAGTCAACTGGAGGAAACCAGAGACATTGCATTTTTCTAAAAACGCCTATGAGGGAAGGGATTTGGGCAGGACTTCCTTTGGGTGGACGTACTTCCCCGTATGTGCCTAGCCACATCGCGGAAGAGTTGGTGTCCACCATTTAAAGATAAATGCCGTTGTTTGTACGGCGTGACAAGGCGAACCACCTTGCTACACTCGAACCACCTCCACAACCTCTCGAGGAGCGGTAGGGATGGTTCTAGGCTTGGAATTGCTGTTATAGACCGGTGGGTATTATTGCCACGAGTGCTTCTTGATAGACTCATCAGGTAGCATCGCCGGGAATCCTGTATTTCAGTCGGAGTTGGGACTATTTCTTCCCCCCTACAACCGACTAGAAATTGACTAGCATTCCATCCACGACCGCATTCTTGACTCGTATATCATCCTCCATCGTTTGTGCGTATGAATTCATTGTCATTCTTTGTACCAATTTACAGTACTATTCAAAGATCATTTTTGCGAAGTTACTATCGAATGTTTCCTCTGCTTCTCACGATGTTCTCACATTTTTGACTGTTGAAAATCGTGTTTCCAAAATTTTAAACAGATAACGCCAGATTCTCCGTTACAGTGTAGTGGGTTCGTTACTTCTCATTCCTTACAGATGCGTGGGTCAAATCCCATCGGAGGAGGGAGTTGAACCCAAATTTTGGTTCAACTTCCTCCTGATGGAGGGAGTAAGATTTTCTGTGTTTTACTCATTTGTTATATGTGCATTATTAATCATACTTACCTAAATGCAATACTCCAGGCTGTGTTGCCATGATGAGAAATATTTTTATAGTACTGTGCTACCTGTACCTTGCTTAGAACAATGAAAATAATTAACAACAGGTTACTGTTCCATGCTATATTTAGGCTATATGGTTCCAAATACCAGCAGTAAGGTTCAGTCCACTACGACCACTCTTCGTCGGGGGCGAGAAGTAACCTTTTATAATATTGTTTGTTGCAATAAGCAAAAGACAAAACACTTGTTTATTGCAAAGTGGCGTGGCTGAAATTTGTTATATAGTAGCAGCAACAGTCAAAAGCATTCTGTATTAGGCATGAAGAGAAAAATTGACTGCTGAAACTATTCTTAAACAAAAGGAAGACTTTGATTCGTACAATAGGACGGATAACCAAAATCATTGGCAGCTCAGAGACCTCTATTAGGTGTGTAGAGGAGGTGGAGGGAATTACGGGTGATGTGGAGGTGCAATGCTCCATGCGTGAAGTTTGCGTCTGCACTTCCAGAAATGGGTTCACTTCAATTCGGCGTACAAGAATTCATTATGCCTGACAATTTGGTGAAAGACAATTCAGTGTATGCGAGCATGACACGTCGTCAACGAGCAGTTTACTCCTCTTAACAATAATTAGATTATTATGATTATACATTCAGTTTTCAATTTACCAATCCGCAACCTGTACAGGTTGCGGATTGGTAAGCCAGAAAGAAGCACAAAAGTTGAGAAAAGTAAACGAACTTTCTAATTTTTTTTTCTCTTTTTAATGGAAAGTTGTTGAAGCCTGTAGCAGAGTGGAATGGTTCGGAAACTGAAAGAAATAAGAAATTGACAGAGACCAGAAATAAAGAAAATAAACGAAAATACTGTATTTTAATGATATGCATTGAAGTCCATGTTATTTTAATACTTGGTTGGGTGAGTTAATGGTTGGGAAGTGCGAAGAACCTTACTGACATAAAAAGCTAAGTATAAAGAAAGTAAATCAAGAATAGAAAAAAAAGTTATTTATTGTAATGAAGAGCAATTGGACCTTGTAATATTCTGAAACCTTCGATGGTTTGGGAAGCCAGAGCTTTAAAGAGAAACCAGATAGAACTAGTAGTTTAAGGCGCGTTCGGAAATTCGTGAGTGTTTATTACCATCGGTAAGTCCATCTGCATGTTAAATTGTGCTCAACTCCTAAGCTGATTTCTGTAAATTTTAGATTCACCCTTTCAGAAACATTTGCCGAACCATTCCAAATTTCATTGAAATCAGACAAATAGAATCTAATAGTTATTTTTGATACATGGTTTGAGTTATTAATTTTTTTAATATATCGCGGGTTATATTCCTCGGATTCGCGATAAATTTCATGAGGTATCTACACCGAATGACCATTATTAGACGCATATACCCTTTCATGAAATGGAGCGTTCCTATAGTAACGCATCACGTGTTCGCACAGTGAAGTATAAAGCAGGTGAAGAAATACATTGGGATGCTGTATGTGTATACTTCAATTCGAGATTGGGTAAGACGAAAGATTTAAGTGACTTTGAATGTGGAATAGTAGTCTGCTTAAGACGTCCGGTATGAGTATCTCGAAAACTGCAATGGTACAATTGAGCTTGGTTCGATAACCAAATAACATCCGTCCTACTGTCGGAAACAGCTCGTTGATGAGAGGCTAACGAATGCACACAAGACTTTTGTAGGGTAACAGAAATGATATAGTCAATCAAACAATCCAGTATAACAGTAATGACGAAAGAGGCATTTCATTTCACTAGCTCCTCTTACCTTGTCAGGGATGGGGGGTATCACAGCCGACGACCTAACCGGTTTACACTCCTGTCTGTAAACAACAAGAAGGTATAGTTACAGCGGGTTCGCGAATACCAGTGCTAGACAGTAGAGGACTGGAAAAACGTTGCTGAACTGATGAATCCTGATTCCTGCTGTTTCACGCTTATAGGAAGAATATGGCAAAAGCAGTGCGAGTTCATGGACCCATCCTGCCAATTGTCAACAGTGTGCAGGCTTGTGGCGTAATGGTGTTGGAAATCTTATCATGATACACATTAGGTTCCTTGAAACCAGTGGAGCAACGTTTGGATGCCGTAGGTTATGTGGAAAAGACGTCCTGACAGACCAGTGGATTCTTTGACTTACTCTTGATGTTTTCTGCAGACGATGTACGTGATTCACTAAGCTACCCTATTTATGGTTCGCCGAACACGTGCTGTGAGTTTGTAGGCTGGCCTGACTTTGTTGTTGTTGAGGTACCACCGATGATCTTTCATTTTTGAATAATATCCGCCAAGTGAATTTTGGGAGGTTCAAACGAGTGACATTTTTGTGTACATAAAGGTTGCTGATATGACATCCAACCATCATCTCACGTGAAAGTCCAAGCTTATCCACCATACTTACTTCTAACGTACTGCTTTTGCACAGGCGGATCCATATGATTTTATTGGTATGTTTGATTCGATATGCAGGCCCGGGGGACTTTTTTAGCACAGTACAGGATACTCTTGGAGTATCGAGAAACTATTCGAATAATTTGCTTATGTACTGTATATCAAATCATGTTATAAATGTGCTGCATACTTCTGCTATTTATCATCATTTATTTCGTTTACATTAAATTTATGCATTTGTTTTGTGAAGACATTTCTGAAGACATGGCATTGTAGAGATCAATCATCCACCCTGCTCTTCCGATCTAGCACTAGACTTTTTCCTCTTCTCAAGGTGAAAACTGCCCTCAAAGGAAAGAGATTTCAGGTGGCTTTATGTCCTTATAAAGAAAACACCTTCGCTGTTTTTTGAAACTTTTAGAATGGTGTAATAGGTGGTGATTACTCTGAATGAAAATCAAAACCAGCTTTGAGCTACTTCACATTGTGTTCTTTTTATTGCGCCAACCCCGGGAACTGAATTGCCACACCTCATATGTGAAAAGCGTGCTTCAAAACAGTATGTTGTGAATTCTATTTATAAGTAACTATGCAAGAGAAGTAATGTTTCTGTATGTGATTTGAAGTGTCCTAGGGGACGTCTGTAGGTAAGTGAATAGGACAGATTTCAAGATGGTGAAATGGACCTGGATACTCTATTTAAATCGTCCAAGTAGCCAATATTTCATATCAAGAGGAGCTAACGACCAAACAACAGACCTGTATATCATCATTGGGATGAAACAACATTGAACATACCGCAAGAGAAACTTCTGTTGGATAAATTAACTGTTTACAGTGATGGCAGAAGTTTGCATATTTGGTCTAGAACTATCGCACAGTACAAATTGTTTTTCCCCAAATTATATTATACACCGAATTGACATGGTCCCAGTTCGGTGACTGGACGTTATAAGAATCGCTTTATCAGCAATCGAACTAAGAAAGATCAGTTACCCTCACAGTTAGCATAGTGGTTAACCCCTGGCCGTGAAGAGCTTGTACAACAGTGCTGTTCAATTTCTCCCATTGTACAATAAAGAGTTTGGCCTAGGGTGGGTTCACTGTCTTTCCCCCTCCCCCGGAAACATGGGTTTTTTATTTAATCAAGCAAGCAAATCGACCACAGAATATACGCAATTGAAAAGCAGAATATACTAAAGCTTCGTGGCTTTAGTTGCTTTGATGCGGAAACAAACAAACCGAAGGATAATGGGCCTCCGTTATATAAACAGTCGACCTTAATATTAGTGACAAAGTTTAATGAACGCACAACAAGTGAGACCAGCTTATCTGCAATTCTACGGGAATCATACGATCAAGGTACTAATGAATATATATCTGTTTACAATCATTGATTACAGAGAAGTTGTAAATTCTTGAACAGAAGAGGCAAAATAATGGAAGAGAAAATGTTTTAATTTTCTTCTGAGCTATGTGAGCTGTGGATGTATCTGATGGTTAGAAATCTGCTGCTTTAGATTGCTTTCCGTCCAGGATGGAATTCACGAATCCGTTCCAAGATAAATCAGTACACTGACGTCGAGCCCAATTATTGGATTACTAGCAAGGAACATCATGAAAGTTTCCAGAATTTTTCGTGGGGGTGGTCATGTGCATCACTAGGAATTTTAATAGCGCACTCAATAAAATGAAAATAGGAAAATTGACTGGAATGAGACAATAAAAATTAATGAGACTATATGAGCGATAATTTCTCTGGGGTTGACTGGCTTATTCGGTTGCCCTCATCAGCGAAACCCATGCTGAATATGTTAATACTATAGTTCTACAGTGAGGATTCATCATATTCATAATACTTCTAATAACAACTATTCTTAATATTTTTCTAGATGTTTTGATTTTTAATAGGGGGACGAATTTCCTGGAGGTAAAACCATGCAACCCTCCCCCGAGACTCCTACCAACTTCCCACAGTGTGTGTGTATATATATATATATATTAAAAAAAAAAAAAAAAAGCTCATTTCTCTTGTCTTCACGGGGTTCGAATCCGTTCCGCGACATTACTTTGAGTATTTTTGCTAGTTTTAGTTTTATGGAACCTCAGCAACTCAGACCATATTGCTCCGTTGCATATTACGTCTGTTCAAATGTATGTCGCCGGCCCGATGTGCATGTCGTGCTGGCAAAAACCCCTACTCTTCCGTCTGAGTCACAACTACAGTCCCTAATTAAATTTCATGGAAATTGAACTCTAACCTTTCCAAAGCAGTGGCAAGTGGCGAAACCACTATACGGGCACATCGCATTCTCCTTGACAGTATATCGGTTTCGCCACGTCACTCATTTGGAGAAGTCTGGATTCAAATCTCGGTGGAGACTGGAGGAATTCTTACAAGCCTCTTCAGTCGGGGATGTAGTTAGTTTATCTCAGGCGGAGGGAAATAGGTTTTCCCAAAGTGAATTTCTCTGGTTTTTCAGCCTGTGCAAATTGGCCGTGCCACAAACTTGCGTCATAATAACACATAGTGCAATATGGTTTTAGATGCTAATGCGCATCTAAATAATACACACTAAATACTATAATGCAGTAGTTCTCAAACTTTTTAATGCGAAGACACCCTAAATCCATTATGAAAAATTCCCGGCAACCCCAGCACCGGGTGCATGGGCGCTGGCAGAATATAGGGCAATGAGGGAATTTTTTTTTTTTTTTTGAAAAATGCATGAAAAAAACGTTTGGCTTTTGGTACAGGATTTTTAAACAATTTTTTTTTATTTAAAAATAGACCTCATACCGCATTTTATGCACAATTTCTATTTCTCTAAGAATAATAAATTGTATGAAAAAAATCTAAATTAAAGAAATAATATTCGATTGTTTTTTTTATACTTATTTTAAGGTTTTTAGAACAATAAGAACATTTTCTAATTTATATCCAGAAACTAAAATAATAAAAAAAAAATACAAAAAAAAAAAAAAACAATACAAAATTATATTGAAATTTTATTAATTTTAATGTAGGTGTATGTACATAAACACTGTGATGCGGTCAGCAATTATTTCATGACGACTTCTAATTTACAAAGTTGCATGAAAATCGACGACCTTTTGTAGCGACGGTCACGATGTTAGCCGATGCTAAATTTGACGTCATAGAGTAAGCGACACACTAGGGTGCCGCGGCACCGTTTTGAGAACCACTGCGCTAATGTTCTTATTCTCCGTCCCGTGAACTCCTCTGACCCTGTGTACCCAACCAGAAGTATACACAGAAAATTATTTATTTATATGTACATATAATATCCTCTTGTTTCTTGTTGTTTTTTTTTGTTTTTTTTTTAATATCAGCTTTTTCACGAACACGCACTTGTTGTGTTTATGGGTATCTGCAGACAGCTTCGTAGGCGTATTCTTTGTCTAGAGGCCTACTTAGTCATCGGTTGTAACCGGGGTGTTCCGTTGTCTGAGAAAGGATATGAGGAAGTGTCGAAGGTTGCACACAAGAACGCCAATCATACCTGTCTCTTCCCTTTCTTGCACTCACCTGGGGCGTCGCCTCTCATGGCCTGGTATAAGGCCAATACAGGTTACATAACAGCCAACTAAGAATGATGTTGATAGTGGCGATGGTGTGTGTAGGGGAAGTGCGTCAGGGACACAAAACATGAGGGCAGAGAGTCATGTCTAAAGACTGAGCTCGCGATATTCATTATGATGTAATTCCGATTGTTGTTGAGGTTAAATAGCTAGTGAGCTACAGGCTGTCTTCTTAATGGCCTTTCCTGATCTAAACGAGGTCTGTGAAACAGTTCTTAACATATGCAAGCAATTGGCCATTTAATACCCCTGATAATATCCTTTTCTCCTATCTTTCAGAATCTTGTTCCTTATTGCCCTGTTAGAAGATAGTATTAACTGCCGGACTTATGCTACGCCTCTATTAGGAAGGGGAATCACCATCTAATTTTGAGTACTTTGTTCGATATAACGTTTTTAGCAGGCTTTCAGTTGGCATGATTCGCTTTTTCACAATCAGCTTTTCTTTATCTGGTACAGTTATTTAATAGTTGATTGACTATTAGCGTACTAGAGGCTGTTTCTTTCTTTTATGCTGATGCAGCGAAAGCCTCGCTTCCTTGCATCATTTAGGGTCTACTGATACTAACTTTCGTTTCTTGGCCGTTAAAAATATGTGGTTTTTGTATTTTTGTTTCGATTTTATATTTCGTTAATAAAGAAGATTTATTTATTTACAAACTTCTCACCCACAGGGCACGCAGACCCTAGATAATGGTGAGAAAGCTGAATTACAGTGAACCAATACAAAAAAGTCGCTAGTATTACAACATATACAAAATTTGGATTAACAAAACAAAGAGCAGTTTCTTACACATAAATGGTTTAAGTGTAAAATCAATATTGTGATTATTCAATACCTGGAGGAAACGAAGGCCTTTCAAGGAAGTGTTGAGTACGAGGGCCAGGCAACGAGAATTTAGTTTTATAACGAGATTCAAGCGGGTATACTGAAAGGTATTTGCTCAGGAAGAGATGGTGAATCGATAATAGAGTTTACGATATTGTAGACAAATAGAGACCCATGGAGTTCTTCTGGAGTGAAGAGGAAAGGAACGAGTCTGGAGCGACGAGAAAAAGTTCCATAGTTTTGACGGCTAAAGGCAAGGCGATTTCGATAGCATAAGAATTTAATTTGAATTCTCTCAAGTTTGTGAGAAAGATATTCCTGTTGTGGAAACCAAATAATATCACAATAATGAAAAGTATAAGCTGCTTGTAGAGAAGAATTATAACTTTGTCACTCTTGAAAATCGACGAATAACACTTAATTAAGCCAAGAAGCTTTGAAGTCTGGGATATTAACCGATAAACATTAGAAGAAGGATGAAGGTCATATCGAAATAGGACACCTAAGCCCTTGGATATATCAGTACTTGAAATTAGAGTTTTCAATATAATAATCAGTAAAGACGAATCGTCTTACTGCACAATTCGAGCGAAAGCGATACATAATTTACATGTTAATGTGTTTAGAAACAAGTTATTATTATTTTTATTTATTTATTTATTTTTTTTTTTTTTTTTGAGCCAGAGTGAGAGGGAATCAAGACAGGACGAGTTCATCGCTGCCAGTTGAAGAATAAATAACTTTGTAAAGTTTAATATCATCTGCATAGAGTTGCCACTCAACATTAACGGACTGAAATAAAGTTGACAGATCATTAATGTAAACAATAAAGAAGAGCGGACCCAGGGTGAGCCTTGAGGAACACCTTGCGAAACAGTAAACGGAGTTGAAGTACCATCGATTATTACGGATAGTTTACGATTTCTAAGCAGTGAATCAAGCAAATCCGGTAAAGGGGATCGTAGACCGTAAGATGAAAGCTTGAAGAGCAGAAGATCGATGTGGACAGAGTCAAATGCATGTGCAATACCAAGGAAAGCGAATCAATTTGATTTACTTTGTCCAAATTAGTTTGTAAGAAATGAGTCAGATTTGAAACTGTTGATTTCTTTGGAAGTAAAAGCATATTGATGATTATTGATAAAAGGAAGAAGGTAAGAACTAAGATATTTATAAAGTAGGAGGTCAAAATTTTTCGCAATTGTATTCAATATAGTGACAGGTCGGTAATTATTATGCATGGCTTTCTTACCCTGTTTTTTATATATCGGGATGATATAGGCCTCTTTGAACGTTGAAGGGTAACAGCCACGAAGAAGACAGTAATTGAAGAGATTTGTAAGAATTGGAGCTAGAGATGGACTACTTTTCTTGAAGAGAAGAGCAAGGAGGGTAGCAGGACCAGAAGCAGTGAAATCCTTAAACCAAGAAATGGCTGACTGGATATCGTCATTAGTAAAAACTACTCTATCAAGACAGTTATTGGTATTATATTCAAACGGATAACAGGGAATAGAACGTTGCTGTTACTGTTCAGAAGAACCAAGTTTCGAAAAATGAGTTGCAAAAGATTAGCAATGCCAAGAGGACAGTTGATTGAGATATTCGAATCATTAGTTAACATAGGAATTCAGATTTCGATAGCTGTTTGAGATAGCACCATAATGGTCTGGAATTAATTTTCAGTAAGTTCAGCTGAGTGAAAATAATGAGAATATTGAGATTTCTTAAAGTGACATCCAAGGGAAGAGAAGGAAAAGTAACTAAAGTTAGTTTTGAGTTTTAAATACCTTTTGTGGAGGAAATTTTTGCGACGAATTAAATGCACAAACTTGTTCGACATTCAGTGAGGGAAGTTACTACAATTAGCGGTAGAGAATTTGATGGGAAAAACTCAGAAACTGCAGAATGGAGGATTAGGTACAGATAATCAATGTATTGATCAATCGATTCAAAATTTTGGATAGGAATCCAATCATCATTGCCCAGAAACCGATTTTATAAAAAAGTCCAGGCAGTGTGTCTAAAGCTAAAAGAGTATCTGTCAGAGGAAGGTTCAGAAATAAAGAATAAAAAAATCAATGACAACAGGGAAGTGATCTGATCGAATGAAATTATCACCCTTAGAAATTGCGAAGAGAGTTGATTCATGAGTAAAAACTAAATTAAGGTAGGAGGAGTTCCCGGTGGAGAAGGTACAGATTTGAGTTAGAGCATTACTAAGCTAAATGCTGCAGAACTGCTAAGCCAGTGAATTTGATGAGCGATTCGGGTCAAAGGCAGTTGGGACATTAAAATAACCCAGAATGAGTGACATTGCTTTTGGAGGCTTCAAAAAGATTGCTGCATCTACAATATTCTCTAATTGTTGAATGGTGGCTAGAGAAACTCGGGTAGTAAGGTAAAAAAGCAGAAAAAGTTTTTCTGCATAGCTAATAACGAGATAAAAAATGTACTTTCACTGGAAGAATGTTTAGTGAAATGCAGCACTTTAACCAGGTGATGGGTAAGGATAGCAACAGCACTCCCTTCGAATCTCGTTCCAAACGATAGACAGGATAGGAGAGAGGCGAAAGTTCAGTCAAGTATATGTGAGTGTAACCAGGTTTCAGTGAGGGAGACTATGGCAAAAGCTTGTTGCAGAAGTAAGAGACGAAAAACGATATTTTTACACTTCTACAGTTGATATAAAAGGATGACGATCTTGATATACATCGAGAAGATAATTGCTAGCTAGGATGAATAGGTCCAGCAAGACGGGCCGCAGTGCCAGAGGGCAACTTGTACGGCATAATAATAATAGCGTCAGTTGGCCAAATACCCGTATCTAAAATACGTGCTTGTTCAGATGGATACTTAAAATTAGAAACGAAGCATAGTTTGGTTAACGGGTGGAAAACTTCCTCACAGAGGTGTGAAGATCAAATTCAGTGTTGAGAAAAAGTGATGAATAAATGAAGAAAAAAAGATGAAAAACGTTTCAGTGCCTGAGGTAACTCAGCCACTGAATTGTAATTGTAATGTGCCGCATTACTTGCCCTCATGGGTAGGCACAGTTGGTAGAATCCGCCCTTCCCACACCGGGTGGAAAAGATCTGAGTTCGAGTCCCACCGATGACGTGAGGGCGTTTTGCTCTGAGCGTTTTTCACAACGTGGCTGAATTAGTCGGTCAAGCGAAGTAGAAGATTTTTTTTTCTCCCGGAAACTCGTGTTTTTCGTACAGCAAACAGAAAATCGACCACAGAACACACAATTTACAGACAATTATGCACGGAGCAATGTGGCCTTAGTCGCTGATGCTCCTAAAACCCTACTTTTTCTAACTTTTTCATGAATATTAGATTTCTAGTTAGATTTCTATCTAACTTTTTCATGAATAAATTAAATAAATGTTGTTGTTTATGCTGTGGCACTACTGACTATTCAAGAGGAATTACAGCTTTCTTACACTGCACTCGCACTGTCAGTGTTAAAAATGGATCGTGCTTTTTTCTTGCCTTATGTGGATTTAAACATAGCCTTATACAGTAGCTCACCGTTAAAGTTCACCAAGCTCCAGCCACACGATGTTGCTCTCTGGGCTTTGAACAGTTTTACCGCTCTCGAAATTAAGCTAGTAACATGCATCTTCTAAGCGCATTTATATTTACATTACGGATATCAAAATAAGACTTATGTGATAATTAACCCATTAAAGGCATTGGCAAAGAGTTCATTGTTTCTCAGCCTGTTTTAATGATATATATGAAGTACACAATAGTCCGATAAAAAATAAATCGTGTGCAGTAAAATAAGGTGATCTAATGGAAAAGGGAATTTGACTGTTTCTTGAAATTAGCTTTTCACCAAACTTTTGTTGATCAACTCCTTTATATTAACATATGATGCAAGAAAGCAAGCTTATACAGCATCAGCCAAAAAAAAAAAAAAAAAAAAAACCTTCCTATTTCACCCATCCATTCACTGCTCCAATTTGTACAGCAGTCTTCCATGTTCAACAGTATCAGAAGCTTTTCTAAAATCCAAGTATATGATATCAAAATTACTTTTTGCATCCAGTTCCTTTGTGACCACACCTTAGTATCCAATCACATTGGTCAGACAAGACTTCCCCTTAACAAACCCATCTCTGTCTGAACCATAACTGCGGTCATGTATAGATGATCTTGTAGTGCTTCTTTAACCAGTGCCTCCATTACTTTTCCGGAACAGAAATTAAACTAACAGGTTTGTAATTACTCGTGTCATCCTTTGATCCCCCTTTGTGAATTAGTGACACTTTTACACATCTCTAGTCCATGGGGACCTCCTCTGAGTCCAAGGAAGCTATCATAATTATGGCTAAGGGTTTGTTTACTTCCTTTTCTAATACGGAGGATGCGAAAAGGTCAGGGAATGACCACCGCATATCCCCGGAGCAATATGGCCTTAGTTGCTAATGCTCCTAAAAACCAAACAACAACAACTTCCTTTTCTGCGTCCTTTAATATACCTGGATAGATCCTATCCACCCCAGGTGCCTTTTTTATGTTTAATTTCAACAAATTCTCCTCCACTTTGCTCTCAGTTACATGTATTACAAAATCATATAGCTCCCTGCCAGAGTTTGATAAACTTCTAGCATTCATTCCCCTCCCTGAATAACTCTTCATGTATGAATGTAGATGCAAAATACTCATTTAGTTTGTCAGCTACCTGAGCAGGATCATCAACAGTCGAAATCAAGTGGACCAATCTGATTCATCCCCTTCCTTCTAGAGTAAAGAACTCTCTTATAATGTATGTGATTTAATAATATCCCTTATTACATCACATGCATGTTACTGCACCAACTTTTGATCAATGCAGCGCATATACGATGCAGCATTCACCATTACAGCGTCAGCACCTTCTTCAAAAGGACCAGTATTACAGTTGGAAATACAGTATACCGCATGATTCGGACGCATTTGTCTTTTCCGAATAATCCGAGAATCTTCTTAATCTAGAATACAGAGTTCTCTTTGTTGCCTCGCTCTGCAGAGTGGCATAATAACGTTTGAATGTTTTCAAAGATGTTCGCTATGGCTTTAACGGTAATACTGTATAATATGCTGCCATGATGTGTGGTTTTCAAGTTCTGAACAAGTTGAAGTTTATTGAAATAATTGAAGATCCTCGGGAAAGATTGCCCTGGCGTTTGTCCGGCTAATATTAGCTTCGGTTGGCAATTTTCTTGTGTGTTTTTTTTTTTTTTTTTTTCGTGTTTTAGTTGGACATTGGCCATTACGTACGGCAGCACAGTGGTTATAATCACACCTCCAGGCCCCCCCCCTTTTTTTTTACGTCTTGGTTAGTTGGTTTCAGGAAAAGTTAGCAAGGTTTCTCATCAAGCAAAACGCGCAAACCGACCAAACAACAAGTAGTTTATAAACGTAAGATAGATGAGGTAACTCTTCGGATGGCCCCTCTGTGCAGAACACAACGAATCGTGTTATTATCCAATGGCTGTTTTACATATACAAATTGTATGTAGTGCAGATCTCGCTTGAATTCACGTTGAGCAGCTGCAATGGAGCCATATTTGAGAATTTGGGTGCCAATCGTTCTCGTGGCCAAGCGAATCTCAGTGCTATTTAAAAAGTTTTTAAAGTGACAGATACAGTTCTTGTTTAGTTTGAAAGTTTCTGCTTACATTTGCGGTAAAATTTCGTATGAGTTATACAGAGTTTCTTATACTAACAAACTAACTCTCATACCACATAATCACTCTAGCTGCGTTGCTCCTGTCTCCCTGTGGTGAGCCGGAAACCTTGAAGAAGAGTGCTGCTCTCTCAGGGCTAAAGAGCAGTAATGGACATAAATGAGTATTTACATATAGAACTGAAGAACTCTCAGCCTAGTCACAACCATTACCTCGATCATAACTACGCTGTTTCTCTACAAGAGACTGAAAAAAAGGATACCAACGAGCTATAAAATCATTCAGAGATGACTTGAAAATGCAGCAGAATCACTGAAAATGGTCAAACGACCCCAATCAGTAGACTCTAATAGAAACACCCTCTCAACCAACAATTCCGGCTGCTAAAGCTCTTCTTTCCTAAGCGGAACTCCAATGCAAGTCGTACCACACTAGACTTAAAGGAGTGACCACTGAATGGAATTTATTAAATCTTTCGAAAAAAGAAATAGTCGAGGAACTGCAAGATCACAACATAAAATGAGCAAAAAGAATCATAAGAAATGATGACGACATTGTCCCAACAGATAAAATAATCTTAACCTTCGATATAACACCTAATTTACCAGCCTCACTCGAAGCTGGTTACTCAGATTTTCTAGTCAGTCCATATATCTCAAACCCTTATATTATTAATTACTGAATTATAAATTAAGATCAGACAGCATGTCGCTGTGTCTGATAATGGTCAAATTTCTGCAATATGTCCAGATTGGGTTTTTGTAAACTCATACTCAAGAATGCACTTCGCCAACTTTACAGTGTCCTAAATTGTAAAAGATACCATCCGGCCTATTTTAAAGATTTATGAACTTTGGAAGCTAAGGAAAAAAATGCAAAAATATAAAGTGGAAAATAAAGTAACTTATCAAGAGGCAAGAAGACAAGTTATACTGATATAGCAAAAATGCACTTATGCTTCCGCTTCCAGAAGTTACCAATGAATAGCAACTGAAACAGTAGTGGTAGCCTTTCTAGACATCAATTGCAGGATGGCTCGATCAGCACACAACGTTCACATAAGCCACGGCTAGTAGATCACGATAGTCTCTTAGTTAATTAAACAGTGAATTCGTCTTCAGATCTCATATGATACTAACTTGAAAACGAATCCAAAAGAGGGTCTAAACCCTTGTCAGATGTGCTAGATTCAGGACCGGATTTAAACTTGTGTGACCCAAACATGTAACATATATTAGGCCCTTATCTCTTACAGTTCACCTGTTAAAATATTAAAAAGATTTTTTAAGTGGAGCGAGGCCCCGTGTAATGTGAGGCCCTAAGCTGTAGTTTGTTTAGCTTATATGTAAATCCAGCCCTGGCTGGATTGTTGAGCTATTTTGATTCCTTTTTCCTTTCCACGTGGTTTAAACCATTTAATCTATTTCGTTGAACCAATACACTGATAATTTTGTTCAATACTAACGTTGAGAATCATTTTTAAAATCTTAATCGAAGTGGTGAAATTTTTCGATCGAGAAGGAATTATTCATGGTCCCATCGAAAGGTTCTGGTGCGCATGCGTGATCTAGTTAAAAGATCACGTCAACTGCATCTCTACGTACGTACCAGTTTAATTCTTCAGTATGGCTAGAGGAATTTCTAAATCCCTCTAGGATGTAGTTAGCCGATCTGAGGAGGAGGGAGTAAGGTTTACCTGTGAGTTATTCCGGGGTTTTCAGCCCGCACAACATGTACATCGGCCCTTGAGCACACTTGTATAGACTTAATACACAATTGTACAATATGGTCTAAGTCGCTGATGCGCCTACAGCAACAATCCTTCATGTAATAGATGCCCTCATATACTGCCCGTCTGTAGTTGAATATTAGGCGCGAAACGCAACATTCCTTTGATACCATTCCCTCCTACTCTCTTCGATTTTGTCCTGTATTATTTCTCATCTTTTCTAAACAGAACGCTTTTAAGTTAAAGGAAAGTGTGACAATGGGAAGGAGTGGGGAGGCGAGACAGAGAAAGAGAGAACGCTAATTGAAAACACGTAAATAATTCTGATGGCTATTCCGAAAGAAGAGCTCCAGGCATACTTGAACTTCTTATTTGAAGAAAAAAATAAAAATAAATAAATAAATAAATAAAAAAAAATAAATAAAATAATAATAAATAAATAAAAGCATGCGTTCTGATTACAATAAAAAAAAAACTGTTTTTTGATACGACCGTTTTTGTTTTGGATTTATTAATTTTTAAATGCTTTGGTAATGGTGCTTTATTTCCAAAATATTAAACATTAATCTTATATTACAAAACCACGTAAAATGGCAAAACATTTATATAATAAAAATATGACTGTTTAAAATTCGATTGAAATAATTTTGATAATCTGCTGAATCTATTTCTACTGGGGGGAAAAAATTCTACAAACAAAATCAACAAATTCACGGATATTGAGGATTTAATTAACATGCTTGTGTTTATAAATACAAGAGAATCCTTTTTAGATTAGGCAATATAAAACTTTGTATTTACAGTAATAATACGTAGTATTGATATACACTCAGTGATCACTTAATTATGATTGCCCCATAGCTTGCAGTATAAAAATCCAAACAGCTCCCTCCGTTAGAGCAGTGGTAATTTCCGTATGGTCGTAAAGTCAAAGTAGCAGTTATGGGACGTAGTAAGTATATCATGGAGTTCCAAAAGGGAATGATTGCGGGAGATCGTGCGGTGGGTGCTTCCGTATCGGAAACAGTATGTCTTGTCGATTGCTCACGGCCCACCGTGGTTAAGATGTACAAAGAATGGTGTCGAACGGGTCAAACCACCTCCGGCCAACAGAACTGTAAAGGATTACGCAAGGCGGATGTTCGTTGTAAGCGAAGGGTGCAGGCCGTTGTATGGGCCCAAAGGCAGTTCACTATGCGACAGCTGACATCACAATATAATATGGAGAATGCAAAAACAGTGTCCCAAGTGACGATGCGCCACAAACTAAGACGTATGGCTTTCCATAGCAGACGACTCAAGAGATACCCTCTCATCACCGCTGATCATCGTTGACGGCGAATGCCGCGCTGTGAGCAACTTGCTAGTTGGACATTGAAGGAGTGGAAACGGGTGTGCAGGTTGAATGAGTCAAAAAATCTGGTGTAACACGCCGACGGACGCCGTCGTGTGTGTGCGCAAACAACACGAGTCCATGTAGCCATCGTGCATGGTGCCCACTGTGCAGCCAGGCGATTGCTTAATATTGGGCACATTTTGCTGGCAAGAACTGTAAACCCCGGTGTGTATGGACCAACATTTCAATGATGAGGTCTACCAGCAGCTCTTAGGAGACCTTGTGCACTCTGCCATGTTGCCTTTTTTTTTTTGCCCCGGACAGAAACGGGATCTTCCAAGACAATAATGCGCCATGTCATCGGGTCTCACTGTGCACGGTGGTTCGAGGAACACAGTGAAAGATATCACTTATCTTGACTGGCTTCCAAATTCGTTTGACCTTAATCGAATTGAATACCTGTGCGATGTTTTGGAACGAGAAGTGAGGCATATGAAAAAGACCTGGGAGTAATTGTGCAGTGACAGGCTGCCAGGGCAGGTCATGGGGTTTTGTCAATGATATACAGGAATTTTGCTAGCAGGGAAAAGGAGGTGATTGTCCCTCTGTATAAGGCAATGGTCAGGCCACGCCTTGAGTACTGCGTACAGGTCTGGAGGCCTCATTTTAGGAAGGATGTAGATTTTCTTGAGCGTATACAGAGAAGGGCAACAAGATTGGTGAGGGGAATGAAGGGATCCTCTTACCAAGAGAGGCTTGTGTTCTGCAAATTGCAGCGGCTGGAGACTAGGCACCTACGAGGTGATCTGATTGAGGTGGATAAGGCCTTGAATGGGTTGAGCACGCTGAATTCTGATGGGATTCTTCCACTTGTTCAAACTACGAACTTAAGGGGGCATAAATTCAAATTGAGGAAAGACAGATGTAGAATAGATGTGCGGACATTTGCCTTTAGCCAGCGGGTGGTTAATTGCTGGAACAAGCTTCCATCTGTCGTTGTGGAAGTTGATAGGTTAAATAAATTTAAGGAGGAACTGGACAAACATTTAGAGGGAATTGTTTTGTAATTTTTTTTGGTTTATGCTGCATAAGCTCATACACTTGCTTTCTTGCATCACATGCCACTACTACTATATGGACATGCAAGCTTGCTTTCTAGCATCATATGATGATGCTGCTGCTAATAATAATAATAATAATTTAATGAGTTTTATGTGACTCAGTTTACAAATGTTGGGATCTGCGGTAGCGCCTCTGTTACCGGCGTGACAAACAAAATGCCTTACTAATTTCTAAAACGCCGTATGGAACGTTCCCCTCTTTGGTAACCTCTACTTAAATGCTGCTAACTATTTTTTTTTTTTTTCTCTGCGTGAACTGATATATTAATAAGTAAAATCGTTTTGAATTAAAGGTAGCCCTCTCCCTTCAACTCCAACATCAAAATTTTTATGATATAGTATTTTGCGGTAAATTAGGAGTATCTGTTCCTCCTTTTTCCCCCATTCTGTGGATTTCGGCCGCGTACGTTACTCAAAATCCCTTTGGTCATTTGTTTAAATTAAAGCAAAGTAAATTCAGGCCACAATGTGGCAACACATTGTGTGTTCTAAAGGTCCGTTTATCTCTTCCATTGGATGGGAAACTACTGTTCGATTAGAAACACTACGATCTCTGTAGGAACTAACTAAAGTAAAAAAAAACTGAGGAAAAAGTTTGGCTGTCATCAACAGGATGCGAATTGAGAAATTCCGAGTCTTTTAATAAAAGACTCTTATTTCGAAAATAATACCCAACTCTAACGTGATATTAGCCAGACTATGTACCCTAGAAAAGTTGAAACTACATTTGAAAGTTCTGGAAGGTTAAATTCGTAATAATGAAGTACTTTGTTTTATTAAGAATAATCCGACCTGCTGTTTGAGATCATAAGGCACTTAACGATAGGTAATGATTGGCTCTCAAATAACATCCGGTAGCGGCGTTCGTTTATGTTTTTAAACTGCATTGGGCAAGTTTAATTTAGCTCATAGTTGATATATTTCTGCTAGCAAAAGATGAAAGAAAGATAGATTCGAGATTTTATTCCAGAACACACACACACACTTGGCTGACCAATAGTGATTGCTGCGATACATCATTCGGCGCAGAATAGCGTGTACGTAATATGCTTTTATTCTTCATTTTTCTGTAGGAAGAGAGGGAAAACAAAGGTATACGGGTGATCTTTTTAAAGTTATTTCAGCACAAATAGCAACTGATTGACTGAAATATTATTTTTCATCAGTTCCCAAGAAGTCATCCAACATATTACTGCCAGTGACAACAAAGATTATCATTAGCAGTATAGGATGATTCAGAAAAATTGGCATTTATTATTGTTTCTACCAATAGTAAATGTAAACACATATGGACAGAGAATGTTATTATTGAATAAATAAATCCTTTGGATCCTACAAGCTCAATATATGTGGGCTCCAATGCTTCGCGTTAAGCATAGTTACGCCACTAATCCCAGTAGACAGATTTTCATGAAATTTTATATTTCGTTCTGTTAGAATGGTTTATCGAGTCTTTCCAAATTTAATTAAAATCCTATCAATAGAAATCTGGACTCCCCCCCCCCCTTTTCATATCACATAGGCTATCCGTATATATATAACCCCAGGGGCTCACATCTGGTGAGTATGGGCTTGGCACACCCAGGGTCCTGAGCTGGATATCATCATTCTTTTCTTTCTTGGTGATTCCCTTCTACTTCTTTCTCTCTCTCTCTCTCAGGGTAACTTGGGAATTTTTGCACCATATAGCTAATAATAAAATAATAATAATAATTGTAGCTGCAGCACAGGATATTGCCATGCATTGGTTTGGGGATTGAATGGGTGTGGCGGATGCGCAGAAACGAGTTTTATCATTTCGCGCATAAAAGTTTGCTTTAGCTCTATTTGTTATAAATAATGAATTATTCAGGCTTGGCGTAGCCGAGTGGTCACGAGCGCGAGTGTACGCGCTCTTTGAGTGGACCGGGGTTCAAGCCCATGACTGCTAAATACGATTTACATTTGTATTGATGGAGTTTATTGTAAACTCCACTGACCTGGTGGTCGTGCCGGAGTATAAACAAGAACATTTTATTACTATTTGCTAACGCGCCTGAAATGTAACGTACTGCGTTAATTAACTAACTTGTTTCTCCTGACCTTGGCCACATATCGGTGATAATAGGCTACTATTTCAGTGATCCTGCATTTAATTTCGTTGACAGTGGTGGCACAAGCACAGCATCCTTTACAAATGTGACAAATCTTTCTGAAAGAGCCAAATATAAAATTTCATCCACTGAGAGTCGAGTTATTACGTTCGGACGGACGGTCAGACAAAGAAATAATAAAATAATAATTAAAAGGTACGATACAATGTATCGTACCTTTACTTACGATAATATGGGATGGCTCGACAAATCTTTCTAAAAGAGCCAAATATAAAATTTTACAAAAATCCACCCACTAGGGTGGATTTTTGCATACGGGCGGACAGACAGACCTAATAAAGTCAAATAGGCTTTACGCATATGCTAACACGTCTAAAAAAAGAAAACACTAAACCACGTTACTTTAACTGTAGCAATAATTTTATTAATTTACTATATATTTTTTACATGGTTTAGTGTTTTCTTTTTGCTTTTTTTCATGAGACTTAAGTTACATGATGTTAGCTTCTGAAACCTGGAACATTGTGTCATCTTCTTCAGTACCCTGTCCCCTCTGTATATTATTGATATATTCTCTCACGGCGTTACTAGAAGATGAAACCAGCAGAATCTTCAAGAATTTGAGAGATAAGCCACAGGTTTGTTTGTCTTGTGTGTGTGTATATTTTCTTTATATATAAAGAAAGTTCCACAAACTTTCTGTTGTAAATTAGCACAAAACGCATTTATTTTGAGGAATCCCGATCATGCCTGGTGAGGATTTTTATTGCCTCATCCAAGAAAAGGCCAAGGCAATATCGCCGCCGGAGCTAGTAGAGTTGGTAGCCTGCTATCGCTGAAGAGAGAGAGAGAAAAGGGAAAAAAACACACACACAAAAAAAAACGACAGGACAAATTGCTCAAAGCCGCTGGAGCCAACTACAACCAGTCCACACCTGTAAGTTTTGGCAGTTGATTTTCCCGCTCAAGTGAAAAGTGGCTCGCTGAAACGAGTCGTACTGCCACGCCATCCTCTGACTTGCTGTTGAAACTCAAGCATAACACGTAACACTTGCGTTCTTCTTCGTTCGGATTTAATGCAACGCGAACTGCATTTTTCAAGCTATCAAAAGTAAACACTTCCAGAAAATGTGTTGAATTTTCGTTTGAAGCATGCTCAACTCACGGCTCCATCTGTAAGCGATCTATTGCTGGCTTTGTTTAAAGATTTACACTGTTTCATCAGTGGTGCGAAGACGAGTGACCTTGGAGATAGTTTTCTTTCGCACTTCTTTACACAATTGTAAATTGACTTATGTTGTTGTAGTGGGTACTTACATTAAATTGACATACATTTCCAGCGGGAATTAAAAAAAAAAAAAAAATCGGACGTTATCAGTGGTTCCTTGTAATTTGAGAAGTTATTGGCATGTGCATTGTCACTGTCATCTCGTATGAACATGTGAAGACATTTACTTTTGTTGTAAATCATCCTACGTCTTCTTTCTTCATCCTATTATTTTGTTAACAGTTTCCATACTGGAATTGTATTCAGTCCATTTAAAAACATCACCAGAGCAATTGTAATGAAAGATGATGATAATAAGAATGACAGAACTTTATTACGCACATTGCTGTGATGTATACTGCACATTACTTTACTTGGCTGTAAATAATGTTATTAAAATTAACATAAGTGATGTTTTACTGCTCACGTGGAACAGATTTGTAGAACTATTGAATACTGTAATCAAAATAATTACTGGAAAACTGCAAGAAATCACTTTGAGTGGTATTAGTTTCGATTTCATTATGCCACTGGGTGATAGTCTTCCTTGAAAAAACGTAAGACTTTCCAATAGGCTTACTTTTTCTTAACTTGAAAGACTTTCCTTCATCCACAAAACAGCATTTCCCATTAGTTGAGATTATCTGCTAGTGGCATGCTTCAGAGATGAGGCTTCAGACAGAGCTGAAACGTCAGTGTAGTAGGATGACCCACGTTGAGAGAAAGCTTCCCTTATTTGGAAGCGTGAGTAACCAAACCACTCATTTAAAGTATGCCACGTGGCTTTATGATTTGATAACCACATTTTTGCCTTTATCTTCTGATTGTGAAGCTATTAGATGATTAAAAAAAAAAAAAAAAAGTTAGACATGCCACTGACTTTAATATACAAGTCAGTCAATGTACGCAGTGGATTACATTTCGATCGATTGTTTTTTTTTCTTAAATGAATTGAATTTTTTCTGCGATTAATAGAAGTTAAAAGTAAATTAATTTATTACCAAGATCTTGGTAATAAATGATTATATATATAAACACTGAGTGATCACTGAATTATGACCAGCTACCCAATACCGTGTTGGTCCACCGTTCGCACTGATAACAACCGCTATTCGCCTAGACATTGACGACTCCACTAGATGTCTGAAGACGTTTGTAGGATGTGCATCTGCAGCCGTGCTGCCTGCAAGGCTTTCTACAGAGTCGAAATAGATGACGGTTGCGTGTCCATACGCCTCACTTCCCCTTCCAAAACATCCCACAGGTGTTCAATTGGATTGAGGTCAGGCGAATTTGAGGCCAATCAAGAAGGGTGATGTCTTCGCTGTTCCTCGAACCACTCGTGCACGGTGCTGGCCCGATGATACGGCGCATTATCGTTTTGGAAGATCTCGTTTCTGTCCGGGAAAAAATGTAACATGGCAGGGTGCACATAGTCTCCTAAGAGCTGCCGGTAGCCCGAATTAAACATCTGGGAATTATAAACTGATTTGAGCAATAGGGCCCAAATTACGTACCTTGCCCATACTAGTGTGAATGAAACACGTGCTTTTAATGTTGTCTGTATGCACATCTACTTGTATATGTAGGGAATGTATAAATGTCCGAGCAAATGTGAATTGCTTGGTTTGTGTGTGTGTGTGTGTGTGTGTGTGTGTGTGTGTGTGTGCGCGCGCGCGCGCGCGCTGGTACACTTCCTGTAGTGGAAGTGGTTTGGGTAGTGTATTTTGGCTTGTTCGTAGCGCTGCATGTAAGTCCCTGTCTGAGTCTCAATGAGTGGAGTGAATCTGCTGTGATTCACATAACTATATGTATATCTACGCCTGTGCGATTTACTTCTATGTCATGTGGGTTCGTTGTTGAGGATCAGGGTGTGAACTTAACCGGGACAACAAAAAAAGTCGTATTCAGAGGGCTGTGACAATTGATGGGAAAATGCGAGCGCGTGAAAGAGTGTGAATGGGAACGTTCACCTAAGTTGTTTGAATGTGCACTCTGAATATGTATATAAAAAAAAAATAATAAATATATATATATAGTTTTTTTTTTTTGTTGGCGCATTGGCTTCTGTGGCCATAATGCACCTCCCAAGGTTTTTGCACTACTCTGATCCAAGCCCGAGGCGGGATTCGAACCCGCTACCTTTATGTCGCCAGGCAGGCACCTTACTCACCCGACTAGTCTGGTCGGCATAAATATACAAAAATTTGTATATATAGTGTGCGCTGTTGTATAGTGTGTAATTAGGGTGACGTCCTGTCAGTATGCAAGATAACGACTGAAAGTGAGCAAATAAGAGAGTGAAAGCCGATATCTTTGTTTGAACGGTTGCACCCTATGCAGGTATGATCGTAAGGGGGACATGATGACCAGGTTTTTGAGTTTTTTTTTTTTTTTAGATAGACCTAAGAACACTTATACGTATGGTTAAAGGGGCATAGGTCCCCTCCCCCCCGATATGTGAAAAAAAAAAAAAAAAAAAAAAGACTTGTTTACATGTATGACTGATTGGAGTGAATGTGTTGTGAACTGTCAGTTTACAGGTGCCCCCGACTTGATTGCAGTGGAGGTAACCTAGCCAGGAAATCCCCCTGCCCTTGCTGACGCCATCCGTTTCTGGCGGTATAGTGTGGGATGCGGACACTGGGTTCAGCTGGTCTGGGGGGGGGGGTCACCAGGCAGACCAGCTGAATTACTGTCTTAGGCACCTATACCTAAGACAGTAATCCCCTAACAACAAACCCAGGGCATGCTGTATTTCTCCCCTCCTCCCCAAAATTTTTTCCTGGTTGGTGGGCCCTACCACCCTAATACTTTTGCTACTCTCAACAGTCCTCCCTGTGAAGGGTGGGTTTCCTTTGCAAGGATGCTCTTCTATCCCTTACCTTCCAATTTCTCGGTGGAAGCTTTACTGGCACCCACCTTCGCCTTCCTCTTTTATCCAAGACTTCAGTTGTTATCCCTGCGCTCTTTTCCAACAAAAACTTCTATAATATATTTTTAAGGGTCCTCCCTGGTAAGCTCAGGCAAAGCCAGGGTTCACCCAGCCAGAGAACTTGATCCCTACTGCCTGACCTGGATCCCCGCACCTGGTACAGTAAATAGGGACCCTTGACTTAGAGATCAAATAAACAACATAACCCTACACTATACTACATGCGACCCCTGATAGAGAGCAGCCAGAGTACTGTGGACAGCCTGCCTCACCTCCCAGTGGTAGTGGCGGGCAACATGGAGTTCCACTAGGGGCCCTGCTGCCAAGAAGCCAGCACACAACAACAGAACCCAACACTAAACTACACATGCAACACGGAATTCGCCCCAATGGCATATAAATAAATCCTACTCTTCCAGATATCCGTGGACGGGACATGGGTTCCACGAGCTATTACTCAACAAATGACCTTGCATCGACTGCACTCTATGTACCTGGACTTACTGATCCTACATTTTCAGCATCAAATGGATCTGGACTTGGTTCTTGAATACTCAGGCCTGATTTACAGACGGAGTGTACACCAAAAGCGACGAGCATCCCTCTACACAATATCCTATGGGGACCAAAATCTGATTTAACTGGACGGGACCCGGCTCCCACGAGCGACCTCCAAATAGGCTGCCAAACTTGGCACGCATGGACACCAGAGAATCCGGACTTAAATACTGGAAGAGAATCAATCCTACTGGTCTATACCAAACGCTACATGGACAAATCTCAGTCACTGCCCACAGCGCCCTATTGGCGACCTGAGCCAGCTTCCTTGCCTGACTAACCTTTTCCACCCCTCCCGGACGGGAGGGGGAGGTGACGGTTCTGCCGTCGAATCGAATTGTCCCATAAAGCATTCAACTGCACTGCAGACAAAGAGCACATTTAGATGGTCATATCATATTCTTGTTGAGGAAATGAAAACTGAAGCCAGTTCTTCCTTCTTCATACTTTTGAAAACCTTCAAAAATCCTGAAATTCCTTGCTTGCATTTTCATATTGTTTTATTGCTCTACAAATATTTTTGACAATTCCAATCACAGTAGCTTAAGGGGGAAGCAACTTTTCCAGATTAAAATCATATCTGAGGTAAAACATGCTCCAAGATAGACTCAGTAGCCTCGCAATAATAGAATGTAATGAAGTAAGAAATTTAAAATTTTATAAAATTTTAGATGTTGCTGAACCAAAAACAAGAAAAAAAAAATCTTTATAATTAGTCTTATTGGTTAAAATCCATTACATGAGTGATATTATTTAACAGTGATTTATTTTTGTGTGCTTCATGGTTATTGGGTTAGGTATGAGTTGAATCCACCGTTTTGAACTTTGAGTTTAGTTTGATCAAAACAAAGAAATATTAACTTTTACTTTCCATATTTGACATTGCATTCCATTTTGACGGTTTTATTTTATGTTAAAATATAGATATTAATTTATTTTTAATTTGACGTAATAATATATATTCCTCATACTTAATTATCAAAAGTCCAGGGGCCCACAAATGGTTCAAATTTGGCCCGGCATTTGCGAAGGCCTGCTCTTCCCACAAAAATGCCCTTTTGAAAACTCCGTTGTGTCTTTACTATGTCCCTCTCATAACTGCTACGTTACCACTTTTACTTGCACAACCAGATGCAAATTACCACTGCTCTAGCTGTTCGGGTTTTTATACTGCAAACTATGCGGCATAGTCCATTACGGATGGGGTAGTCATAATTCAGTGATCACTGAGTGTATACGCCTAAAAAAGAATGCGAATAAAAGTGAAATCCCGACATGGTGAAGTTTGAACACTGATCCCTTTTCTAAAAGTAATGCAGCGAAATTATTGAACTATAACTATTTGTTATCCATTTCATATTCCTTCGCATCAAGAAATGAATTCTGTAGATTGTAAGCTCTTTTCGGTGGGGGGAAGAGATATTGTGTTTACAAAACAACAACGAAAGTCACTGGTTGATGTAGACTACATCTATTTAATTCAATTAAAACGCCCTCCATACACTATTGTAAGTAGACAATGACAGGAACTTTGCGACCACTGCACATTCCCAACGCCTTAATTCTTCCATTTATTAACGGCTTTAGATAATGCAACGAGGATTTGCATCTTTTAATAATCTAAGCTGGCGTACAAACGACTTCTGTAGTCTTCTCATAGCAGACATAGGCTGTTGGGTTATTACCTTCAAGTTTTCCGAGAAGTGAAGTAACGCGAGTGAGTGTCTCCGGTTTCTGGGCTAATTAAGGGGAATGCTGCTAATGATAATGGTAAGTGGCGAAGCACGAGGGATAAAGAATTCTCTCGTTGTATTGAAAGTTCCGGCATTCTTGAAGATTGTAACTAGTCGCAAGACTCCTAGCCACGTCAAGCATCAGTACAGTGTACATCAGTTGCGCTTTATACATCCTACTTGAATTTTTTTCTTCTTTTTTCCAGAGTATGTTTTGTCCAGATGCACAACGGACCATTAGTGTAATTATGAAACAACGGAGACCATCATGAAATGTCCTTGGATTCTGTTACTTAAAAGTGAGGCTACTGTAGGTGGTTTACTCTTGATAAGAATTATAGATCCAGTCGAATGAATAAAGTGTGTAGACTGCTTTTCCGGTCTTCAATAAATAATTAATCACTTTACTTTTGTCGATTAGAGGTTGACAACGTCTGATGGGCATACAAATATAACAGTGATTGTTCCCCCCGCTGAAAAGCGATACACAGGTACTCCCTTATCATTCGGCATAGATCAGAGTTTCTCTTCTTGTTCTAAAGTCGCTCAAATCAGGTTGCTGTGCCCAGCTTTTTCGTTCCTTGTACGAGAGATCGCTGGTAACTTTCAACTACTGTAATAAGTCATGCGCCATGAATAATAACTGATGGATACTGGCACTTGAGATTGGCAGATTTGGGTTCTTTTGGATGGAGTTAACAGAGATAGTCTCAGTATACGAGAAGGAAAAACATTACCTCTTAAAATTCTCTGTGAAAATACAATTCAAAACGATCTCTCTTTCCCCCGAAGAGTCGGCTGAGGTTGAACAAGTCCATCCTAGTAATATTAATGACAATCGATAAAGCTAGCAAATTGCGCTCTCCACTAGGAATTGCTTGCACAGTCCGATACCTAAGTTATTCAGCTAGTCACGTTAACATTGTCATGCTCATCACGAAGAACATGAGCGAGAGACCAACAAATGTTTATATTTCAAATTTCAATCAATACGGCCCCACGAGTTTTGCACGGAACTTGATATCACACTAAATGTAAGATGCTGTCGAAACGTTAATGCTCTTAAAAAAAAAAAAAAAATTAAGGGAAAAAAGTTACAAATCATTAATTCTGCTAAGAAATGTTATTTTTAAATTATTAATTTTCAGCCAAGTGTAAATTAAATATATATTGTCATTACGAGTTGAATGTAACTAAAAACACCGGTTCTTGTCCATAGATAATTAATAATATTTTAATGTTAAATTAATATTTTTAAAATATTAAACTCTAAAACTGCTAAGAAGTTTCTGTGCACACCTTCTAAGACGTTCTTCATATGAACATCGATTAGAACTGTCTCATCTGTTTGGTCGCCTTTGTAGAAGCTCTGTCTTTTTTCCAGTGTGGCCTTCAGACTTGAACACAGTATTTTAAATGTAGTCTCACCATCGTCTTATATAAAAGGGTAATGACAATTTTTTCCTACTTGTGTGAAAGTCATATACATCAAACAAGGTACTGTACCATGTTCTTCTTTAGCTGATTGTTTACATGGCATGGAAAATTTCATGCCTTACTAAATCATAACTCTGAATTCCTTTTCATCCTGTACCGCTTTTAAACTCTTCCCTCCCCTAGCATGCTCAAAACCTTACCTTTAGAAGCATTAAACTTTAGTCCATTTTTCAGGTTTTCTGCTAGTTAACTACCATTCCTACCTTTCAATCATCAGCAAGCTTTCACAACTTTCCCTGCACTCTCTCATCAATATTATTTCAGGACTATGAATCTTTACGATGGTGGGCCGTTAGACGACTTGAAGCCGGGCAGTCGCAGGCGGAGGTGGCACGTTGGCTTAATTATCACGCAGTATCGTCTCGGCACTATGGAAGCAATTCCAGGAGACAGAACCATTCCAAAAAGAGCTGACCAACGTCAACCAGAACAAACCGCTACTGGCTCTAACAGCAAGAGGGAATCCTAGGATATCATCTTCCCCTTGCGGTTGCTGCGGCCACAGGTGAAAACATTTCCAACCGGACTCTGTTAAGTGGACTCTACGCAAGGAAGCCAGTATTTTGTATTCCATTAACCCCTTTCGGCGTATAGGAGGAACCCTGGAGGCCGCAAAAAGTACAAAAAAAAAAAAAAAATAATAATAAAATAAAAAATCCATTAACCCCGTTGCGGTTATAGGGGAAACCCTGGAGACCGCCATAGAAACACAAATAATGTACCTTAAATTCCATTAAACCCAAAACCACTTGACAAATCATTTGTCAGAGAACTGCAGTGCTCGTCGAAACTGGTGCCATGAACATGTGACTTGAAGCCCTGACAAATGGGTTACAGTTCTGTTCTCTGACGAGTCCTGTTTTAGCTTACAAACAGATTCTAGACGTTATATCATCCTGAGACAACAAGGAATGCGGTACTATTCCTCCAACATCAGAGAAAAGGACCTTACGGCGGAGGCCGTGTTCTCGTTTGGGGCGGAATAACGATCAATGGCCGCATCTCCATGTTTTTGATAGGTGTACCGTAACTGCGCAGAGGTATCTAGAACAGATCCTCGAACCCTATGTGCGACATTTTAGGGGTGCGGTTGGCTCAGATTTTCTTTTCATGCACGAAAGCACCACTGCACATAGAGCTCACGTGGTGGAGGAATATCGTGAAACTGAAGATATCCAACAACTGCCGTGGCCAGCACGATCACCAGACTTAAATCCTATCGAACACGTGTGGGAGGCCCTTGGACGTCGCATTGCACGCCGACATCCGACCTCTCGGTCACTTGGTGAGCTAAGGAGGTGGAAGAATGGGATTTGTTGCCACAGAATCTTATAGACACCCTTCTATCGAGCATGGTTCACCGCTGTCAGGCCTGTTTAGCCGTACTGATATCATGTGACCAATTTTCGAGCATCTTGTCAAAAAAGGTCACATTCTGTAATGTGACCTTTTTGGTAATTCTTATATATGTCCCTTATAGCTGTTCGAAATTTCTCGCTGTCTCCTCATTTCTCGTTATTCTATGGTACACCACCGCACCAAATTTTGTCTCGCTTCATCGCAAGCTACAATTTACACCATGCTTTCTACGTGTTATATTAATTTTGTAGAGCAGTGTAGTTAAGTAAGGGAATTATGTTGGAATAAAGGGTTGCATTCATGCTTTCTGTAAACTGTGTAGCGCAATAAATTCTACTTAAAAGTAATCACGTAATTTAATTGAACTTTTTCTTTGACTTCAAGGTTATTTCATGGAACTTCATCCTTATCCTTTCATTCTTCCGTTCTTTGGAACGGCCTTCCTTTATATATTTCCTGTTTACAGATTTTTCAAATTCGTTGTTAGCAAGCCTCTCTCTCTCTCTCTCTCTCTCTCTCTCTCTCTCTTTTCAACACTATTAGCAGTATTATAGGTTTCAGCAGCTTTTAATATTCGGCATAATTTAATAATATATCGACGTACTGTTACCCAAAATTTATAAAAATGCATAATATAAAGGCAGAGATTTTAACTTAAGTAATTTTGAGAGTACAAACAAACTCACTCAGTGGGACTTGATGCATCGAACCCAATGATTTTGTCATTGTCTGAAATTCCCTTTTTTTTTAGGATATATATAGCAAAAAGCTATGAATATGAATAATCGCTATGGGTGGGCCTCATAGCAGTTGAAAACAATGGCCGCGAAATACATATAAGGGCAAGATAGCCCTTAGTTTACTAACCCTGAAGTATCTTCTGCGATTTTTGCTGAATTTCTAATACATTGTTAAATCTTCAATTGAGCTTCTTTCGTCTTTGGAAGCAAGAAGTTGCAGGGATTAAGTTCCGAAGAGTAGGGAGGTGTGGTGCCACCGGAATTTTGTTCTTCCTCCACAATCTGTCAGATGAATAGGTGAGGCTTTATAAATAAAATGAATCAAAAAAACAAAAAAAAAAAAAACAAACATTGTGTTTGTGATAAACATCCCCAAGTTGTTCCACCAAGCTTTAAAAAAAAAAAAAAAAATTGTGCAAATTCTTTTTTTTTATATTGCTCTTTTCAAAAAATCTCCGTGCAACTTGTTCACGTATTGACCTGGACAGCTTCACATGCTGGACTATCGTACAAAGTGCGGCTAAAAAGAAACGAGAAATATTTTTAAAATCATTTATTTTAAATACAATTTCAGTGTTTATCCCTTTCAAAGTACTCGCCAGCCGCGCCTAGGCAGCGCTCCATTCGCGATTTTCAAGATCTAAAATAGCAACGGAAGTCCTCGGAAGATACCACCTGTAATTGCTGCGTTGTGTTCTTTTAAATGCCTGCTAAGTTCTCATATCGTTTTCCTTTGAGGTGGATTTTAATTTTCAGGAATAGAAAAAAGTCGCATGGCGCCAGATCTGCTGAATAAGGCGGGTGCTCGAATGTTGGGATCTTGTTTTTTGTTTAAAAAAAAAAAATGTCTTGCTGCGACAGACACAGGGCATTGCCGTGATGCAAGAACCATTTGTCCGGCTATAAATTTGGCCGTGTCTTTCGAATTTTTTCGCGAAATCTTAAAATCTCGGTGTAGAGTGTCTGATTTGGCAGGACAAATTCATGATGAATAACACCACGACAATTAAAGAAAACGACAAGCATAGACGTGATCTTCGATCGAGACATTCTTGCTTTCTTTAAACAGGGAGAAGAGACAATTTGCCGTTGCATGCTTGGGCGCTTGGTTTGTGAATCATATTGAAGGACGCAGGATTCATCTCCTGTTATCACCGAATCCAAAAAATTAATAGTAATTATTTAATAGGAGGGACAGAAGTATAAAAAATATTTTTATTTTTCGTGGGGGGGGAAGGAAGGCTAATTATCTACATCAGATCATTGGCCTTCGTAATTATTGCACCGTTAACGGCAGGTGTGCTTATCAAGTTTTTGGCAAGTTTGTGTGGTGACCTGACTACTTTCGTTATATTGTTTGTACCATTAGTAAGCAATTATTAATGGCAAATGATTCAAAGAAAAACACCGCTTCCCATACACCTGTCTGTCCCCTCTGTAAATTATTATAATTTATTTAGTTTTTCCATAAATTTATTCAAGCTACCCACTTCCACAATTCTAGATGGAAGTTTGTTCCAACAATTACCAGTAATCAAATTTCCTCACAGCTGTCTTGCAACCATCCTTCCTCAATTTCAATTTAAGCCCTCGTGTGTGTTTTTGAGTAAGAGGAAGGATGCCATCAGCATTGAGCTTATTTAATCCATTCAAAGCTTAATCAGATCTACTCGCAGATGACGAGTAGATCCAGACTCTGCACTTTGCAGAACTAAGGCCTTTCTTGGCAAGAGTACCCATTTGTTCCCTCACTAATCCGGTTGCCCTTCTCTGCACCCGTTCCAACAGATGTACATCCTTTCTAAATGAGGCTTCCAGACCTGTGTGCAATACTCCAATTGTTCCAGTTAAACATATTCTTTGTGAACAACTTGCAGTTTCGACTTAAAGCGTGTACTGATGAGGATGCAATGCACACAGGCGCCGCAGGCATTAAGGTTTGCCTAGGGCGTTAACAAATCAGTGTTCAATTTTTTTTTTTTTTTTTTTAATTCTTGTTAGGGCACCAAAACCCCACCTCGCATACACTAAAAATAAACCACAACTTCATCCTCTCCACCTCAGACTGTTTAACTCACATTCATTCAACATACTTTTGTTTTGCATGCTTTGCCCCACCTTTATGTGCGTTTCTAACAAGTGCATAAAAATGAAGAGAGGCTGTGCAACCGAAACTACATCCCTTCTTTCTGTTCGACGTTTCTTCGTTTCATTTGTACAGCCCTTTTATCTAAGCCCATTCACACGACTATGCAAGTTTACTTTAAAATAATTATTTTCAGAACTACGTATATAGGTCTCGAACGGGTACCTTTTTGGATCAAGAGCCAGACCGGCAAAATACAAACAAAAAAGGCAAATTTTGGAAGTCACAACACACGTTAATTGAAAAAAAAAAAAAAAAAGTAAACAGGACAAACAACACAACGGAAGATAATTGGTATCATACCTTTTTATTGTGTTGTTTGTGCTTAGTTATATCGATGATTGCAATAAAATATTCTATATATATATATATATATATATATATATATATATATATATATATTTATTTTTTATTTTTTTTGTTTTATTCAACGCACAAAATGAGAGCTCGCGTTTTTTTGTTTTTTTTTTTAAGGCACTTGCCACTGAAACCTCCGGCAGTTATTAGGTAGCAGGGCCTGCCAGAATACCTAAGCGATCTCTCTGCTACCTGACCTGCCTTGCCTTCTCGGGGCTAAGTGTGGGCAACAAGGGGGGGGAGTCCTCAATAGGGGCCCAACGGCTAAAATGGTCAGAGGAACGCTAACACACATATTACACTTTCTAAACCTCTGTCCTTCACAGAGTACTGTGCTACACAGACAGAGAACACAACGCGGAGATGGGGGAAACCCCTGGGGCTGTTAGACATCGAACACTACACTTCGTTGGAGCACTAGAAGAGGTAGTAGTCAAGTTTTCATCTAAAATGTATTTCAAAATGACAGAACAATTTTAAACAAGTTATTCTCCCTTGCTCTCTCTATTTTATTTCCCTTTAAGAAACTGTTATTCTAATGAGCTGAAATTATTTTAATATCGCATTGATTAATAGTAGTACTTGTAATTTCAAATTAATACTTCTTTTATAAAATATTGTTTGGGTTAGCTTTCAGTTGACCACAATGAAGATTTCATTGTATTATAAGCTGCAAAGCGAATTGGTTGCTATTTTACTTTAGAAGTTTTACTTGTAATAAGATCAGAGAAGGTTGTTTCTAATGAGGCTCAAAAGGTTTCGTCGTACTTCCCGCACTTGGGACTTCGTATTTTGTTCGGAGAACAGTTGAAAGTTTCCCTTCCGTATAGATTAGGTTCTGGCTCATAATTTCAGTTTGAAGACCAATCAGCCTACACGCTACAGAAAGCGTCTCATAAACAACAGAAAGATGACATTATTTAAACAATCCTTTGTCGTTCTCTCTCTCTTTCTCGCCTCAGCTTATTCCAGTCAATGGTGATTTTCAAACCGATTTTTTTTTCTCGGTCAGATAACGTTTTCTGATGGCTGCTTCCATATACAGTAATTATATAATATGTAGTGCTGGTAACGCTTCGTTTGAGTTAAGGTAGTTGGCTAGAATCGAAATGGTTTCTCAGCAACCAGTGGACTCATGCAAGTACGTTAGAATAAATCTCTTTATTCTAAGAGCATGGAGAAGAAAAACACTTCGTTGCGCAACTGACTCGCCATTGAATTTCAGGAGTGATTTCCGTATTGCTATGAGAGAGGGAAGGAGAGTATTCCCTTAGCGAAAACTGAACTGTGATCTGCTTAGCAAACAAGCGCTTGTGAGATATCTTACGCGAAGCTGCCGTGCCACTTACATGTCCTTAATGGGAGGGGGGGGGGGATTCTACAATATTTGAGTTCATCACACTTTCTTTTCCATATATGTTGCACTCCGCTGGATGTTTACACCATCAGGGTAGGTAAAACAGAAGTAAATATTACGATAAGACTGTAACATCTCACGATAATGAAATGGTACTAAATTGCAGCTTGTCTAGAAAAAGGTGCATGCATATTTTTAAGGACTGCATTTTCTTATTGTGGCAGATGAGTTAGGATATGCTGTCGTAAATGTTATTTTCCCTACCGATTAAGCAATATCCATCACTTATTGATGATGCTGATATTAGTTTTATTTTATTCTAATTTTATTAATATGAATCATTAACGAAAAACCCATTTCATTGATTTCGCTTTTGATTCTGTTCATTTAATCATACGGGATTTTTCTTATTCTTAGTCAGCCAAAGGCATAAATGTACACAACGTAACAAATATCGGGTTATTTTTCCAATTCAGTCGAATTTATTAAGAATAAATTATTATTATTTATTTTTATATTCTTCAAAATTGCCGTTAGTTTGTCTCAACAAATGATGAAAACATTTTGAATACAAGAGAAGTGTATTTATCCTTATAACTGCCATCTTTCCGAGTTTTACTGTATAATTACCTGCTATTGAATTATATATATTCATTATATATGTTGTCCTATGATTCTGTCACTATTATATTAAAAGGGCCACATCATTCTGATCTTCATCTGCGGACGGCAGAGAAATGGGCTTGACAAAATTCCCAAATATAAAACGAAATTTTTATTTGTGGCATACAACTAAGATTTCTTACATGAATATTCTTACATGAATAAAAAATAAATTAAAACTTTAATGAATAATGATCTTTAAAAAAAAAAAAAAACTAATTAATGTGACCCCTAAGTTATACTGCCTTACCATTAACATCCCAGACATCCCCTTCCCGTTGATAGCCGGTTACAAGCACCACGTGCCAGACTACCATGAAAAGGATCATAAGCCTTCGAGGAGACAGTACTACAGTTGAGAATGCAAGATGTCGCGTTTGACGAAGTTAACAGTCTTCCAGTGAGGAATGATAATAGGGTGTCGCATAAGCATTCGGTCTGTACGTGACATTTCAACAGCACTGAAGATACTTAGATGGGCGATTGGTGATGTGAGCTGCAAATGCAAGCGGACTGGTGCTGAAACCTCCCGGAATGACAGGAGAGCTCTGCAAAGAATCGACTTTGCCGCATGACATATATCAGCACCAGTCTCAGTGCAGTCTACATTATATTGGTTACTACGGCCGTTTAGACCCAAATAATCCCCCCCCCCCCGCCTATTGTTAGACCGTCATTCTTGGACAGTAACCCAATTTAAAGCTGTGCTTTGCAGTGATGAGTCACGGTTCATGATCTGCCAGTCTGACGGTCGTGGTGGATGCCCAGGAAAAGCTGCCTGCAGACCTATGTCCTGACAAATGAAGCTTGGCAGAGTGATGGCCTGGGACCATTGGTTGTTTTGGACAAAAGCATGAATGCCGAAGTCTGTTTATTACTATTATTTTTAGGCCACCAGAATAATTTAATTCGTCTGTCATTGTGTATTATGTCTGTAAATTGCGTGTTCTATGGTCGATTTTCCTGTTTTGCCGGGAGAAAAAAACCTTGCTATCTACGCATGAGACCGACTAACTCAGCCACGGAGTGAAAAAAAGCCCATTAAAGTTCCTTGTGATCCAATCCGACGGGATTCGAACCCGGGCCTTTTCCACCCGGTGTGGGGGAGGACGTTGATATCACTGGGCTTGCGCAGACAAGCCGAAGTCTAGATGTCCTGTACAGTAATGCGTTGCTTACATTGTGGCAGCACATCTGAAAAGGCACATACCTGTATCAGCAGAACAGTGCTCCACGCCGAGGGTAGCATGGTTTGCTACCCTCGGCGAAAAACCCCAGTTTCTGGGTTTCTCCTGGAAACTCGGATTTTTGTTCAACAAACAGAAAATCGATTACAGAACACATAATTTAGACAGTATACACGGAGTAATATGGCCTTAGTTGCCGATGCTCCTAAAACCCTACGACAATAACCTTTGCAGTTCTATCAGCGGGAGATGATTTGACTCATTCGATACCGGTATTTATCAGAGTAATTTAACTCGTCTTTAATCAAGCATGTAACTTGCATTTATCACTGGTCCGTAATGCCCTCTAGTGAAAAATTCCGCAAGCAGTAGTAAACAAAGTGGCGATTGCTAATGAGCAGTGTGTTTTTTTGTGGAAAAAATTGATTAAAATGGTAGTAGTATTAGAGAGGTGCGGCGTATTATAGTGCAATCCTTGTCAGTAGACTACGAACCAATTTTGATAATAGGAAGGTAGCATTTTAGTGCAATCCTCCTTCAACACGGCGGTTAATTCAACCAATTACTATACGCGTTTTGGCCAGGCCTAAACTCTGAACGTTTAAGTGTTCAGTAGGGTTAATGTCGGGGTTCTTTGCCAGCCAATGAAGCTTTTGCAACATAACATGGTGCGTTGTTATGCTGACACATAAAACCGGCTGCAATACTCTTATCAGTGAATGACTTTCATTGTTTCAGAAACGACGACCAATGATCCAATCCAAAACCATGAGAAACATCCCCAGAATGTAACAATGCTTCCGCTAAACTTTGCAGATGAGACTGTGTACTGTGGTAAATCACATTCTCCGGGCATCCGCCCGACCTAAACACAGCCATCAGATTGGAAAACCGTGCACCGTGATTCGCCACTCCATAAAACAACTTTCGAACATTGTGGGGAGCAATGTGTGCTGCAGCTCTTTCTTAAAATCCGATGCTGTGCAGCTCTCTGCATATACTAATCTCTTGTACTAATGTGAGTTCATATAACCTTCTTGAACTCGTGATTAACAGAATTCAATGAGAGTCGATGGAATCTACGTACCATCCTTCTGAACGCCTTCCTTCCGTCATTTCTGTGGCTAAACCCGAACGTTTCCTAATTATAGTAGTACCATTTTACCCCAGGGGCTCACATCTGGTGAGTATGGGCTTGGCACACTCAGGGTCCTGAGATGGATATTATCATTCTTTTCTTTCTTGGTGATTCCTCTCTCAGGGTAACTCGGGAATTTTTTTTTTTTTGGCTGGTGCAGCAGAAGCCTCGGGCTTCCTTGCGCCATGTGGCTAATAATATCGTTTCCATTTGCTGATTACGTCACACCGATCAAGTAGATGTTGCTGCAATGGCACAAACAGATTGGTTGTTGATATGGTAACCTGTGATGTCTGCCCATTGAAAATTGTTAAGCTGAACGCCTTGATCCATCTACTGTACTTCGCCGATATGTTTCATCCAGTGCTAACAAGAGACCGCCTTCGTTCAGATATAACCATCTGATGACAGAGCGAGAGGGTACAGAAGTACATGCGCTTTGAGTAATCACGGTTCAAGTCTGCTTTACCACTAAATACGGTAATGTCTTATCTCTATCTTTTGAACTTCGACTTTGTGGTCAGCCCGGATTATAGTTCATTTTTCCCAAATCGGAGGGATGTCCAGATATTTTTGTCAATATAGTGTACAGTGTAACATTAAGGGAGTTATTGGCATATATATATATGTAAGAATGGCTGAAACATTGCATATGTACAGGAAGTGATTATGCATACATAATCTTGAAGAAAATCTGTAAAACGGCAAATCTTAGTAGCTTGATTAAAAACAAACACCCATTTCAATATTATTCGAAAAGACATTTCCCTGTAAAATTCAAATCATCTCTGACCATTGTCGACAAAGACAGGCAACTCGTCCTTTGTCATGCATGCTATAATTTTTCTAAGACAATCCAACAGTGATTAATCACACTTTGTTCACTAGTGAAGTAAATTTAATCTAAAAGAGTACGTCCATAAACAAAATATGATTGGCTAAGCTACTGAAAATTCCACGTAGCTGTGGAGATATCCGGAAGAGCACACAGTATGACGCTTTAATATACTGGAAGTATTTTACCAGTTTTTCAACACGTTGAATGCCAAGCGTTATCTGCAAGCCCGTCAAAACTACTTTTTTTTTTTTTTTTTTTTTATAAATCTTCAAAGCATGGGAATTAATATGCAAAAAGCATTTTTTCAAAAAGAGAGCAAGGCTGCATATGGCAGATGCAGTTCTTAATTTCCTCTCGATTCGATATAACCGAATAACCCACATTCCGTTGTACAACTGAAAACTAAAGAAACATAGGCTGCAGTTATTGAAAATTTACATGCCTACAATTGCAATTGGATGCACAAGGTCATATGGTTTTCGAATGAATTGATGAGTTTTGTGGTATCAGACACCGCCCAGCTTAGCTCACCGTATAAACTCTAAAAGGAAGAGGATAAATCAGATTGGTCCACTTGATATCAATAGTTTGACTGTAGATGATCATTCTCAGATAGCTGCCAAACTAAATGAGTATTTTGCAGATTTTTATCAAACTCCAACAGGGAGTTAAATGATTTTGTAATAACTGAGAGGAAAGTGGAGGAGAAATTGTTGCAGTTAAACATAAGAAAGGCATTTGGGATCTATCCAGTTTTATTAAAGGAGGCGGCAAAGCAAGTAAACAAACTCTTAACCATAATTATAAGAGCATCCTTGGACTCTGGAGATGTGCTGAAAATGTATCTCCAATTCACAAAGGGTGACCGAGTAATTTCAGATCTGTTAGTTTGACTTCTGTTCCAGGGAAAATAATGGAGTCACTGGTTAAAGAAGTATTGCAGGGTCATCTAGACAAGACTACAGTAATAATTCAGACACAGCATGGGTTTGTTAAGGGGAAATCTTGTCTGACAAATATGATTGGATACTATGACGTGGTCACAAAGGAACTGGAAGCAAAAAAATAATTTTGATATTCCTGTCAGTGATATACAGGAATTTTTCTAGCATTGATTATCCTCTTGCATAGGGCAATGATCAGGCCACACCTTGAATACTGCGTACAGGTATGGAAGCCTGATTTTAGGAAAGATGTAGAGTTGCTAGAACGAGTACACAGAAGAGCAACAACGGGGTGCTCTTATGAAGAAAGGCTTAAGTTCTGCAAATTGCAGCATCTGGAGACTAGGCACCTGTGACGTGATCTGATTGAGGTGTATAAGGCCTTCAATGGATTGAGAAGGCTCAATGCTGATGGGATTCTTCATCTTGCTCAGATTATAAACCTGAGGGGGGCATAAACTGAGGAAAGACAGTTGTCGAATAGATTGCTGGAACAAACTTCCATCTGTCGTGGAAGTCGATAGCTTAAATAAATTCAAGGAAGAAGTGGACAAACTTTTGGAGCGAATTGGATGGGTGAAATGGGAAGGGTTTTTTTTTTTTTTTTTTTTTTTGTTGTTGATGCTGTATAAGCTAGCTTTCTTTCATCATATCCTCTGCTAATGCTCAAAGGGGGTGAAAATACATTTGCTGAAATAAACAGAAATAATAATTGTGCCTATTGCTAGTACATTATTCTTATGTATAAAGATATCCGATAATGAATTCAAAGCCTATTGCTGCTTTTATTTATAAGACTTACAGGGTGATGATAACACAATTATCATTTTTTTTGCACTTAGCGTTGACAATTAAAAAAAAAAAAAAGCTTCTAGAGTCCACCACAATTGATGTACCTTCGTATGATACTGGATTATCCTGTTGATGCAAAAATATGAAACTCCTCATAACCTAGCAGCAACGATAGATGATTATTAGACACTTCTGTTAAGAGTTTATTATATATATAAAAAAACTTATTTTAGCACTAATTAGCCGACTTGTATGTAAAACTAACTTGAGTGTTGGGTGGTACGAACTTCTCTCAGCTGTGAATTTATGAAATACGCCTCTACTTTTTTTTTTCATAAACCGTCTAGACAAGAGCTGCTGACTATTCATTTATGATAAGCCTATCTCACCTCTAGACGAATGACACAGACAAGAACCAGTTGAAAAATAGCTGTCTCTGGAGCAGATAGTCTGTAAAGTGAAGGTATCGAGATACTTATTGAACTGACATGACGCGTGTTTCAGCATTCATAACAAATGTCACTAGAAGCAGATTGGAATTTTGGTTTCAGGCAAAAACTAAAAATTTTCAGTTTTTCAAAAACTAAAACTTTTAGACTAAAGCTTAAAAGAAAAAAAAAAAAAAAGGTAATGTGCCTTAGGGTGATAAAGCTCTCGTTTGTCTCAACAAATGCTTCCTTTTTCAAGTATTGTGAGTATTTGATTAGAATTTTATAAGGCAATTATTATTATTATTTTTTTTAGTAAATAATATTATGTACCAGTTGATAACAGGAAAAAATAGAAAAATAGCTTGATGAAAAAAATAATAATAATAAACGAGCGCTAAATAAACGCTTCAGGTAAAGTTGATAACCTCCAACTTGAAATGAAGATAACGATTTAGAAATCATTGAAACTGAAATATTCGTCCGCAGATGAACAATTTTCGGTCCTCATAAATGATATTTAGTATCTCAAAGTAATAAGTGTTGCAATGAAAACTAAATTTTAGTTTGGCTAGACGTATTTTTGCGAATCGATAAATAACATATCGAACCAGAATATAGTTGATAACCGACTGATGCACAGGACGTAGCAAATTGATGTAGTTAATTATCTCACTACTTCAGGACATTTTTATAATAATCAAAGGCGTCTAGCTGAATGTCATCTTTTAAAAATGTAGCCTTTTCTTACAGGCTCTGTTGGACGAGATGTCTCGTTAGCAGTTAATCTGCTTATTACAAATATAATAAAAAACATGATTTTGTTCTTAAAAATTTTCCGTTTTTTTTTTTTTTTTTAATTAACACATTTTAGTACATTATATTTCAAGTAGTTCATTAAAAAAAGATGGTTAATGTACGCAGTATGTTACAATTCAGGCGCGTTAGCAAATAGTATTAATTCATGATTTATAACAAACAAACAAACAAAAAAATAATAATAATAAATAAATAAACACTCAAAGCAATAACTTTTATGTGGAGAAAATTTATTTTCTCCGGATTCGCCATCTTGCTCATTCATTCCTCCAACCATGGCAACAATGTCCAGTGCTTTAGCTGGCATATACCATGTGTGATATATATGAAAAAAAAAAAATAAATAAAAATAAATAAATAATAATAAAATAAATAATAATAATTACCGAAGTTTTATTGGTCCGATTTTAATGAAATTTTGGAAGGATCGACAAATCGTTCCATAAGAGTAAAATATAAAATTTCGTAAAAAATAGGTCCGTCCACAGGGTGTCAAGTTGTTACATGCTATGTACAGAGCAAAGACAAATAGGTACATTATGCATATATGCTAACAAGCCTTAAAAAAAAAAAAAAAAAAAAAAAAGTTGCCGATCTATTTTTTTTCCTTCAAAATATCTATATCAGAAGTTATTCATGTTTTTTTTAAAATTATTTTTTAGTTAGTTTAGACAGCAGTCCCTCTGTTTTAACACAATTGCAAGGAGTGTAATGAATAAATAATGCGACGTACTGGTCAAGTCAAGAAATGCAGACATCATAGGAATATTAGAAGCATGGTATCATTCTAATATACTGGATGGAGTGGAAATGCTTTTTAAATGTCAAGCATATCCAGTAGATAACTGAATATACTATACTACATTATGTGATGTGATGATATATTAAATCAGTATGGTGTGACATAAACAGTGGGGGAAAAAATGAGAGTAGGAGTGTATTAGTACTAATAATGGAAATGATGCATCTTATACAGCATCAGCAAAAAAAAAAAAAAAAAAAACCCAGTTTACCTATCGATCCCCTCCATTACTTGCCTAGTGCCTCCTTGGGATTTATTCAAACTGTCCACTTCCACAACAACGGATGGAAGCTTGTTCCACTAATCAACCAACTGTTGGCTGAAGTTGGTTGATTAGTGGAAATTCATATTGAGGAAACCCATCTTTCCTCAATATGAATTTATGCTCATCGTGTGCATAGTCTGAGCAAGAGAAAGAATCCCATGAGCAGTGAGTTTGCTCAAGCCATTCAAAACTTTATGCACACCTCAATCAGATCACCTTGCAGGTGCCTAGTCTCCAGACACTACAATTTGCAGAAATGTAGCCTTTCTTGGTCACTCTCCAAGTATTTCTGGATGTGACATGCTTTTTACATCAGCATGTTAGACATAACACAAGAGAAAGAAATATTCTCAACCTGGTTATCAGTAAGGATCCATCAGATATTAAGAATCTTCAAATAAGGAATTGCTGGCAAGCAGTGATCACAGTGTATTGCTGTAAGATCTATTTAAAGAAGTAACTACTATCAAGTGAGGGGGAGAGGATTTTTTAATAAGAGGGATTATAGTGGTCTGGTTGGTGCTAGATAAGCTTGCTTCCATGTATCATTTTGCCAGTGTCTGACAGATGCCACTTTAATCACAATTTTTAAATTTGTAAATGAAATTGAATACTGTAAATGAAATTGAAATTTTGAATGACAGTATTCTCTAATTATACAGTGTTTTTCTGTTTTAATTTCAATATACCATGAATTATGAGACATTAGATTTTTGTTTGGTGTTGAACAAATGCCAGGTGAGCAAAAGCATTTACCTTCTAGGCAACTCCCATTCCCATGTGGTGTCTGTAAGATGCCATTGACAATTGTCTATCTAATCTTGCCAAGGAGCTTTGATTTTTTTTTTTGACAGAAATACGTGGTGTCTGTTATATTTGACAGACACCACACGAGCACCTGGGGATCAGTGACCTTAAAAATGCAATAAACACTATTATTATTGATTTCTCTTGTTTATTTTTGTTCAATATTTTTTAATTTTGCAAATCATAATTAAAACAAACAAACAAACAGATGCCATGCGAATGACCTTGTTAAAATTATAGGTGTGAGTGATGGTAGGTTAATAATCAAATGGGCATTATTAGAATCAGGTGCCTTTTAAATAAAATTCTAGGCAGTCTTCCAGTTTAAGTCATCACTTCAACTTTGCAGTTAATTCCTCAAAGCTCTACTGGAAATTCAGAACTGTTTTGTTGTAGTCCATACAGTTATTTACAACAATCCTACTATTTCTGAGTCTTTTTGGGAACTACTGGTGACTTATTGTTGGTTAATTCATGTTCTGTGTAAATAAAACAAAGCACACTTCATTTATATTTGAACAATCACATGTGAGAAAAGGGTTTTTAATAAGCTCAGTTAATTTTTTTTACATTTAGTGTAGAGTCTAAAAACATCATCCTTGTTGCCAAATATCATTAATAGTGGCTGGGAAAAATGTATATTTTTGTAAAAACTGAAACAGTTATTGGACTAACATTCACACAACTGCAGTTGAATCGACATTTCCAGGAGTTGTTCTTCTTTTCTCTGTTTGATTTATTAAACAAGGGAAACAAGGTTATATCTTATTTTGTATTTAATAAAAATAAAATAAGAAACTTGAGAGTTTATAGGCATCTTGCTGTGGTAAGATTAGAACCCATAAGCCTTTTGGCTGCAGTACTTCAACACAAGTGCGTAATTATCATAATTCATGATATAAAATCCCTGTTTGCAGTATAAAATATAAATTTCAAAAATATATTTTGAAATATAAAGAAAAGTTTCCTTTATATTCTAGCATATTTACACATTAGAAGAGTTTACAGCTAGTCACTTTATTTTTTTGACAAATATACTATTATCAACTGTGTTTTCAGTCTTGTAAATTCTAACCATGGCTGACTGAAATGTGTCTAATGTCACTACACACATTTGAGTAATTATCTTGACTATAAGGCCAGTAATGTAAGCTGAAGCCTGCATTTGAAAAAGGGAGAAAGTTTGCCAAAAACAGCAATAATATCACACAGCAGTGCGTAGCACACGCTTCTTGATTAGACCGGGGTTCGAGCCCGTCACCACCAAATACGGAGGATGCGGAAAGGTCTAAGTGATGACCACCGCATATTCACGGAGCAATATGGCCTTAGTTGCTAATGCTCCTAAAAACCAAATAACAAATAACAAGCAATAATATCACATAATTCAGTGATATTACCATGAGTTGCTTGGTATGTACTGAATTATGAATAAATGGTGCTTTACTTTTAAAATGTACATTTTATTGTAATATCATGCCACCACAGTTTTGAACTAGGTAGTAATTACAATAAAATGTTACTGCTAATATTAATGTATTTATACCCCCCCCCCCCTTTTTGTGTCGACCGGGCTAGCCGGGTGGGTAAAGTGCCTGCCTGGCAATCCAAAGGTCGGGGGTTCGAATCCCACCTCGGGCTTGGATCAGAGTACTGCAAAAATCTTGGGAGGTGCATTATGGCCACAGAAGCAGATGTGCCAACAACTAAAACAAAAACCTTTTTTTTTTTTTTTTGTGCCCTAAAGGTTTTTTATTCTTAATTTTAATATTACGGTCATAATCCCATTCAGAATCTCCCATATTGCAGATTTAAATAAGCCCTTATATGCCCTCTGAAATGATAGTAGTACCACCACAAACATTAGAGTGATTACAGAGCAGTACAAATACATTTAAATTAAAAAGATGTTGAATGTTTGAGATTGATGTTCTTACAACACAAGTCTTGAGTTGAAATAATGACACCTCCTTTCAACATGATGAATAACAGAGCTTGTTTCAAGATGGATCGAAATAAAAAAATAGTCAAAGTTCTCAAGGACTTACACATTTAGTTTTAATCACACTATAAGGTTATTAGAGGGTGGGGCACATGGGCATGGTGATGTCATAAGTCTGCTTTCCATTTTTGGAAAGTAGGCTAAAAACTTGTGCAGCTTTGATTTTTGTTATGTCTAGTATAGCAAAAGGACTTGTCCTGCTTATTAATATATGTATAAATACAGGATGGAGACTGGCTAGGTCAGTCAGATACCCACCTAAACATTTATTATATTTAGGTGAGTAAACATAGTATCATTATTCTGGACAAAATCCAGAGTAATGATATGTTCACTGCCTGTTGATAATTCAAAATCAAAAGTTTTTCTGAAGAATTTAGTTGAGTATAAACTGGAAAATAATTTCTGGTGGAAGACTGTTTTCTGTACTTACTTTGGGTTCAGGCTCTTGTACTTCTGACAAAATTTGCATGGCAATAGTTTGGGGATTTCAAGCATGTTCAGTTCATGTACACCTGTTCAGTAATCAACTGTTGTTGATTACTGAACTTTCTTGTAAGTTCACTGGTCTTTGGAATTGTCAAACCTCTTGCACTACCATGAGAGCACTGATTCCTTCCTCGCTCTTATTGTTCTCTGTTTTGAACTATGCTTTGTAAATTGGTCATTGACTTAAACAGTAGGTCTCTCTTCATTATAAAATATTTGTGATTTATTAAAAAAAGATTAAATATATACTGAGTTGACTTTCTTAATACAGGCGGTTCCTGCTTTGTGAGATTTTGCTTTGAGTTCCCATGTTTAAGAGTTATTTTTTTTCAAGTATCAACAAAATCGAAATAAATGCTAAACATCCATAAATACAGCATTTCAAACCATGCACATAGCTATGCAATACAGTACTACTATGTACTGTATTGTATACAATACACTACTACAGCAGAGATTGTACAAAATGAAACAGAAGTGGTCATTAATATTGCTAACTAATTGCAACTTGAGGTTTCTACAACTGACACTGATCTGCTTCAAGCACACAATGGAAAGCTCGAAATGAAGAACTCCTTGAAATGGCAAAATATGAAGAAGCTGAGGAAAAAGATGATTTAATAACTGAAATTCCTGTTTGTTCCTTCACTCTCAGGGGGCTTGATGAAACTTTTCAACACAGAAAAAAAATTATATGAAGATTCTCAAGTCACAAGATTCAAATTTCAAGTGCACTAGAAAAGTTGCTACAGATTTAAAAAAATGCTTATGCATGCTATCGTGAAATTTATATAGAAAAGAGAAAACTGTCTTGGAAACAAATGACTCTTGAAGCATTTCTGAAGATGACTCCTTGTGCTTCCAACACACCAATGAGTGCCGAGCCAACAATGAGTGACGAACCATCAACGAGTGTGCATTTAGATGATGATGAAGAATTAGCATTCTTTAACATTTGTATGACATAAATTATTTCTTTATCATTATAATTTGCTTGATTTTAAAGACTTTTCATTTCTTTGGACAAATAAATCATTGTTTAAGCATAAACTAGTGTTTTGTTTAACATTACTATGGTAAATTTCATTATTGAAAATGTAACCCCTGATTTTAATATTACATCTATGGGAAATAAATTCCCGCTTTACAAACGTGCGCTAGGAATGAATTAACTCGTAAAGTCAGGAACTACCTGTACCTTGTGGAGCTATCTCTGGCCTGTAATACACCTGTATATGTCTTGGCATCCTGTGATAGTGCTACCCGTGCATCGTACGATGTGTCCAGTAATACCCACATGTTGTCAGGTGGATGATCGTAGCATCAAATGTCCTTTTCTTCACCTGAATTCAACCCAATCATGCTTGATTGGGTTGAGTTCAGGTGAGTTGGCAGCCATGGAAGGATGGAGAAATCATTATCATGTTCCTGAAACCAGATAGCAACCTGCTGGGCCTTGTGGAATGGCCAATACAAAATAATAGATGCTAGAATTTCTGGATACACTGTCATAATGACAGCATATCCAGATGTAAACCTACATACACCGGTATATCCAGGTGCATTTGGTTGACAACCGAAAGGTGGTCATTCCCACTGGGCTGTTAATGATGATCAGAGGACTCAGGGCATGCCACAAAAAAAGTCCTCAAACCATACTGCCATCACCTTCAGCTTGCTGAACACCAAACAGTGCATCCAGGTGCCATAACCTCATGTTGCTTTTTCCAAATGCAGATTGCATGATGGAGTTGAAAATGAGATTCATTAGACTATAGGCAACAGATTTCCACATACACGTTGCTGATCCAGTGTTGGCACCAACGTGCCCAAGCAATGTATAGTTTCCTGTGTCTCAGAGAGAGCATGAGTACCTGTGACAGCCATAGCATATATGAGTCAATGTACATAGTAAATGTGGATATTGGTCTTGCTATTTCTATGTTGTTAATGATGTGATATCCTAATTTTTAGATGCAAATTCCAAATGTCTGATCGAAATTAAGCCATATGCATTCTGGTATGGAGTCTGTAAAAATAGTTATTGCCAACTCACATCATTTCAAGGTTACCAGAAGACAGATTGCCATTAAAATGACATTATCATATAGAGCTTTTTCTATGATGGAAACCTGCAGGGAGATGTGAAACAGTAGCAGCAAAGTGTTGGCAAAATAGATGAAAGTATCAACACTGAGAGATGGGATCCATTACCAACAATGACACAGAGTTACCTTAATGCAGAGTGATTGATTTATTTCTCTAATAGCCAAATGAACAATAAGGATGGCACCAGGCTTAATGAGATGGAACTTTATGCCTGGAGGCTTGTAGTGTGAATCCTTCTTTCTACACACAGGATTTCATTTGGTGTCAGCCATTGTAGGACTTGATGAATTAATGTAGCTGGTGTGATGGTTTTGAATGACATCACCATCAGAAGTTGAAACAACAGAATACATAAATTATATAACTCTATCTCTTCCAATGTACAGTGTCACATATGTATCTGTTTTCAGAAAAATAATTTTCACTGTATTTTCAGTAACTTTTCAGATTTATCCCTAAATATTTTCTGTAGAGGAAGACAAAAGTACAGCATTGATTGAACACTGTTCTCATAGGAAATATTATAAAATGTGGAGATTGCATATCAGTCACAATTTTATAATATATTTTTAAATATGTTGTATTGGAGAGGCATATGCCGACAAAATAAATAAAATGCTTAAATAACATTACAAGTTGTTTATGGAAAGAAAATGTCACAGCAAAACACTTAAATCAACTTATTGTTTTAAATGTATTAGATACAAGAGCATAAGGAGAGCACAATGCAAGTCAAATGGCAGAAGGATTAACAAAACAAAAAAAAGGAAAAGCTGTAAATTACTTTGGAGGTTAATTTTAAAGGTGGATACTAGATGTAGACGATATTTATCAATACTTTCTTACACAAAGAAATGCAGTGTTACCTGTCATTGTTAGGAACAGCATGCATTATATATCACTAGTTTCTTTCATTTTCGGAATAATTCCTTTCTGAGCATGAAGATTCAATCTGGAGTCATTCCAATACAAAATAAAACATTAGATCCCCTTGTAAACCAGTTCACTGATGAAAATGAGGACTCTCATAAACATATAGAATGCCAAACATTGCACAGTGATGTGAATTTTGAACATGATTATGACCACTGTTACTCTTAAATTTATTGCTTACAATGTTTTTTATTAATGAAATGAGTTTCCAAATATGGCTTAAAATCTGATTCTGCTCCAGTGACATATACATACCTTATTTTTTAAAGTGTAACTTTTGTAAATATTACAACTTTTGAGACATGTATCTAGAAAAATCCAGAGTATAGATTCATTGGTAGACTTGAGTGACATTTTCTTGCAGTATCTGCCACATCTTAAGCTTAATGATTTCCATATTGTAGAGATTGTTCAGTATCCACTTAAGACATACTTCTCACATAATGTTAATATTAGTATCATTAATGTTATGTTATTTATTTTTTAATCTCTTTACAGTGTCCACTGTCCAGATAATCATAATTGTGATATCCATAGTATTAACTTTGGGTCTTATCACCTGCATCGTTAGTCATTATAAAATGGGAGCCAGGTCATGGAGCCAGGGCCGGGGTAGGCAGTCTCCACAGCCTTCAGGAAGGCAACAACTCCAGGCCTCTCCTTGTGCACAGCAGCATTATTCGTATACCTTAACACCACCCACATCTTCAGTGAGTTTCTTTCTCTTTCTCTCTCTCTCTCTCCCCCCTCCGATGATCAGTCTATTTCATATTTTAATTTTGAAAGCTGTCATCTTTCTTACTATATAGTATTCCCAACACAATGCAACTTTATAATTAAGATATAGCAGTCAAAACAAATGAATCTTACTTCTCCACTGTTGTACTCTAATAAAGTATGCCATATTTATACTTGAAAATAAGTGTTAACGAATTTGGAATAATGCAGGTAGATTATCTAAAGGAAATGCTTGAAGAATTCTGGTCACATCATTACTATTATTCTTCTGTTAATTCATATAGGATTTCCTAGCTACATGTCCATCTAGAAGGCAAAAATCATAGACAAGCTTATATATGTCTACCGTGTATATACTGTTATAGCTTTGTACCTTTTTTGAGAATAAGGGTGCATCTCAACACTGATATTCCTGGAGAGGCCTGTAACATGAAATAAAAAAAAAAGGGGGGGGGGGAGGGATGACCTAGTGAATACATTACTGTGTATATCATTATTTCTCCATTATGCTGACAGCTCGCTTAGAAGTTGATAGGTAGCATCATCATGAAGATTGAATGATCAAGACAATTAAATTCATTTTAGGCAGAAGACTGTGCAAAAATTCCAGTGAGTGATGTAATTCACTGCATTGATAGCCATCTTCCCCATGACAGCAATACTATGGCAATAATACCATCTTAGCATCGAGCAGGGCATGCACTGTGACAAGTGTCCAGTACAATATCAACAATGCCATGCTCTTCATTTATTTGATCCATACTAACACTCCTGATAGCTGTCAATAAAAGTTTTCTTTGATTTCTCTGTTGGAATTTCCAATAATCCTTGTTAGCTATCATGCAAAAAGGAAAAAATTCAGGATCAAGTTAAGCCTAATTATATGCACATGAATGCATCCACCTGATGTCCAATTAGTTTGCAACAGCTTCAACTGTTAACTGTTACATTCTCTGAATCTGCCATGTTATTGATTGATGGGTGACCAATTGTTGAAGAATGCAGTTTTTTTTTTTTTTTTAAATACATTTCACTTGCTAACAGGTCGAAAGCACAGAAGGGAGTTTTGCTCTTAAAAAATAAATTAAAAATATACATTTTTAATATAAAAATGGATTTTTCACAGTTGTATTCATAATAGATTGAAAATAAAGGTTGCATCAACAAGTGAACAATTTTGATTTACTTCTTGCTGATTTTTAGAGTTGCATGTGTGTGTGGGGGGTACATTCAGATCCATACATCTAGAGGAGTAACAATTCTGTGTGAAACTGGCTATGAGTTAAAATAATTTCAGTTTTTTTTTTTTTTTTCCCCCTTCCCTTTTAATCTCAGGTGAGGCTCTGTCAATACCACTGAATTTTCTACATTCCCAGCTCACTGCAGGGTTAGATGTGTCATTAAAATTCTGTCCTCTTAACCAAGTTTTTCACATGCATATTTCCATTCATGGTACAGAAAATATTATTTTTAGGCAGGTAATTGCCACATGCATCCCCTTTGTTCTAATCATGATATAATACACCAAATAACATATTTGAATGTAAAAGCATGGAACTCAGTCATTTTCAAAAAAAAAAAAAAAATGAAACTAGTAACATACCAAACTTAAAAAATAAATTATAGGAGACAGGTAGAATAGATAAGAGAATATCTTTTAACTTATCAGCAGCTCTTTATGAACATTCCATTCACAATTTCTTTTAGTATAAAAAGGGTTCCATAATATAACAACACGGAAATAATTTATGCAGCTACAGCAGTCACCTTTGACCATTGGGTTCTCATACCAAAACCATGTAGGATTAAAGAAATAGCAACTGAATAAGCTGAAGCAAATAAAATTCATTTGTAGGGGATAAATTTAGCATTAGTTCAGGCATATGATGCAAGAAAGCAAGCTTATACAGCATCAGCCAAAAAAAAAACCCCCTTCCCATTTACCTGGTTACTCCAAATGTTTGTCTAGTTCATCCTTAAATTTATTTAGCTATCAACTTCCACAACAACAGATGGAAGTCTGTTCCAGCAATCAACTACCCATTGGCTAAGGGCAAACTTCTGCACACCTATTCTACAACTGTCTTTCCTCAATTTGAATCTATGCCCCCTCAGGTTTTTAACCTCAGCAAGTGGAAATATCCCATCTGCACTGAGCCTGCTCAAACCATCCAAGGCCTCGTACACCTCAGTTAGATCACCTGACAAGTCCCTAGTCTCCAGATACTGCAACTTAAGAATTTAACCCTCTCCTGGTAAGAGAACCACTTTGTTCCTCTAACCAATCTTGTTGCCTTTCTCTGTACTCATTCTAGGAACTCTACATCCTTCTTGAAATGAGGCCTCGAGACCTGTACACAGTACTCAAGGTGTGGCCTGACCATTGCCAGGTGATTATACCAAGGGTATAATCACCTCCTTATCCCTGCTTGCAAAATCCTTTTTTTCATTGACAAAACTCCATGACCTGCTCTAGCAGCCTGTCTGCTCTGCTCATAGAACTTCATATCCGACTGCAAAATTAAACCCAGGTCTTCTTCATTCTCCACCTCCCTGAGTGTAGTACCACACAGTTGGTACATTTCTCGTGGGGTACTGCTACCCATATAAAGTACTTTGCATTTGTCAATATTAAACTTCAGTTGCCACTTCTCAGCCCATCTACCTAATTTTTCTAGATCCTGTTGCAGTAGCATACTGTTTTTACTATCATTAACAACCCTGCCAACCTTTGTATCATCTGAAAACATTTAGCCTGATATACTTCATCGATATCATTCATAAATATGCAAAACAACAATGGGCCCAGCACCGAACCCTGGGGGACTCCACTAATAACATTAGTCCATGTAGAGCATTGTCCATTTATTACCATTCTCTGCCGTCTCCCACTCAACCATCCCTTTATCCATTGCAGAAACTTGCCCTTAATGCTATACCGCTCCAATTTGTATAGCAGTCTTTCATTTGCAACAGTATCAAAAGCTTTCCTGAAAGCCAAGTAAATGATATCAAAATTATTTTTTGCATCCAGTTCCTTTGTGACCACATTGTAGTATCCAATCAAATTGGTCAGACAACAAGACTTCCCCTTAACAAACCCATGCTGTGTCTGAACTATTACTGCAGTCTTGTCTAGATGATCCTGCATCACTTCTTTAACCAGTGACTCCATTATTTTCCCCGGAATAGATGTTAAACTAACAGGTCTATAATTATTTGCATCACCCTTTGTGAATTGGGGACACATTTGCGCATCTCCAGTTGATGGGGACCTTCCATGAATCTAAGGATGCTCTCATAATTATGGCAAATGGTTTGCCTACTTCCCTCGCTGCCTCCTTCAATATAACTGGATAGGTTCCATCTGCCCCAGGTGCCTTTTTTATGTTTAACTTCAACAATTTCTCCTCCACTTTGCTCTCTGTTAAAGTTTAGTTAACTTCTGTCTTCCCCTTCCTTACAGAATTCCTCATGTGTGAATGTAGATGCAAAATACTCATTCAATTTGTCAGCTACCTGAGCAGAATTATCAATAGCTGAACCACCAATATCATTCATCCCCCTTCCTTCTAGAGTTTACCTAAGTAAAGCAGTCTGTACTGTTTTCTTTGCATCCTTTGCCAAAGATTTCTCATAATCTCCCTCTGCTTGCCTTAACCTCCTTTGTAACTTGATTACAAACTAGCTTATATCTACCATAGGCTACTGTGTCACCTGATAATTTATAATGCATCCCATGCATTTTTCTTCTCTGCCACAAGTCTCATTAGTTCTTCTGACATCTATATAAACTTTGAACAGTATTTCTTAGTTGGTATGAAAAGCCTAGTAGCTTTTACAATTAATTCTTTGAATGCTTCTCATGTAGAATTTGCTGTTGGGAATATCATCAGTTGGGCCCACCATATAGAATTTAAAAACTGTCTGAGAACCCTGTAGTCACCTTTACAAAACCATCCCTTTAAGTAAAACATCTTTAAGTAAATCCCACATCAGTATACTGTGATCACTGTCACCCAATGGTTCCTTTATCTGCAAATTCCTAATGCAGGAGTCTTCACTGCATTAGGATTCACTGCATCACTGCTGATTATCAGATCCCCCCCCCCTGGTTGCCCCTCGAACATGTTGCTGTAGGAAACAATTTGTTTGCTTTAATCAAATACATCAGTCATTATATTATAATATTCTAATTGAAAACTATTAATTCAAATTCATTTAGCAATAGCTTATGGCATCAGTACTCACCTAAAAATCCATATTAAAAGAGTGAACTCGTACACTTAAAAAACCAAATTTGGTTTTTAACATGCTTGATTCTTAATACGCAGTTCCAATTCTTCTTTTATAGACGACAACCAGGGAAAAGTTGTGCACTTCTCTCTTCTTAGGGCGTGTTTTTAAATAGTTTAATTTCAATTCTTTTCACTTTGCACCTCCTACGAGTTCACTTTTTTAATATGGATCTTAAGGCGAGTACTGCTAAACAGTTTAATGAGAAACTAACAGTACTTCAAGCTCTAGCTGATTAACATAATTGTCTAATTGAAAATTCACTGACAACTAAGAACATCATTTTCTTAGTTAATTTCTGTAAAACATGGAACCAGACATGCAATATTCAAAAGCGCTTTTCAAATGGAATGGCGCCAAAGCATACACACAAAAAAAAAAAGAAAAAAGTACCACTTTTGTTTTTTAGTTAATGTTTATAAGCATGTTGAAAACCTGTACCTGTATACTTAATGTTACTATGCATGCTGTTTTGGCACCTTTAACTTTTTTTTTTTTTTTTGTTTGTTTAAAAAGAAAAATGAAATATTTTAAAAAGATTTCATTAACCTTCTGCTGTCATTTTTTAAAATTTATAAATAAAATTGAAACCTCTTTTGTATACTATGAATTATGAGGTGGTGTTTTTTTTTGCACCAGGCAAGAAAAAGCATCTGTTTTCTTCTTGGCAATTCCCATTCCCATGTGGCATCTGTGAGATGCCAGTGACATGTCTAATCTTGCTGTAGAGCTTTGGTTTTGCCAGTTAAATGCAAACAGCTGATAAAAATACAGATGCTTGCATTGTATCTGCTAGACATCACACAAGCATCTGTTTCAATCCAAAGGATGAGTGACCTAGAAAATTCTGAAAAAATATAATAAAAACTTATTATTATTATTTTCTGTCATTTATTTTAATTCAATTTTATTAATTTTTTTGAGTTTAGCAAATCATAATTAATACTCACTATTTCCAATTCAGTATAAAGGCTAAAAATTAATATTTTTATAATTAAATCAAAAAGGAAGAGGTGTCTCACAGATGGCACACAATCTTCATTAAATTGAGGTTACAAGTGATGGAAGGTTAAATTAAACTAAACATATCTTGAGTATTCCTATGTAAATGTGATAAATATAGTACTATCATAATAATATTGTCATTATACTGATGCCATTTGAACACACAAAATACAGTACTTATTGTACCAGCAAAAAAGGGAGATGCATAATGTTGAATTTCTAAAGTGCTGAGGAGAGCATGCATTCATATGTCCTCAGCAATGACGAATAGCTAGACACCGAGATTTAAAATGTGGCCTATCTATCTTCATCGATTAGAGTTAAATATTAAATAAACTTCACCTGCACCAGGAATGATTTCTATGAAATAAACAAACTACATAGTATAACCAATTCTATCATCTCTTTCGCAAGGCAAAAAAATCAAGAGGAAGGAGGGTGATATTCAGGTTTATTCCTTCTTGTGACCTATAAAAAAATTATAAGCATGTAGCAAAGAGAAAGCATATAAACAGGAGTACTATATCTGTTAAAACATGCATGGCACTGGACAATGGACCAGAAGAAAACAGCTCTAAATAGCAGGAGTTTCTTGATTTTTCTTGAATGAAAATGCCTATGGTTTATTTATACAATATACATTGCTAATATTTCACTGCCTGCCTAGTTTCCCAAAGGAAAGCAGGCTTATGGGATCACCATGTCTTCATGCATACCCATCCAAATAAATTCTATTTACAATCTAATCCAAAAAATTAGAGACAGGGTTGGACTGGACTAGGAAGATATTAAGAAGACAGGGGGAAAATGGAAGGGGGGAATCAGTTGGTGGAGTAATTTTATTTCAACCTATGATCTTGAAACAAGATGGCAAAGTGAATGCTATGCTCACATCTCTTTGGAACTTATGTTCAATGCAAACTAAATTTACAATACAGAGGAAGGGAGAGGGGATGATTCAAGGGTGTCCTGAAGCAGTTATTTTATTTAGACCGCCATCTTGAAACAATATTTAATAGGCTCCATTATTCATCACATTGAAACAAGTTGAAGGTAGGCTCCCCTAGTTCTACCTAGAACTTCTTGTTTGTATTCAAAGTTATTGCTCATATTTTATTATAGAAAAATGTTTTATTCATCAACTGATTTCTTAATGCAGATATCATTATTTACCTTAAAAAAGTAAGAAAATGTTACTGAATTCTCTCCATATTAAGGGAATTTTTCTTTCAGTCTTCTAGTTTGTATTCCATTATACTGCAATATTTTTAAACATAGCTATCAATTTCAAGTTGCTTCAGAAGAATCAACTTGTGTTGTTGAGTGACATGCCAACTAGTTGAAAAATGCTGCTGTTACACGTGCTAACAACACAGATTACATCAATTAAAATATTTGTGTGTCATGGTGTATAAACTCCATGTGTTTGTCCTTTGTGGTTTTTATCAGGTTCGGCTCAAGATTTAAATAGCATCATAATATTTTTGTTATTTGCTTAATTTCTATTATGATTTAAAGGTATTTTCTATAATATTTTATAAATTCAAGTCTTACCTCTTTTGTAATTTTTTTCCGTTTATCTTGTAAATTTAATTCTTTACTTTCAGTAATATATTAATTTTTGTTATCTACCTAATTCTATAATATTTTGTAAGTTTAATTCTTACTTTAATAATGAAAATGCAACACTATTCCAAACTATGGTATAGCCCTAGCATGGGATGGGAAGATGAATAAAATATAACAATGGAAGAACTAGAGTTAATATTACAAAAATCGAAAAAGCCCAGGCATAGACAATTTGAATGTAGAACTATTTAAATATGACGGCACCTTAAAAAAAAAAAAAAACACACACACACTACTAAAATTATTTAACATCATATGGCATAAGCAACAGATACCCAAAGATTGGGAAACAGGAATAGTAATCGATTTACACAAAAAAGCTCCAGAAATAACCCTAACGATCAGAGGGATAACACTGCTATCAACTGCTTCAAAGCTGTACTCTAATATACTAAAGAATAAACTTAATAAATATAGTGAACAATTCTTAGAAGAAGAACATAAAAGGAAGAACATAAAAGGAAGAATCACAATAGATTTCATTTTCTCATTACAACAAATTTTGGAGAAAAGAAGAGAATTTAACCTACCAACATTTCCGCTGTTTACTGATTATGAAAAGCATATGACAATGAAAACCGGGAAAAACTTAGGCAGATTTTACACGAAGAAAGCACTACTACAAAAAATATATGTAAAAACTCAAAAGGCTGCATAAAAGATTCTAATGGCCAACTATCAGATCAAATTAACACCAATAAAGGAGTCAAACAAGGATGTGGACCATCACCAAATTTATTTAATATCTACATCGATAAAATTATTAAAGAATGGAAACAAACAATTAACAACAGAATACAGTTGAACAAGAATAAAATCCAAACTATATTGTATGCTGATGATCAAGTTATAATTGCAAAATTGGAAGATGAACTACAGATAGCAGTTAATGAACTGAATAAAATAGGCAAAAAAGTACGAGATGAAAATCTCCACCTCAAAAACAAAATCAACGGGATTATGTGGAAAAAACATACAAAGAGTCAAAATTGTTATTGATGACAAAATAATAGAACAAATATCTGATTTCACTTATTTGGGAAATTTAATATCAAATGAAGGGAAATACATCCACACAAAAATATAATAAAATGAATGGAACGATTAAATGCCACTTCGGGAAAACATATGACAACTGAAACAAAATTATGACTGCACATCACTTCAAAATCAGCCCTCTTCTACAGCTGTGAGACTTTGGTAATAAGAAAGATGCACAAAAACTAGAAGCAGCACAAATGAGATTTTTAAGACCATTATTAGGAGACTATTTAGAAGACTAGATCAAAGAAATTTAGTTATTCATGAGAAATTAAAAGTAGATAACATAGTAAATGACATAAAATGGTATCAGAAAAAATAGATCAGCCACATAGAAAGAATGAACCCAAACTGTATCCAAAAATTAGCCATTAACTACAAACCTACAGGCAAGAGAGATGTGAGTCGACCAAGACGATGATATCAAGATCAAGAGCTACAACGGAACAGGTCTCAAAAGACCTAAGCTGGATCAAGTTCATGATAATGAAAATGCTTATTATTGCTACAAGGCCCACTTTGAATGCTTCATCATAACACAGTTAGGAACAGACATAGCTGATTTTTCCTTGTGAGGAGGACTGGATTAAAGTCTTTCTAAGCATTCTCATAATACTAGATCTATTGAAAAATATTTTCATGGTATAAAATATATAGGTGCCCCAATATAATCATAAATTTATGAAATAGCAGTTATATTAAAAGCAGCAGAAAAAGAGGTAAGCAAACCCTTGGCCATAATTACGTGAGCATCCTTAGATTAGAGGAGGTTTCTATAGATTGGAGGTGTAAAAATGTGTCTCCTATTCACAAAGGGGGATCAAAGATCCACATCTTTTGGAAGAGGTGCAGAGAAGTCACACAAGCTGGTGTAATTTGTCTTTTTGCCAATAAATGGCATTAATGGTTTTCAATTTTTCCATTTTTTGCCATTAATGCTTTGGCTTTGTTTACAGCAGGAGCAAAATGTCATTTTCCCAGATGTAGCATGTATTGATAATGAACAGTATTTTTGAACTCATTCATATGCACAGGTAGCTATAGAGTTTAACAGGAAACATCCAGACATTGCAGTCCCCCCATAACACTGGCGATAACAAGACTGGTGGACAATTGTTGTGAAAGTTGAACAGTTCAAAACAAGAAACAGAGAAAAAGATAGTTCTGTCTGAAGTGGATGATATGACAGAAGCCTTACAGGATGTTGTGGAGCAGTACACAGACTTCCATCCCTTGTTGTGGAAGTTGATAGCCTAAATAAATTTAAGGCTGAGTTGGACAGGTATTTGGAACGAATGGAGGGGTGAAGTGGGAGCGGTTTTTTTTTTCTTTTGGCTGATGCTGCATATGCTTGCTCTCTTGCATCATATGCCTCTACTAATGCTAGCTCTGCTTTGAATTTCATCATATAACCCTCATCCTTTTTGAAGCATAATGCCAAAGGTAAAATGTAATTGTGCCTGCAGTCCTGCCCAGGCATGATAAAAAAAAATTTTATGATGCAGGCTTTATCAATTAATTTGAGAACTTTGCAAAGCTTTTGGGCAGTGATTTATATCAGTGTGGTCCACCCTAGTTGGTACAAAGAATTTATTTTGCAAGGAAATGATACATTTGAACAAAGCATGTACAAGAGGGCTTGCCAATGTCATTAAAGGAATTAGGGTTTTAGGAAACAGTTAGTGAGATAATTAGACATGCAGTTGGATAGTGATATGAAACAAGTTACACTTCCATTCTGATCAAGGGTTTAAATGAAAGACTGCCACAGTCCAAGAGCAAACTGTGGTATTAAAGATCATATGATTAGTGAAGTGGGAAGTTATCGACCTGTCAGTCTGACTTCAGTAGTAGGGAAAATCATGGAGGCATTGATCAAGGGTGGAATTCAGGATCATTTGGATAGAATTGAAATTCTCAAGGATACTCAGCATGGTTTTGTAAAGGGAAAATCATGTTTAACAAATCTGGTTCGCTATTTCGAAAGGGTCACTCACGAGCTGGATTTAGGAAATAATTTCGACAGTTTATTTAGATTTCAGCAAAGCTTTTGACTCAGTCCCACATGAGCGGTTGCTTTATAAGCTGGAACAGGTTGGAATCACTGGGAAAATCCTTAGATGGATAGAAGGATGGCTTCAGGGCAGGAGGCAGAGGGTTGTGATAAATGGCTATTCCTCAGATTGGGTTGATGTAAGAAGTGGGGTTCCCCAAGGATCAGTATTAGGACCATTGTTGTTTTTAATTTTCATAAACGACATTGATGAAGGGATAGAGGGCATGATGTCTAAATTTGCAGATGATGTTAAAATTGGTAGAGTAGTTAATGATCACTGTCAAGCTGAGCTTCTTCAGAGAGACCTAGATAGACTTCAAGAATGGTCAGAAAAATGGCAGCTGTGCTTTAATCCAACAAAGTGTAAGGTATTACACCTGGGAAACAGTAATCCCAAAATAACTTATTCACTTGGTGGAGTTCAACTAAACCCAGTACTGGAGGAAAGGGACTTGGGTGTTACGATACGGTCAGACATGAAATTCTCTGAGCATTGTAAACAGGTTGCAAGGAAGGCCCATGGTGTCCTATCGATGATCTATCGAACTTTTGCAAGTAGAGATAGGGACGTGATAATCCCATTATATAAGGCCTATGTTAGACCACACTTGGAATACTGTGTTCAAGTATGGAGACCGCACCTAAAGAAAGACATCGAGCTTCTTGAAAGGGTGCAAAGAAGGGTAACTCGCCTGGTGAGATCGGCAAAAGGGCGTCCTTATGAAGAAAGACTTCGAATATGTGGGTTGCAGAGTTTGGAAACTAGACACCTTAGAGGAGATTTGATTGAGGTGTTTAAGGCTCTGAGAGGCATCAGTAAAATGAATGAGGACAAAATTTTCAAGATTATAAATGATGCTAGAACTAGGGGACATAAATTCAAGTTACGCGGGGAAATGTTTAGATTGGACTGCAGGAAGTTCTATTTTAGCCAGCGAGTTATAAATTACTGGAATAAGTTGCCTTCATGGGTGGTGGAGGCCGACAGTTTGGGGAAATTCAAAGGTCATCTGGATAGTACTTTCGGGTAAGGGAAGCGCATAGGATGATAGGATTAATTTCCTTTTTATTTAATTTTTAATTTCATTTTATTATTTTTATTTATTTATTAATTATTATTATTTATTTATTTAATTTTTGTTTTTATCATTGTTTTGTTCGGATTTTTTTTTTTTTTTTGGCTGGTGTAGCATAAGCCATAGGCTTTCTTGCACCATACGGCCGTTACTAATACTAATACTAATACTTATGAGTTAAATATGTGAAAGGATGTGACAGAAGCAATCAGAAACAGACTAATGATGGTGCAACATGCTTAAATGTATCAAGAAAGTGAATAATAAGAAAATACAAAGGATTGAAATGTTATGCACAAAACATTAGGGATTAAAGACCAGTCCCTTTTTTGTATTAAGCTTGAAACTTTTCAGTCACTCCTTATAATTTTAAATTATAAGAAATTACCAAAAATTTTAAATTATAAGAAATTACCAAAAATTTTAAATTTATCTTTAAATTTACCTTTAGGGTAAAAAATTAAAAAACTAAAGAAGTTTCAGACCTAGAGAGAGGGGGAAAAAAAATTAAGAACCTCAAGCAACAGCATAATCCAAACTGAAGGCAACCAAATTTTTCAGTAGCTTTTCTCCCATAATACATTGCAAAAAATATTACGTTTTTTCTCCTTTGTGGTATGATCTATATTTTCTGATGTATGTCAGTACCACCGAAACAGATGCCAAACAATAATATAATTAAAGTAAAAGTAAATAGGGCATAATGCTCACTGAAAGTATTAATGAAGAACTCATGTTTTAAATGTTGCATGTATGGGATATTCTAAAACACTAAATCAAAATTACAAAGTAATTGACACAACTTCACATAAGATCTGGGCTGAAATTTGTGTTATTTATTGGATACTGAGCAATTTCTCTTTCACTTAATAAAGAATAAGTGAGGTACGCACTGTACTCAACTACTCTGACTATAGGAAGAGAAAGGACACACAGGACAGGAGATGGAGAGGAGTTATACTCTTAGTTAAGCACCAAAAATCTAAGGCAGTGCAAAGCTGAGTCAGATTTGTATGACATAAGCACTGGAAAACAAAGGTGTGTGTGTGTGTGTATTACCGGCCTAATGACTGATGAGTACAGATGGAGTGGGCTACTAAATCAGAATGTGTTATAATGGGGAATTTTAACTTTCCAGATATTGACTGGAACTTGTAGATTCAGGTAGAGTGAGAAAGAAAAAGGTGTAAAATTTCATCATTGGCAATGAAGATTTTATAACATAACTATATCAAAATTCGTAGAGAATCAGAGAAGATTGTAATTTTTATTTAAAGATAATTACAGAAATTAACTGAGTCTAATTCTATTTTGAAAGAGTTATTTTAATTTTGTTCCTGTTTTGATAAATTATTTGAATTAATTTTTTTTGTAGAATTTGTATTTTTTTAATGTTTAAATTAATGAAAATATTAAAAATTGTGAATTACTTTGAAATCCAGAGGTGGCGCACTTGCACCACCTTGCACAATGCTGCCAGCACCCACGCAAAGGACCAAGAATGCAGTTTTTCATTGTTTTTTGATGTAGAGCAGAAATGTGTATATAAAAAAGGTATGTGTACAGAACGAAATATTAAAATCAAGCAATATAAAATACTTTAATTTGACTATCCACTATTTCTTCAAGAAAGCCATCAATAAAAATGAAACTGTCATGATGTTTCTGGAAATCCACACAGACCATTAAAATCAAATAAAGAAAATATTAAAATCAAGAAATATAAAAGAATTAATTCTCTACTGTTAAGCAGTCAAACTGGTAGGAGTACAGATATAGTACTTTCTTTCACGGAGTAATGACACCGACATCCATACAAACTGTATGAAGCAACAGCAGTAACTAGCTACACAAAGTGTCAGAGTTCAAGGAGAAATCTCTGTGTTACATAATAACTTCCCCAGTACATGTGGGCCCCGGGTGCCAAGTGTATTTCGAGGCAAAGTGATATTCTTGTGATATGTAGAGCGCTCTTGTAAAGTGATTGAAGTTATTTCCTTTTAAGTTCCTACATTTCTATCAACCGTCTTTCTTTAAAACTAGTTCAGGTATACCTGAAAGCCACAAGTTAGAACACAGAAAGAAAACACACCTTTCTTTTTCCTATATTTCTAGTTCTACTAATCAACTGGCACTGCTCCTGCCTCCCCATGGCGGGGCAACCTGGGGAAAAGTTATCCTCCAGGGCTAAAAGGAGTAGCAATGGATAAAAAACGACTATCCAGCTCTAGAGCCTTCAAACTCAAGGCCAGATAAACCCAGTGATGATGACTTAAGCAAACCAAAAAGGATCCGAAGAGAAGTGCAGTGCAATGAGACGCCAAACTTTCTGGTGATACACTCTCTCTCCAACCAGCCTGTCGGCAAATTATCACCATTCGTCATCCAAAGATTTTTGGAATCCATGGCTGGAACACCAAAAATGGTTAAATGACTGCAATCCGGAGACCTACTTATTGAAACAGCCAACTCCAAACATTCCGAGTGGCTGCCCAAAACGACATTCGGTGGCCTGCCAGTATCTATTACTCCGCACAACACCTTAAATTAACCTCGAAAGGCGTTATAACCGAATGGGATCTACTTACAACATCTGAAGAGGAATTAGTTCAAGAACTGAGTAATCAAAAAGTAATCAGTGCCAAACACATAATGACTAAAAAAGATGGAAATCTCGTCCCAACTAGATCAATCATTTTAACTTTCAGTACCCCGGATTTGCCATCCTCAGTAAAAGCTGGCTATTTAAACTGCCGAATTCGGGCTTATATCCCTAATCCCATTCATTGTTTTAAATGCCAAAAATATGGATATTCCCAACAAGAATGCAGAGGAGAAGCTATTTGTCCTATTTGTGGTTCCAAGGAACATACACAAGCAGACTGTTCAGCATCAAGTCCCATTTGCCCCAACTGCAAAGAAAGTCACCCAGCCTTTTCAAAATCTTGTGAAATTTGGAAAACAGGGAAGAAAATTCAAAAATATAAAATTGAGCACAAAGTCACATACCCTGAGGTACGCAGACAGATTATGTTGACCATTCCCAGTCGTTCATATGCATCTCACACTCGAAGCTTTAATTCAACAGCAGTACAAACAGATGTATCAATACCTCCCAGCACATCTCTGGCTAATCTGGTTAAAAATACATTATCAAACTCTGGAAAAGACACACATCAAACTAAAACCAGTGAATCGACCAACATCCCAATCAGCATCCCAACTGATACTCAGACAGTCCCGCATGACAAAGAAAAATTAAAAACTACCAAAGACAACAAAAAACCTGAATCATCCACCAATAGTATGGAAGTAGATGTACACTCAGATCATGAAGAACCCATACTAGAACTTCATGCAAATGACACTATGGATACTGCATGCCCCAGCTTCCCAAGAAAAGACCGGAAAAAATGCTCCTCAAACAAAAAACAGTCAGATGAATTATCCTCAACTAAACATAAATGAACCACAGTATCTTACAATGGAATTGCAGAGGTTTTCGTTGCAACACTGACAATATTCAATACCTAATTAACCGATATTCTCCAGTTGCCTTCTGTCTACAGGAAACTTACCTAACCTCACAAATTTCTCCTTCAATAAAGAACTATTGCCTTTATTGAATAGATTGAAATACAGCTAATGCTGCCCATGGTGGAGTAGCAATCCTAGTAAACTCGAAGATCCCAACTAAACATATCCCACTCCAAACTGAAATAGAAGCTGTTGCTGTTCGTACAGTTCTCCATAGTGCAATAACAATTGTCTCAATCTACCTACTGCCAAACTGCACTTACTCTTTAAAAGATCTTGAAGATCTCTTTATACAGATACCTCCACCTCTCTGTATATTGGGGGACTTTAACGGGCACCACCCCTTATGGGGCTCTCCTAAATTAGATAGACAGGGTAGCTTAATTGAAAGCTTTTTAGAGGCACTAAATCTCACTGTACTCAATACTGGTGCACCGACACATGTACAGCTCCCAGCAGGACACACCTCAGCAATAGATCTCTCAATTTGTTCAGTACTAGTCCCAACCATAGAGTGGTATGTAATAAACGATCCCATGGGCAGTGACCACGTCCCAATAGTATGCAACTTTCTGAAAGCAAAGACTCCTTCAACTGAACCCTGCAGAAAGTGGAAATTTGTCTGAGCAGACTGGGCAAAATTTCAGTCATCAATCGACCTTGATGAGGAAAAAATCTGCCTCGAGCATATTGATAATGTGACAGATTACATCACATCGCATCTTCTAAATGTGGCTAAAGACACAATACCACTATCAAATCTGCCAGGCCGAAAGCATTATAATTACTGGTGGAATGACAAATGCACCACATCAAAGAGCAAAAAATAAAGCCTGGAATTTGTTTCGGCAATGTCAGAGCACAGTCAATCTCATTAATTATAAGAAATTAAGGGCAAAAGCACGCTTCATACAAAAGCAAGCAAAGAAAGAAGCCTGGACCCGTTTTGCATCCAGTATTTCACAGAAATACTGATCCCAAAATAATATGGAAAAAAATTAGACAGCTGTCTGGTAAGTTTCCTACCATACCTTCTCCAATCCTCTCCTGGAATGGGAAAGATCTCTCTAATCCTGTAGATATATCTAATGCTTTAGGCAATACTTTTGCAGAAATCTCATCAACATCAGCCTATACTACCTCATTTCAACGAATTAAAAACACTAAAGAAAAGCATGCTATTAATTTTCAAACTGCCTGCTATCTCCCATATAACAAACCTCTGCAATATTCTGAACTGTTACATGTCATTAAAACTGCCCGCAATGGTGCTGCCGGGCCAGATGGGATTTATTATGTCATGCAACAACATCTTGATGACAAAGCTTTGCACCTCCTCCTAGTCTTTTTACAATCGCATATTTTTAGAAAATGTTTTTCCAACTTCTTGGCATCACTCTACAATTTTGGCATTCCTGAAGCCTGAAAAAGATCCATCCAACCCCTATAACTATAGACCCATATCTCTCTCTCTCTCTCAAGCTGCCTCAGCAAAATTCTTGAGAAAATTATTCACAGAAGACTCGTCTGGATCATTGAGTCGGAACAGCTAATGAGCCATAGTCAATATGGCTTTTGTCAAAACAGGTCATGCTTTGATCTTATGGTCAAGGCTGAATTTGCCATCTGTAATGCTTTTGTCAAACATCTAGTAATGGTTTCAATAGACATAGAGAAGGCTTTTGATACCACCTGGTGGTATGGTATACTTAGTGATCTTTACCTTCTCGGACTACGAGGCAACCTTCCTATATTTGTTCAGAACTTTCTACATACTAGATCATTTCAAGTTCGATACCAACATGCCCTTTCTGCAACTTTCATCCAGAAAGAAGGTGTTCCACAGGGATCAGTACTGAGTGCCATTCTTTTTGCTCTGAGAATAGATTCTATCACTAAGCAGTTTCCAAATACAGTTGAGACTTACCTTTACGCAGATGACCATTCCATCTCCTGTCATTCTCAAAACATGAGATCTATTGAAAGACAGCTTCAGATATCACTTAATAAAATTCAATAATGGGCGAGCCTCAATGGCTATCGCCTCTCGCAGCAGAAAACAGTTGCTATTCATTTTTGTAGACAATGCAAACTTCATCCAGATCCTCAACTTCAAATTTCTAACGTCTCTGTCCCGGTCACCAGCAATATCCGATTTCTAGGATTAACCCTTGACAATAAGTTAAATTTCCTAGATTATATTAAAAATGTACGGACTTCTTGTCTAAAAAAGTTAAACATACTCAGAGCTTTATCTGCCCAAATGTGGGGTGCAGATCGTATCTCCCTTCGTCGGTTATACAGAGCATTAATCAGATCCCATCTTGATTATGGTGCTCCCATCTGATTCTGCCAGAAAGAGTGCATTACGCTGGCTTGATCCCATTCAACACAGTGCTTTGAGAATTGCAATTGGTGCATAGGTGCATTCAGAACATCGCCAGCACAGTCTCTACATGTGTTTTCCTGCGTAAAGTTAGTGGAGGCTCACGAGTCCCCACTAACTTTACACAGGAAAACACTGTTACTGAAATATGGAGACCTCCCCCAAGTCCAAGGAAGCTCTCATAATTATGGCTAAGGGTTTGCTTACTTCCTTTTTGTTTCTACACCATCTACAGAGAACAAAGGTGGAGATGGGCTATTGCCTTGGAGCCACCATGATCACACACACACACACCCTGGACGATGTGAATGGAAATGTATATATGAATGTATGTAAGCTGTGTGTATTAATAAATGGAAAAAAAAAATGTCCTTTCTGTTTTTGGGGAAGGTGTATGAAAGGATGCTTGCACCCAGAATTTCTAATTTGTTGGAAAGTAATCACCTTTGTTTGGAGTGCCAACATAGATTTAAAAAGGGTCATTCGACTGAGGATGAATAACATCATTACTTAATTATGTTATTGAGTCTACAAGATCATGTTCTCACGGTCTTTATCGACTTTGAAGGAACCTTTGATTCTCTTGTGGGAGAGTGCTATTAATGCATTAGTGTCTGTCCAATATGACTATTCTATGTTTGAAGTTATGACATCATATTTCCAGGATAGGATGGTTAAGGTTTGTGCTAAACATTTATCGTACAGTAAAACTGTTTCTATAGGATGCCTGCAGGGATCAGTTTTGGGTCCTCTGCTGTGGAACGTAGTGTTGGATCAATGGTTGATTAGGAATCATGAGGGATATGTTAAAATAGCTTATGCAGATGATTTGGTTATTGGAATGCCTGGATGTTCCAGGGTTGATTTGGAAAATAAAATGCGGCTTATATTGGAGGACTTGTTGTTGTGGACAAATATAAACAAATTAAAAATTTCACCAAGCAAAACTTGTTTCATGGTGTTTAGAAAGCATTTTGATTATCATAGGCCACCTCGTGTCCTTTTGAATGGGGTCCAGGTTCCCTGAGTTTCCCAAATGAAATACTTGGGACTGATAATTGATGAAATGAATGAGAAGGTAAGAAATTTTACAGCTTCAATTGCTCGGATTTCCAGAAAAGTGGGGATTGAGTAAAAAGATTTTCTGTACAATAACTTCTGTACCTAGAACAGTATTGAATAATGCCTTACAGGTCCTTGCAGGTTTTCTACCACTGGACTTATATATTGCTTACTGAGGCTTGCTGTATAAACTAAGAAAGGGCATCGCTGTGAATATGTTAGATATTACCACGGATCTTGATAATAATATCAAAGAAGAGAAGTCACGTGTTTGGAACCACTTAATAGGAATTTGGCAGCATAGATGGGATGCTAGTGAACATGGTGATGTTACCGAAAGATATATTAGATCAGTGAAATTTGTGTTGCAGCGGTCTTGGTTTTCTCCTTTAATGCCAGTGTCCTTTTTGTTAACAAGTCATGGATCTCTTTGAGCTAAATTATTTGAGAGAGGATTGGAGCCAGACCCTCTTCTGCTCCTGTGGGGGCTCACGAAATATGAACACATGTAATGTTCTCTTGTGTGGAGTACACAGACAAATGTAGACTTCTCTTGACTGGCATTACAAATTTAGATGACGATAATGTGTCCCTCCTTGAGGACACTGATAAGTTCAACATGTTCCAGGAGTTTTCAATTGCAGTCTTCAAAAGATGAATTGTAGTGCAATCTGCTATGCATTGAACCTAGCTCATTGTGCTGGGCTTGGTTTGGATGTTGACTGGCATTCTAAATTTAAATGAAGATAATGTGTCTGTCCTTCTTGAGGATGTTGATAAGTTCACCAAGTCCCAGGAGTTTTCAGTTGCAGGCTTCAAAAGAAACTATAGTGCAATCTGCTATGCATTGAACCCAGCTCATTGTGCTGGGTTCAATGCATATTTTGGATGTACTTTGATATTGATTGCGATCACTGAATTTTGATCTTGAACCACCTTTGTTTCCTTGGATCTTAATCTTCTGTCAACTGGATTTTGGCAGGCTAGACTTGAATTGTTGTCATGTCTGTCCTCTCAGTTTATTTGCCACTTTTTTTTTTGCTCTCAGGTTTCGGCGACCTGAGAATGGGATTGCAGGCACCCACTGGTATTGCACTACTTCCTGTTGGTGTGTTATTTGTGCTATATGCACATACAGTGATAGTAAACCAGGGTCCAAATCACACTTTTATTCTAAATAATCCTCAGGCTGGCTATGTAGTCTCTACAACAATACAGGTTATCAAGGTGAAGATGGGCTTATGCCTGGGAGCCACCCCGATACAAGAAAATACACACACACATGAACTAAGATTTGTACGGAGAGCATATTAGTATATTTAAATAATCATGTATATAACTTTGAGATTGTATAAATTGTGTGTAATAAATGAAAATTGTCCTTTCTGTACTTTATCTTTTCTGAGTTCAGGTGACCCCAGGGTTCGTCCTGACAGTCTATTTCTTCCTGCTGACCCAGCCTGCCTCCCCATAGTGAAGAACAGCAACTAGGGGTTGGTGGTTTCCATAGCTAAGAGGCCAGATGACATTAAACCTACACTAACCCTTCAAAAACACATACTAACTTACACTATCTGTATTTGAGATGTATACAGAGTACTGTATACATCTCAAAGTACCAATCACAGAATTGAGGATAAACCCCCAGTGCTGCTAGTGAAACTACACTATACACTATATGTTCTTTCTGTACACATTGCACTCCCCATATTCAAATTCTGCATTCCTTATAACTGTGACACCACGTTTCTGATATCCCAACAATGTCCATATTTGATGTCTTGATCAGCACTTCAAATTCGTCAAATTTATTTACTATGCTCTTAGCATTAATGTACATGCAAGTATATATGTATGTGTTCTTACTCTTAGTTACCTAACACAGCCATCTAGTCTTGTTTCATGATGACTCCCAGCAGTTTTTGAAATCTCTGGCATCTTGCTTTCCAGGCTGCTGCATGTTCCAATAGAAACAGTGGAAGAATCACTTTCACCACTTCCTGCAACTAATGTTAATCTATTAGTCTGTGTATCCCCCCCCCAAGCTAGCAGTTTTCCAACCCACCTAATACTGCCTTGATAGCATCAGCAAATACCTTGCACTCTTTATATTTAAGTGTATATCATCCCTGTAGAAGCAGCCTTTTCTGTTAACAAGCACAGACATGCTGAGAAAAATTATCTCATGAGCTTTGCACAATCTCTCCACGACAGAATTGATTGACAAGGCTCTTATCGTATACTCCCTCCTATTGTGTCTGGACAGAAGTGCATATACTTTCAAATTTAACCCTAATTCTCGACTTTCTTTCAACATTGACCTGTTACTTGTTAAGTAAGTCCGCAGGTTTCCTACTCTTAATGTCATTAGTGCCAACAAGTACAACAATATCACCTTTTGTGCCCTTAAAAATGATCTTCTTTAGACTAATATTATTAGTCCAAAGAAGAGCAGTGCAGTGCAGTGCAGTTAGTGTTACTATCACTACATGGGTAGCAGTAATCCCAGATTAATATACCATGTTGTGGTATAAAATAGTGGAGAATGAAAAAGACTGGGCTAATTGTGCAATCAGATATGAAGTTCTCTGAGAGTGTAGATAGGTGCCAGGGCAGTTTATAGGATTTTATCAATGATATACATTGTCATTTGTCAATGATAAGTCCTTTCTAGCAAACTTTTGCTAGCAAGGACAAGGGGGTGATTATCCTGTTGTACAAATCAATGGTTAGACCATATCTTGAGTACTGCAAACAGGTCAGGAAGCCTCACTTTAGGAAGGTCAGTGATACTAATGAAGGGACCAAAAGGGTATTCTTACCAAGTAAGCTTCGTTTCTGTAAATTGCAGCAACAGGAAACTAGGGACTTACATGAGATCTGACTGAAGTGTTTAAGGCTGTGAATGGATTGGGCAAGCTAAATGCTGATGGTATCCTTCCTCTTGCTGAGACTACACAAAGGAAGGAGCATAAATTTAAATTGAGGAAGGATGGTTGCATGATAGATGTGTCGAAATTTGCTCTCAACCAGTCAGTAGTTGCCTGATGGAACAAATTTCTATCTGGTGTTGTGGAAGTGGGTTACTTCCACTTCAGATTCCAAATTTTAAGGAAGAATTAGACAAACTCCACCTCTCACATATGAATGTGGGAGGTGGAGTTTTTTTTTTATTGATGATATATATATATATAAGCTTGCTTTCTACATGATCTTGATCTAACAATGACATTTTGAACTTGACTGCTTTGGAGTTCAGTACCAAGTAAAAGAATTAATTTAAAAAAATAAATAAAATAAAAATAACATTCCAAACTCACACACAGACTGTTAGTTTTAATTCTTTATTTCTCCTTTTCTTCTAGACTTGATAACGAGCTCTAAAGTTGAGTTCAGAATGTTATTGTTGGAGTGAAGTTTACAGAGTGGTTCAGCATAGAACATACTTCATTTACTCATTAGTCAATAAATGTAATAGAAATTACTCAGTATCTAATAAATCTTGTGATTTTAAACTCAAATCTCAGAAGATTGCCATTTGCTTTGTAATTTTCATTTAGAACTCTTGTTTCTGATACCAACTGCAGTTTTCCTCCTTTAGCCCTGTAGAAAAAAAGAAATGAATTCTGCAATTATAATTTATTTTTGATATTATTTATGGTATACTGTAATCTCCACTAGCACACTGTAGCATTTAGGGAACTTGAATTAATTAAATAAATAAATCTTTATTTGTCCTACCATCTTCATTTGTCCTAACAGATATAGATACTGTATAGTGGTACATTGGTAAGGGACAAATTCCCTTCACAGCAGTAAATGCCAGAGGATAATTATTTATGCCTGAGATACTTTTAATACTTAAGAAAAATATCCATAAACCAGTTGTTATTATTATTAACTAACACTTTTCTAGGATGGTATCTGATGAAAATAATTCATAATACTTTGAATTTAAGGTGTATCAAGGAGGGTGTCAGTCATACAGAGGTTAAAAAATACGGAGAAAAATAAATTTGTTGTTAGAAAAATTTTAGAAAAAATGTTTTCTGGAGTTAATGATCAGCACTGGTTTCATTTTGGTTATCCTTGAGTTTCTGCATCTGACATGGTTAATTTTAATAATAGCCTTAATCTTGTTTCATCTGAGTTCTTTCCTTTTAATAGTCGCAGAATAAATTTTTGAAATGAGACATGTGCATCATACACTTGAATGCCATTTTTATGAAATATAACTTTTTTTTATATCATGGCCTGTAAATGTACAATTTTCAAAGTTATGGGAGCTTGTTAGCATATTATTTAGTAATATCAGTGTATGTGTAACAGGAAATTTCAATTCTAATGTGACCAATACATACAGGAATTTTTAAAGAAAATAGTTATTTCATTTCTAGAATTTACTTGATGTGTTTTAGATAATACAAGAAGCAATATTATGATACTTCTATTTTATCTTTTATTTCATCAATTAGATAAATATGAAAGTATATTTGCTTAACTGAATGAATTTATTAATGGTGAATTAAATTATATGGACTGTTCTAGTGGCTTGCATGTGTAGAGAATTACATATACCAAGTGTGTAGGTTTATTTAAGGAAAAATATATAGTCCAGAAATAACAGAAGTATAGAATCATCTGGCTATAGATGTTCTTTGTATAGGTTGAAAATTTATTTGACTTGAACAATATTTACCACACACACTCTGTTTCACATGATGCTTGTGGTACCATTTGTATGTTGTTTTTGTTGAGACTTTGGGACTAGAGGAACTAAGCTTTCAAAACTGTATCCAAGAATGGTAATCATTGAAAGAAATGACTAATATCTTAAAATCCAGGTTGATAAAAAAAAAAAAGTAGAATTCAAGCTTAGGTTTCTATAATTAGAGGTGATATATGAACTAACCACAGAATCTCAACCTTCACTCAAGATTTCTTTTACTGAATTGTGCTTAAAAATACTTTATGAATCATTAGAATCATTAGGTTACTGCTCATTTTTAGTTTTTATACATTTTGACTTAGTAACCTACAAATAGGTTACTAAGTCATAACTATTGAATTAGGTGCCTCCATAGCCAGGTGGGCAGGCGCAGCAGTGCATAGCACACGCTTCTGGGTTAGACCGGGGGTTCGAGCCTGTCACCACATATCCCGGAGCGATATGGCCTTAGTTGCTAATGCTCTTAAAAACCAAATAACAAACAAACATAACTATTGAAAATGCATTTATATATGTATGGAAATTTATCACTTTCAAAAATTGAAAAATTTCAGACATTGTTAAATAAAATCTAAGTATACAGGGTGATTCACTACCAGTGCGACAAACTTGCAGGAGGTGTAGGGGGCACAAAGACAAATCAGAATCACATAGCATTGCAGAGTCCAAAATGCCTTCGTCATGCGGTAGAGGACGTTGAACGGGAGGTTGCGTGAACAGGATCCCCCTGGAAGTCAGCATTTGCGAACTGGTTCCCGAGGCAGTAGGATGGACGAGTATTCAAACATTGAACTGGCCGACATGCACCTCGCGTATGGAGCTGCGGACTGTAACGAGCATGCCGCTCTGTGCTTTTACCAGGAACGTTTCCCGCACAGACGTTCTCCTCATCATACGATTTTTGCACATGTGCACAGAAGGTTACGTGAGACTGGTTGTTTCACGAGAGGTACCATGAATCGAGAGCAAACGACGAGGATGCCAGACAATGAGGAGAATGTCCTACGTCTTGCAGAAGGCAATCCAAGTACAAGTACTCGAGCGATAGGCCAACGATTGAGTATTTCCCAATCCACTGTATGGAGGATACTGTCAACAAACCAAATGAGTTCATACCATCTGCAATGCGTCCAATCATTGGAGCCTGCGGATTATCCATCCGGCGGACTTTTGCTACTTGGTTTCTTCAACAGAAACGGTTCGCAAATGCTGACTTCCAGCGGTATCGTTGTTCACACGACCTCCCATTCAACGTCCTCTACCACATGACAAAGGCATTTCGGACCCTGCAATGCTATGTGATTCCGATTCGTCTTTGTACCCCCTACACCTCCTGGAAGTTTCTCGCACTGGTAGCGACTCACCCTGTATAAGCGTCAGTCAGATGGTTTGATTTTATGGCACACTGACATCTTACGCCATAATGCTCCAAGTCCAGAGCTATAAAACACTAAAAATTATTGGTAACCTAAAATAGATTACCATGTAAAAAAAAATAAACAAATAATAATAAAATTAAAAATTATATAGTTCTAGCTGTAAAAAATGAAAAAATATCAGACAGCTGCCTCAGGCAAATAATATGTGGCTAGGTATATGTATAAGGCTCAGTCAGATAGTTAAATGCACCAAAACAAATGGCATTCGTTGATAAAATTGGGACATTATATTATAATACATATGATATTTAAAATGTGTCACAGTGCATGCACATAGGAAGGTCATCATCATCCCTCAGCAGCAAAGAATGTGTAATATGACTGTGTCCTATGGAGCCAAACTAGAACATCATGCTCTTTAGGATTTTTGTACAGACTAGACTGCCATAGCTGGATTACAGGCTTTACCTGAATTTGTTTGAAACCTATCAATAGCATGAGATCTCCCATTGGGGAAAACAGTTTTTGTATTATGTGCTGATCGTCTGTATAGGGTACAAGCAGGCAACCATTACTCAGGGTTGCTGCTGATTAGGATGCAATGTTAGTCAAATTTCTCATGATCCCAATATGGCTGGACATCCAGCAGAAGTAAATATAGAAATCTAATATCAAAAGATGCTGTAGTTTTTGCTGTATGCAGGCCAGAACTGAATTAGGATTATATCTCACATTGTTAAGGGCAAAGAATTGGTATGTATTACATTTTGTGGTGGTATGTTTGTATAAGATCCAAGGCTCTAACTCTGCATTATATACCGTATTTCCCCATGTATAAGATGCACCTTAATTTTGGGGCCCGAAATTTGAAAAAAAAAAATGTATTACATAAAGTTATTGAACTCAAGTTTTATTCATCATAAAATTCATACAACTCATCACTGTCAAAACTCCCATCCATTAGCTTGCCCTCATCTGTGTCTGATGACGAATCACTGTCTTCATATATTGCCTCGACCTCAGTTCCATCTATGGCATTTGAAATGCCACACTTCTTAAATGACTTGACAATGATCTCAATCTTGATATTATCCCAGGATCTTTTCACCCAGGTACAAACTTCTCCTATAGTTGGTTTCTTCACTCTTCCTGCTGGTGTCAAATTGTCCCCAGAAGACTTCATCCATTAGTTCCATTCGTCTCTCATGGTAGCTTTGAAGGGTTTGTTAATGCTGACATCAAGTGGTTGGAGCTGGGATGTCAAGCCTCCAGGTATGACGGCAAGTTTTGTTTTTTACTCTGCAGCAATCTTCTTTGTATTTTTTGTTACATGTGCTCTGAACTGATCAAGTACCGATAGGGCATGTTTCCGTAAGAGCCCACCTGGTCTCCTGCTCCAAACTTTCTCAAACCAGATCTTCATCCCATCCTGATCCATCCAACCTTTGTCACGAACGTGGACAATCACTCCTCGAGGAATGTCTTCTTTTGGCATTGTTTTGCGTTTGAAAATCAGCATAGGAGGCAGCTTGGTTCCGTCGGCACAACAAGCTCTTTTCATATCCACTTGTCTTCACAGTTACAGTTTTCACCCCATTCTTATCAACAGTTCTGTTACTTGGGACATCAAATTGAAGGGGGGACTTCATCCATATTTACAATCTGTCCCAACTGAAACTAATGTGTCTTCCGACATTGAATGACAAAACGATGAAATTCAAGGACCTTCTGCTCATAGCTTTCAGGCATCTTTTGGGCAAGTCTGGTGCGTGTACGCATGCTTAGTCCATTCCGTTTCATGAACCTGAAGCACCAATTGTGTCCTCCTTTGAAATCAGTAACTTCTTTTTCATCAGCAATTCTTCTTGCCTCATGCTGAACCATCTTTTTGGACACAGGAATTCCAATTGCTCTTTGCTCCTCAATCTATATCTTCAATTCCCTCTCTAAATTCAAGTTACGGGGGGAAATGTTTAGATTGGACTGCAGGAAGTTTTATTTTAGCCAGCGAATTATAAATTACTGGAATAAGTTGCCTTCATGGGTGGTAGAGGCCGACAGTTTGGGGAAATTCAAAGGTCATCTGGATAGTACTTTTGGGTAAGGGAAGCGCATAGGAGGATAGGTTTAATTTCCTTTTTTTTTATTAATTATTATTATTTATTATTATTTTTTTTGTTTTTATCATTGTTTTGTTCGGATTTTTTTTTTTTTTTTGGCTGGTGCAGCATAAGCCATAGGCTTTCTTGCACCATGCAGCCATTACTTTTTCAGTAGGGTTTCTTCTTCCTGTAGCCAGTCTTGGATTGTTTTCTCAGTTGGAGGAGGACCAAACTTATGTTCAGCAGCACGATTTCCATTCACTTTTGCAAACTGGATCACTTTTAACTTAAATTCAGCACTGTACAAAAATCTTTTCTGAGCCATTTCTGGACAGAACGTGGCAAAACGTAACCTAATATAGCGGTAACAAGTGTGAAACAATGGGCGCAAAGACAACAAGTGCAAAAAAAGCAGGAAATGCAAGTAAAAAAAATCTACAACTACTGTATAAGACGCACCCAGTTTTTGGACCCCAAAAATTTTTCGAAAAAAGGTGCGTCTTATACATGGGGAAATACGGTATGCTGCAATCGGAGGGAATCTGCTCAATATTGTAGTGTCTGGAAAGTAGCAGATCCAATATATAGTTCTGACTTCAAACCATCTGTGTAGACTGGCAAGAAGTAGAGCATTCAGCTCAGTGTGCTGAGTAAAGTTACAGGTAGACAAAAAAAAAAAAAAAAAAAATTCAACTTTCCCACAGTTAAGGGAGAAGCTGGAGGCTAGAATACAAACATGCCAGAGTGGTGGAGGTTGCCTTGGTGATGGAGCAACTTTGTCCACCATGATATGTAAATCTCTGAGTAGTCTTGGATACAAATACTAGATGGATGGATAGCAGCCTGATGACATATTCTCAGTGTGGCTCAAAAATAGAATTCCAATGGCTTGGCAGGAATTTCAGTTTAAAAGTATACTGTAGAGACAACTGCTTTCATTGAAACAATATGGAGAGTTCATTTGGTTCCACGTATAAGTTTTGTACAGGAGACATTTTAAGTGTGCCAGTAGTAATGCCAAACAGCCCAATGATGGATGGGATCTAAACGCTAAAGTATAAGCTATTTCTGGCAGATACATCTACCAGAGGCCAATAATTTAATTTTGAAGCCTCTGATACTGTTGGAGTAAAGCGTGGCAATTCATACCCCACAAAGCAGAGCAGAGAGAGCACATAGGATGTTCAGTCCTCTCATGCACAGTTGACAAATATGTGTAGAAAGGTAAACTTTTTGTTAAATATCAGTTCCAGAAATCTTGTCTCAGATATTATAGTTCTATAAGAATTAGTAAAAAATTCAGAGCTACAGGGCTCAATAATGCCATGATTTTTTAATATATTAAATCTTGTGTACAAGATTTCGTGTAGTCAGTGGGATTCATCGTACGAGGGTTCCACTCGTTGCACGTTAGAGTTACGTGTCAAGCAACATGCTGCTTCCGTCCGCACATTGCACGCTAACGCGTCGGAGTTGGCCTTTCATGCTGTCAGTGATGGTCACGTATTCCTATTCAATGAAGCGGTAATTTTAAATATACAACACAATTACATAAAATTATTGATCGCTGAAACACTTAATGGAACTACACGAAAATTCTATCAATGTGCGACGGCCTTATCTAATTTTGGATTTCTGGTCTTTGTTGCGCATGCATCAATATAAATAATCTCTATATTTCAGAGTCAGATACACACACAAACACTTTGTGATATTCCCATCCTGTGAACACGGCGATCAACCGAAAAGCGTGGTCTGCTTAGGGAAGGGAAACAGCTGTGCATTTCATTTAATTTGAGTAAATCGTAACTTTTAATCCGTTTAATTGTGATTTTAATAGTGTTTTTAATTAGTAATTTTAATTATTTATTATCAGAACCAGTTTTAACTATTTATTATGACACAATGTCTTCTCGCGGTGGTTTGATATGTTTCGGGGTCAGGTTGGGGCTTTCGATTCCATTGCGCATTGGATTTGTTCATATCTCTGTGAGTGAGGGAATTCATTAATTCGTTTTTTCACTTTTTTCATCTTATTTTATTTGTCACATATGAGAATTGACTGGAAGCATTCCACAAAAAAGATTGAGGTAATCGTACTTTATAATAAATTATAGTTCAAAATACCTTGTCTCAGGTATTATAGAAACTGCATTTTGTTCAGGTTCAGGTTCATTTTTTCCACAAAAATGTATTCAAGTGTGTTTTGTGGCAAGAATCTGAAGCAGTTTGTCATTGCGCAGGTTTTCAGGCAATCAGTGGCACGTTGCAGTTGTCTTTCACACTTTATGTTACGTGACTGGGAAAACATACTCAAGTTATCAAGGGAGAAGGTATTGTTCACAGTTGGAGGAAGATATTTGGCAATGGAATTCACTTTAATGGCAAAAACACATAACACATGGCTCTGATCCTTGGGCTACTCCTTTTGGCAAAAAGACAGAGAGGGAGTGGATCCTACACAAACTTGGAAAGCACAATAGGATAAAAAATTTTAATAAAAATGGGGAGGTGACCTCTAACAGCAATGCTATAAAAGGTCTATTATAGAAAAAAAATACCAGATCTCCAAGTTATCTCATATGCTTTTTCCATGTCAAAAAAAAAAAAAAAAAAAAAAAAAAGACAGTTGGAAAGTATTTCAGATATCTGTCTAATCATTTGGCCAAAAGTAGACCTGTTCCTTCAGGAGCTGCACTGTACTCTGGAGAGAAAGTCATTAGCTTCCAAATACCATATAAGATGGGTATTGACCATTCCCTCCAAGAATTTGCACAAACAGCTAGTCAGTGATAGCATGATAGTTAAATCTTTGCAATCCTTTGTCTTAGGAAAGGTAAGGATAATTGCTTTATGTCAGGAATCAAGAAACTGCTCCTAAAGAAAGATTGTGTTATATGGAAAGAGCAGGTGATCCGTAGATCTTGGTTAAAGGTATTTAATCCTTCCATAATGGATATCATTATGGAATTGCGGTCCAACAGCACTTGCATTAGTAAGTGTAGAACTGTTTTTAATTTTTCTGTGGTGAATGGCTCATAAGTATGAAAATCCTTAATTTGAAAGCTTAGTGCCTTATTTTTATTTTTCCCTTTCAAGACCAGAAACTCTGAGGAGTGAGACGTTACAGAGATATTAAAAATGTCTTGCCAAAAGTACAGTCTACTGTGTCCAGTACATATGATGCACTGGGCATCAGGAGCATCTTTATTTCCAAAACTTGTAAAGGCTAAAATTAAAATAACTGTCATTATACTTTCGTTTTGGTCTTTTATTAGTTGGTTTTCCTGTTTTTTCACTTCAGATTTTTGAGAAACAAAAGGCTGTGATTGTTCATTCTCACTTTGAAGTGTGCAATATTGTGTTCGTTTTCATTGACCACAGTTGCACTACTAGAAGTACTTTGCTTCTCATTTTAAAGTTCCATTTTTCAACCACAAATCCATGGTCACATATTTTAATAATAATGTTTCAAAATACTGATAATCAAAAAAAAATTTATACAAGAATGTGAGTTATGATATCGGTTCGTTTCCTTCAACCCGTGTACTCCAGACTAAATCACATACGAATGGCATATTAGACCACTACATTGCTACTGTTTTGTAGATAGCATTACCTCTACGCATACTTCTCTATGCAAAGCCTGCCAAAATAAAGTGTTCTGTGCGTCTATTTGATTATTAGAAAATTATAATGATACAAAAGTGGTGTAGCTACAAATTTGCAAAATATATTTATTTTATTTTATTTTTTTAATTATTAATTATGATTTTTCACAGAACACTAATTTGGGAAATGCTGGATTAGAGCATGCTTTCGTGTGTGCATGTTTAAAGGCTATGAGATTAGTTGTGGTAGGACGTCTTCAGAATATCCCCAAGCTTTGTTTGAGCCTTTTTTGCTGGTGTACATTTTATATTTAACCACTGTTTTGGAAATGGCGGAAACTGGGTAGATGTTTCCAGAATTGCAGTGGCGTGGACATTATTTTCTGTGATGTGCATGACTGCATCATTAATATGCTCCTGACTGATTGTAGTGATGCTAAGCTCTGCCAGATGTTGGAAGGCATACTAGTCAGCCTGATCAACCTTTCATTGGGATAACCTAAAAAGAAGTCTCCCACTAAGTGAAGTTAGCACAGTGAAATGATCACTCCCATATGGGTTTACCATCTCCCAAGTAACTGAAGGAAGGAGAGAAGGGGAGCAAATAGAAAGATCATTGGCAGAAAATGTGTGAGTAGGCATGTGGAAGAAGGTGTTAGTTCCAAGATTTAAAAGGGAGAGGTCATTATCAATGAACATATATTCTATGACACATCCCCTTTCATTAAAGTCAGCACTACCCCACAAGGTATTATCAAGATATATTGAGTAAATGTTTATTGAGATCCCCCACAAAGTAAAACAAGGGAAAGCAATTGCATAATGAGGTAAGGTCTCTCTGGGGAATGTCAGTCCTAGGAGGCAAACAGATGGCGCATACTGTTAACAAAACACTCTATTGTAAGACAAACTGCTACCACTTCTATGTTGGTGTTAAGTGGCATAGTTTTAAATGGATCTGGTTTCCCACAATGATAGCAACTGCTCCATGGGCAGAATTTCCATATTTTTAGTTTTATCATGCAAGGAAAGGTTTCATTTGTTGTCGGGTATGTTTCCTTTAAGCAAAAACTGGTTCATGCTTTCATAGGAGTACCTTGATGTCATCAGTATTTTGTCAGAATTTACAATTCCACTGTATGGATTTAGCCATTATTTGGGCTTGGTAGATCCATTGATCAGCTTCCAAAGTGCTGAAGGCTTGTTTTTCTCAGCCTTGAATTTGTCTTTTTTTGGAGAAGTACAGACATTGTCCTGTCTATTTCTTCCTCTGTAAAGAGTTCCAAGATTGAATCATCCAATCCTCCTTCCATGACATCCACATTTGTATGTGTTATAGGGTTACTTCAGGTTTTTAGGCTTTTCTTTACCACTGTTTTTGGTAGTAGTGAAGCATTAAGAGTTACAGAGATAGAGTGACAGTGATTGGTCTTCCAGTTTTTACAAGCGTAATATGTAGTGTGTGATGGGAGTAAGTGACTCTGGGTGGGATAGCCATTTTAGCTTGAGTTCTGATAAAACATCTCCCTGCTACCTTCTGAGCATACTAAGATTTGCTCATATTTAGAGGTTTTACTGCTTTTCTTGCCTCCTGGTACATGCTTAGCTTCTTTCTTTTTCTTCCTTCTACCTCTGACATGCTCAGAGTATGTAAGGTGCTCTCCTTGGCAGTTAATAAAGGTGGATTTTGTAGTGGAATGATGTAATTTCATGGTCCTTTCCACCACACTGAATGCATACGAGGGCAATTTGTGAGTGTTCATATTTCTAATACTTACAGGATTTGGTACATATGGATGTACAGAGCAGTTAAGATTAGCTAGCTTTAAATGAATTATGAGATATTAGTAAATGTAACTGAGGGTTCTAGATTTCCACTTCTATGTACAAATGTTCATTTTGCAGCTGTTTCTCCTTGGATTTTTAGTTTGAACCAGATTTCGTCCTCAAAAGCTTCAAGATCCCATTGATATTATTCCCCATGATGAGCTTAGTGTCTTGTGGGTGTTAGTACAATGAGTATTCTCCCAATCAATGTGGCTCAGTGGAACTGTTCTGAGTTCTTGTCACTTTTTGTCTCAATAAAAACAAAGCCACTGGATTGTTTCTGGGGAGCTTGCCTGTTTACCAGCCTTCCCAAACCCTTCTGTATTACGAAGGGGATATTTTTCTTATGGGTTTTTCACTTGTAGAATGTACTATAAGATATCAAGGTGTTGGGGACCTGATATGTCTTTGGTTCTGGGTCTCTTTGCTGAGGTGACTTTTTTTTTTTTTTTTTTTTAATTTTCTGGGACCTTGTTCGGATCCCAGAAGAAGAATTTAGATTATCAAGGATTTGTAGTAGTTTATTTATTTATTATATATATATTTTTCTGTTTTGGATTCCGGGCTCCCCACCTACCATCGAGTCCAAAGGGATGCCCGCTACCCGAGTGCCATACTACACCTCCACCAGCCTTAATCCTGTCCCTCGGACCATGAGGGTATTGAGCATGGCATCAACATGGTTGACCCCGGCCGTTGTTCCCACTAGCCAAATGATTCTGGAAAAGCCACCCCAGGACCACTTGTCTTTTCAAAGTAGTGGGTACCTACTTTGACAAGATGGGGGGGGAGATAATCCTCAACCACTAGTGTTCTTCTTTCTGAGTTTCCACAGGGTGTAGTGCACAGCAAACATGCTGGATTCCTATAGTGTTTACCTGGAACCTAAGTTGAGTGCTGGATCCCAGTGATGCCACTCTGGAGGTCCAGCAGCAGCATTGCTGAGAGGTTCTTGCACCACATACATCATAGGAGACTACTATAATGTAAAAATTGCATATATCTGTTACCTTAAAATTCTTTATCTTATTTCTTTCCCCATATCTTCCTCATTTGAATTATTTCTAATATTAAATAACATGACAGGAATTTTAAGAGATCAATTTAATTATTATTTGATTGACTTGAGACTTTAAATGCCTGCCTTATCATGTGTATTTTATAGCTATATATTTAATTTTGCAGGTGTTATATTCATCTGCCACAGTTCAGGAGCAACAAAGGCGAGAAGCTCTTGCTCATCATGACCATCAAGTTAGAATGCAATCAGTTCAGATGGACTTGGCACTTAATTTGCCTCCTTCCATAGCATTGCCTGATGGGGAGGAGCATCCTTATGGTAGTGCAAAGAGCCTCAAGTTACGTGATCCAGAACAAGAAAGTGAGATCTACAGAGGATGCATCAGGCCACCTCCTAATCGGACTATTACCACAGGGGATAAGCTACCACCCTTTAGATCAAATTCTGTCGGCCTTCTTCACAAGTTCAATACACCTCCTTGTCTTGTAAGGACCGTAGATAATACTCCCCTAGTCATGCGCTCCCATAGCATGAGTTCCAGTTCGTCTCAGGCCAGCAAGCTTAGTTACCCCAATTCGCACTTTTCTCCAATACCACCCCCTAATTCAGCTCCTCAATTGCAACTACAACCATCTGTTGTAGGTTGTAATAACACAATAGGTACCAACAGTATCAACAGTAATGGTTCCAACAGGACCTATGGCTGTGCCAGGGCATCGAGCAATGAGTTCAACCATATGGAGCCTCCACCACCATATAGTGAAGTAGTCAGTAATTGGAACTTCAGTGGTATTATTAATAGGCAACCAAACAACGGAGTTTGACCATAATTTGGCTAAGAACATTAGTCTTTCATTTATCCATAAATTGTGTGATAGCCTTGTCACTTCCATCAGTAGAAATAAGAGTTGTTGCTTGTGACAATGCTGTGGACATGTGTTGCCTCTTTTCAAGATGCAAGCAAGCCTAAAGAGTTCAACTGCTGTGGAAGCTATCTCTGGCAATTAGAGAGGGAGGGGATAGGAGGGAAGGGTAGTGTGCACATGTATGTAACCGTGTGTCAGTAACCTATTTGTATGTGTGTGTGTGTGTCTAAAAAAAAAGTAATTTATGTTGCCCACGTTCAGTGCCTCAAATTTTATTGTGAATATTTTGTTTATGTTTGTTTTCTAACAGTCAGTTCCACCTATATCTTTTTAGGAATATTTTTTATGTATTGGGTACCATAAAGATCTTTGAACTAAGAGGGCAAAATCACATGTTTGTCTAGAGGTATCTCACCCCCCTCCCCACCAACTTCCTAGCACAGACCTCTTGACTATTTTTCCTCACTGCCCTCGCAATTTACTCTGTTCTGTTTCAATTGAAATACTGATACCACTGTGATAAGATGGTACCGAAGAGTTCAGTAAATGGGAAAACACACACACACAATTGCAAATTTGGAAGATGTGTTTATGACAAAATAAGTAAAAATGGTATGTGTTCCCAGAAATGGTGCTATACCCAACCACACACCTTTATATACTAATATAAAGGTGTGAGCATATGTGATCTGAATGATCTTTTAAGGTCATTTATCTGGGCGATTGAGATGAGGACCACAAAAATGAATATACATCTGTATAGGGTAAAGCAGTGTCTTCTATTACAATGTAAGAATTTGTGAAGTTTTCATAGAATTACAAAATTTGGACTGATGTCAGAAGGATGAGCTGTTTGAACATAAGATTTTTTTTACGAACATGATACATAGATATTAAAATTTGTATAATTTCTGTTAAAGTACACCTCCATGTTTATAAGCCAGTGATATTCCAAGAGGGGGAAGAGAAGTGGTTGATAACTATAGGTTTCCTAATTGAGAGGCATAAATAAATTGAGGTATATGCTAAAAATATTTGAAGTTTATGCTTATCACAGACTAATTCTGCTAAATAAACAGACAACCAATAGATCCAGAATTTTACTAAATATGACAAATCACAATAGTAAAGCTAGGTATAGCTGCAGAGTCATACTTCCCTAAATACACAAATTTAGATTTATCAAAAACTAAATTTACAACACTAACCAGTTGTCTGTTATTGAGAAATCAACACATTACTGTTCTAAGAAAAGTTTTTTTATTTTTTTTAAAGCTAAGGAGTTTCAGATACACATAGTTTGAAGAAAGTCCCTCTATCTTTGGCCCACAGTATCATTTTTAAGCATGTTTAAGCCAGTTGTTGGATGTCTGATGCAAATCAGGCTTCCAGCACCACATTTAGGAAATATGAAATTGAGTCTACCTTGAAGCCTACTGTGCTTACTACTGCCAATGTATCAAATGATATACAGACAATAGTATGCATAACACTATTGAATACATTATGCATCAATTAAGTATAGGTAAATAATTTCTTTAGGAGCAGGGAGAGAAAGAAAATGCTACTTTATACTTTTTTTATTATTATTTCATTTTCTTCATTCCAGCACTTCATTGTTTAAACATGTAAAGTAATATTTTTTTGTAAATGAGTAATGGATGGAGATAAATTGTTTCCAACTTTTAGGATTAATTTCAAATTCAAAATTAACTTCTGACAGAATATGTTTAAAGTGGATACACTGAAGGGCTTGTCAAGTAAAAATAGAAATTGCATATTTGAACTCAGTTTAAATATTTGCTAATATTCAAACGGCAATTATTTAGGTAGTTTGCTTTAAGTGCATTACATACCCAGTAATTGCATAATTCCTTTAGTCTGTAAGTCTCCATGGCTTGGCAAATATCTCAAAAAGCTGACACATGAAAATTCCCAGGATTTTTTATAGTTGCTGAAATAATTTCATTCAACATATTGGCACTCTAATCTAAAATCAGAGAAAGTGCAAATTCTACTTGATTACTTTAATTGTTGTCTGCATGACAGTTTGGTCTTCTATGAATGATTGTCATTGAAGTGTCAGGTTGTTCTTTAACATTTTTAATTCATTGAATTATACTTAAATGCATAAAACTGAAAGAAAAAAAAAAGCATGATGCATATTATGCAACATTATTATCATTATATTTGTTATAACATCATAAATGCCAATGCTAATATACTACATAAGGCACTCATCAGTGAAAGTGTTGATTACTTATATAACAAAAAATGAAAAAAAAAATATGTAACTAAGAAACCTTATTTAACTGAGGTAATCTCAAATTTGCCAGACTAAAGGAATTAGCATATTTAAATATTAATATTGAACATGCTAGTAAAAGATATTTGTTTGCATATTCTGCTTTATACATCATATTCAGATCTGGAGGCTGCACCTAACAAAACATTCTTTTACAGTGGGTTCAAAGAAAGGGCAACCAAATTGGCAAGGAACACTAATCACTGTCCATAGGGAAGGGGAGGGAACCTGATTGAGGTATATAAGGTCCTGAAGGGAATGAGTAAAATGAATGAGGGAGGCATATTTTCACTATTAAGAGACACAAGGGCCATGCAGCACAAATATGAAATCTAAGGAGCAATAGAAGGCTGCATCTCATGAAATTTACCTTCAAGCATGTTGTAGACCACTGACCTCCTTAAAGTGGCTGAGGCCAAGAGGTCAGTACAGTGCAGAATTAGATGATCACATTTTAGGAAGTTGAGTGATTTATTTTATTTCTGCAGATGCAGGAAAAAGTCTACTTTATTGCATCATTTTGACCATTCTAATACATGTTAATTGCTAACAAAATAACTCATATTCTTTAGTCAAATACTAAGAAAAGTTACAGTTTATCTCATATTTAAAGAAGTACAGTGCATACAAGCTTTTAGTGCAGAGATTCCCAAATATCTTAACTTCTAACAGGTTATCAATTAATTATAAATAATTTTATAAATACAGTGTATCCTAATGAATAAAAGAATCATTAATCATGAATTTTCGATTTTGAAATTAAATTTTTCAGTATTCCACATTTCACTATCATAGCATTTTGAAGTTAAATTTGCATTGTTTCTTTACTAGTTTTTATCCCTTTGATGGGAATTATCCATCTAGCCTCTTAGAGAAGAAAGGAAGGAGATCATTTAATGAATTAATTCCCGTCCAAAGATAATTTCACCTATTTTTATGTGCCACTTTGATTTCAAGGTACCATATTAAGTTTGCATGTGCTTGTAAAAATGATTTACAGAATATAAAGAAATGCTATTCCTCTTTCCTATTCTAAATACAACTGTGGTTACGTAAAGCAGGAAGCCATCTTATTTGAGATAGCTATTCAATAGTTTTGAAAGCTCTGTCATTGTGGCTCACAGCTGTGCAATGGTAAATTAATGACCTGTTTTAAGGTCTTAGAGGCTGCCTTAGTGTAATTCTACTTGAAAAGTTTGTCTCTGCTGGTTGAAATTTAATAATTTCACATCTGACTGGTATGGTGGAAGGTGAAAGCCCTGTTAAAGACAATCCTAATGTTATGTAAAGTTTGCAGATTTGTTCTTCAAATGAATATCACTGACAAAAGACACAGTGTATTTTAATAGAAATGTGTAACTAAGTGCATTGTTACCATTGGTTGTGTAATAGATAAATAAAATTGGAAATACAATCAACATTTTGAAAGTAAATTAATTCAGTGTATATGAAATTAATCAAGAAAAGTATGTGATTTTGAGATTTTTATCCATTTATTGCAAATCTGTTAAGCTATAGTTGAAGTTGTCCATTTAGGAAACTGATATATTACATATACTTGCATTGCAACAGCTTTGCAGATGTGCACCTCTGTCTTAAAGCAGTATTACTTATGAAGCACAACCATAAAAATGCAATGAAAATAGCTCATAATTTGTCATTAATTTTAAGACTAGAATAATTTAATTATCTTTTGATCATAATTATCATTTTATAAATACTTTAAGCAAGATACTTTAGATATATTTTCTGAAAATTAAAGCACTTATGAAACATTAAGTTATTTATTAATAGGAAATATACATAGTTCATTAAATTACATAATTAAATACAGAGTAAGATAAAAAGTTATGACAGTAGTAAATATTTAATTATCCTTTGTTTTACATAATATATATTTAGAATTTTCAAAGCAGTTAAATTATTACCCTCACTTCAGTACAGAAGGCAGCAATAAACACTGAAATTTTGAAACTGTTAATAAAAAAAATATTTTTTCTCTTTCTCAATTAAGTTTAAGTTAAAAACAAATGTAGAACAGCAGAGATTCTGGACTTTTTAAATTATTCTTCTATTTTGAAAATAATGCCATATGGAAGTATGGCATTGTCCCATTGCAGTTTAGTATGCAATGTATGCCAAGAAAACCTGTCCCCCCCCACCATTTACTCCCATAGCTTAGTATAATAAATATCTTATACAAATAACAAAAATATTTCATTTTTATTTTTTAAGATATGAGAATGAGATGTACATATAAAATAACCATACTTTAACTTGAAGAAGCTTTTGTGCAAAGAAGATATGAATATTTTTAGTTTGGTAAGTATAGGTTTACCATAATTAGTTCTCTGTATGAAATCTTTTATTTTGTATATTCTGGTGGACTGTTTGATGGGGAGGGAATTGCCAAAAACTATTCTTGATTATGACAGTTATAAATGTTTAACAGTGAAAAGTGCACATATGCTTCTTGACTGCAGATGCACACACTGCAAATCAGTGAACTAGCTTTGATTTCCAGCCCTATGGAGGGGGATTTTTTTTTTCTCCATTTTGCTTAGTAGTTCCCAAATAACTAAGTTAGAAAGTGTTTTTAACCTAGACTCAGGGGGGAGTGTATATCAACAGATACCTTAATTTTGCATTAAAAAAAAAAAAACTGGTTGATCTCTAGGCAACTTTCTGCATATCTGGTTTTGGTTCCAAATATGAAATTATTTTATACATAGTGCTGTTTGAAATATTTGTACTGTTTTATTGATCCCTGCAAAAATGATTGAACAGAACCAAGCCCAACTCACTGCCATAAGTAGGAATACTATAACACTAGTCTATATAAGAGAGGTTGGTGATTTTGTCCATAAACAAAATCAACTAATAATGTTATAAATGTCTGTTGCCTTTCTTATCCTCCTTTAATCATTATAATTGAGTTTGATGTACTTAAAAGCAAGGTAATGTTGCAAGTTCAAGAAGTTTATTGTAAACATCTCTAATGTTTAAATGTTCTGAATGAAACTTTTGAAACTCTCAAAGTTGCAGAGTTCCAGTAAATAATAAACTTAATATTAAAATTTTACAACTGTAACAAAAGGAGGATTTCTTATTTATATATAGCATTTGCATTGTTTTTCATTGGTTTAATGTGAATTAAAAAACTTTTTTTTTCTTTTTCATAATACAATCATCTCTAACTAGAGATGATTGTATTATGAAAGGAATCAGAAAAAAATAAGTAATAGAAAATAATCTAGTTTTATTACCTTAAATATGGACACTTATAACAATAAAGAAAGTTTTAGCACAACAAACATACTCAGTTAAGTCTGCCTGCCATCTATTTATAACAACCTCTAAGTGAGTGATTATTCTAAATACTCAGACTCCTTATTTTGGTATGGCTCCCTAAAGATAATTTTGCAAAAGTGCAAATATCTGTCTTCTGCTGTAGTAATGAAGTCGTATGAACTAGTGATGTTCCATAATTTGTTTCACTCCACCCCTCAAGGTTGCCTGCATTCAGTACCTATTGTTTTTTTATATCAGTTACATTGCTGCAGACCTTGACTTCATTATCAAAAAAACCCTTAAAAGTCTGTTATTCTTCTTGTAAGAGTTGCATAACATGCAACTCTTACATGGCCCTTATAGCCCTTATTAAGAATACACCTGTCATAGCCCTTATTAAGAATACACCATTATTATTAAGAATACATTTTATGCAATTTGTTACATATTTCTAACAAAAATATCCTAATTCTTTAGGATATTTTTAAATTTCCTAAAGTATTTAAAATATTTAAAATATTTTTAATATTTAAAATAAATATTTAAAATATTTTTAAATAATTGCTTTTATTGTTACCAGAAACTTTTCATCATGCTCTGTTAGTGTAACCTATAAAGGGTTGACTTTGTTTTCCACTTCTCAACAGTGTCATTTAGACATCTCTTATCGCTTGAAGAAAAAGCTTGCACTTGTGGTAGTCATGATTCGTGACAATAATAGCCAAAACAAATGCATTACAGGTTTAACTACTAATGCTTGCTGAAGGGGTGATGTGCAGACTGGATGGTACAAGTCTGTCATGGTGAGGAATGCCACTTTCTTAAAGTATATAAGGAAAGAACTGGATGCTCACAGTAAAATAGATTAGTATCTTTAACAATATGCATTGCAGTGGCAAAGTGTAGTGAGCAGATATAGTTAACATACTGTTTTGGTGCTTTCAATTATTGTCATATACTGCCAAGAATCTGATAAAAAAAATACCTTTAGGAAATTGGTGGAAAATCCAACAAAACAGATAGGATTAATAACCTAAGCTGTGCAGGAATATAATTACAACGTTTTCTTTCATGTGATAACTATTTATACTTTTTGCTTTCTGTTACAACACTTGTCTGACTTTGACAACTAAAAAGAATAGCCATAAAGCAGCCACTTTTCCCTTGTTACTTTTATTTATTAATTATTCTTTTTTTACAAACAAAAACTTGTTATCCCCATAATTTGTATCATAATAAAATTTATTTTCGTATTCCACATACAGCTAGTTAGCCAGAGGAATTCATAAAACCAATATAATAGCACCAGAGTACTAGTTTATGTAAAGTTTTAAATTTTCATTCTTTAATGTTATCAGAACATCATTAAACATCATTTCATTGGTGTCAAAGCAGTTCTGAGAAAAACAGTCACCATTTCTCTTTCTGTGTTGGTATAATATCAGAAAAGCTAGCACTGGATGATCAAAAATATATATGGATTACCTGTTCAGTACTACCAACCAAAATCTAGAACATGCAATAGGTTTTTCTATACATTAATTACTTCTTCAGCTGGAAAATTTCAGCTAAAGGGCAGTTATTTCTGAGAATAATTGGTAATCACAAACTAAGTGAAACTTTGGGTCAGATAAGAATCCTACTTCAATTTTCTTGAGCTGGTTATATTAAGAAATTAATAGTAAAGAAGCAGCTATTATATGTTATCAAGAAGAAAATTATCTTATCAAACAATGTCCAGTTAATGATAATTTTCATTTCTTATTTGATAAAATCAAATATTTCTTTATCTGGGAAAATATTTTATTTTAGTGGACATATTCTGGTGCAGCAGCAGCACAATACATGAAAATATATTAATCGATAGTAAAAATACACTACATTGTTAAAATGATTAAAAGTAAAACCTAATTTTTCATACTTTTTTGTATCATTTATATAACATGGGTTCACATCTGGTGAGTTACGGGCTTGGCACACCCAGGGTCCTGAGCTGGATATCATCATTCTTCTCTTTCTTGGTGATTCCCTTCTACTTCTCTCTCTCAGGGAAATTCAGAATTTTTTTTTTTGGCTGGTGCAGCCTCAGGCTTCCTTGCACCACATGGCTAATAATAATAATCGTTGCTAATGTAAAATACTTTTAAGCAGTTTAGAAAGCATTTAAAACCAAAAAGTGAAAATGAATTTCCTAAAGCTCATTATTGAAGGAATTGATAATTAAAGACACACCCCCCCCCACCACCACCAGAACTATCAATAAGTGTTATCTAAATTAGAAAATTAAATTAGGCCTACCTCAGAATTTGAAAATAAAATCAGTCTTCAGAGGGCAAAAGACAATACCCATTTTGGCAGTTTCCTTTTCTTTCTCTCTTCAACTGGCTTGCTGTTTGTTTTTCTAGTATCCTGACTAGGTTTTTATTTGTTATCAAATAGTATTATAACATTCTTTTTAGTTGCCTGATTTGACAACTAAAAAGAATAGCCATAAAGCAGCCACTTTTACCTTGTTACTTTTGTTTATCATTCTTTTTGTTACAAACAAAAACTTGTTAAAGAACTTAAATTAGTATTACTAATTATACTAATTAGTATAATTAGTATTACTAATTATACTAATTAGTATAATTAGTATTATAATAAAATTTATTTTCATATTCCACATATAGCTCCTAGGTAGCCAGAGCAGTTCATAAAACCAATATACTAGTACCAGAGTTTAATGGACCAATGTCGACCCATTGTTAACTGGATTCCTGTAAACATTTATTAAGTTTCTCATTCAAACATGTTCACTTGTAAAGTTAAATAAGTAATTTACAGTTAAATAATTACAGAAGAATTTCTAATTCACAAGCTATAATTCTGTGAAAACCTGAAATACTCCTATTTCAGTTAGTTCAATCAACTGCAGTGATAAAATTAAAATTTTAAAAGATCCATGCTTTACATATCAAATTGTAAAATTTCAGGTGACATATCATATTTCCTTTAGATGGCCACAAATAAAAGGACTTGGATTATAAATTGATTAGTGGATTAGTGTAAATTGTTAGAGCATAAGTAAACATTCTTTTATTGGGTTTTCTCTGATAAATATATATATATATATATATATATATATATATTGGCAATTCTATTTTTATTCATCTTGGATTAGCTATTTGAAGGGACTGGAATATTTACCTTACAGAAAAGTACGAGTCCACCTGTGTTTGTTTTTTTCTGCCTTCATAACTGGGCTTGACTGTGGCCATTTTCCTATAAAAAAAATACCTAATCCAAAAATACATAAAACAAATGGGTAAATATTTAAGAATTATGTAAATAGAAGTAGGTAGGTACAACAGGAATTGGAGTGTTTTGGATCAGTGCAAATCAACTGAGGCAATTATGTTTTAGTGTATTGTGCCTATATTGTGTGGACTCTAAAGGTTAGCTTGCCTGCTTCTGGATGAAAAGATAGAATTTTCCACTTGAGAATGACTAACCCAGCAGTGAATGGAAATATTACTAAAAGGCTCCTCCATTTTATAACAGAAGTCTGTCTTTTCTACTCAGTAGGTTTAGGTTGTTACCAGCTAAGCCATGATGGTCTGCAGAAACAACTGGATAATATAGTAGTAATTATAAAGAGAATATTAAAGGATAAAATTAATACACTGGAGCAAGAGATGATTTTAGTGGTAGTAGATGCCATCTACCCTAGTGATAACCATAATGTTTCTTTCTTTCTTTTCTATACATTAATAACCTCAGGGTCAGTCAAATCAAATTGTTCTTAACTCCATATTCAAACAAATATTTGGGTATTTGCTTTAAAATTATCACTTTCTGCTCTAGTGACTTATCTCCATGTAGGAGAAAAGAGTTCATTTCATTGATGTCATATCCTAATTATTGGAATAATGGAAGAAAATTTCTTACATAACTCCCTTATTTGTGCTCCAAAGATGACAGTTTATTGTATAACAAAGAAAACAAAGGCCTCAAACATTAAAGACTAGTGTAACAATATAACCTGTGACCACAAATTGTCTGATAGACTAAGTGTATGTACCAATTATAAAATTTTTTACACTGTTAATCAATCACCACTCACGTGTTTACTGTCTTGTTTGTTTTTCTACCCATGGCAGGTGTGTGTGTGTGTGTGTGTGAAATATTTTGCACAATAAAAAAGTCACCAGTTCTGCTGTAAATCGCCTCTCTGAGATTTTCACTCTTCCTCCTACTGACTGTTACACTTAAGGGGATGGGGAACAAACTGTGAGCTTGAGGGCGTGCCAAAACTGCACGTTCTTCCATTGTACATAATGTGGAACTTTAGCATCAATGCTATAGTTTGACTATAGCTGCATGCTTTCTTGCCAGTCATTGCTTTGGTCATTCATATAAAAACTCTCATTCCCAGCTCCTTACTGGGACTTTGTGAACCATAGGGCTGGCACTCTGCCCACAGTTGGTCTGTGATCTGCCTGATTGTAACTCTCCACTGTGTACATAGTAAATGATGATCTGGAGAGAGGGCCTACCCAATTTTTAATGGGATGGGGGATCCTTCTTAACACCATCTGGTGTAATTTATACCCTGTTGACTTTTAAAATTTTTTCTTTTATAAAGATCCAGCAGTCAACATTGTCTTCTTGGAAGGAAGTGGGGTATATTTTTTTTTTTTTTTTTTTTTTTAAGTAATACTGCCCCTGAAATCAGAAACTTAGGGTGAAATTTTGCTAATAAAAATAAAAATGTGAGTTTGACCTTCAGCATTAACTGCAGAAATGTAGTACTGAAATGTATTTAAATGTAGCATTTCACTTGAGCCTTAATAGCTATTTTTATGTAATTCAATACCATGTTTATATATCTCCCCCAAGTGTAATTTTACTGTTGAAGTTACGAAACTAATTTCATTTACCTTAGCCTAATTTATGTATAAAAACAATACTTGATAGAAGCTAATATAAGCCTAAAACTTTTGTTCCTTTGTAAAAGTGTAACAGGTTCAAAAACTTCATTGCCAAAGCTATATTTTATTTCACAATCGAGGGCAATTCCAAACAAGGTTTAATGACATTGCTCTGTACAAAACATGGACCCTATAGAGAAGGGGAAAAAAATTGGACTAATAAGGACAACATTTCCTTTCTTACTTCATTTACATCTGTTAGCTTATTGTGATACTTAACTTTTCTTTTAATTTATAGAACCTGTCACACTTTAATGCTATAACTGTTTTAAATTATTTGAATGGTTATACAAAAAACTTGCCATTTTCTGTGTGTTAACTCATGTACATATGTAGGAAGGCATAGTGTGCCAACCTGCCTATCTTCTGAACTGCAACAAGTTTGTGTTCAAGTGTTATTTGGTCGTTACTGTAATATATGTATGAGCAGAAGGTTACTAAAATGGGTGTCACTGCCAAGTCTTGAATAATACAAGCATATTTTTATGTAGGAGTAGTCAAACTTGCTACCGTGAATTATAAATATTGCATATTCCACCTTAAGAATTAACTATATGTGATATATCAATGCATAGAATGTACAAATATTAACAGAGAGAAATTTTTTTTCCTTTTTTTTTTTTTTCTCTCTTCTTTCCTCAGAGCAGTTTTTAATTAGAAATGGCCCAGAAAAAAGGACTGATTTGAAATCTTTAAACATGCCTACTTACCTTTCCGTTGATGAACTTTGATTCATTTTGTTTATATGTTCTCAGTATGTATGCAGGAACTACATTTGTGTGAAGTAAGTTTAAGGTTGTGCAATGTACATAATAAAAACGAGGTTTGCAGAAGTTGTTTCTGAATTGTGAGTTTGTGCTCTCTCTAGCCTGCCAATGGGCAAGGTTGTGGTACAGAACATGGATTTATTTTTTGACACTTGAGAACTAAGCAGAACAGTACAGTAAGTCTCTCCATGAAAGGAGAAACAGGAAAGGAGACAACCAAACTTCATTCCTTAACTTTTATTTATTCTGGTTAATGCCTTTGGGCAAAACTTAAAGTGGGCGGAGTGTGACTGGCACTGTAGACTGGTAGGATGCATCCTATCTGTACATGCTGAATAAAGATATATTGGCATTTTATAAAACTAGTGTTAGTGTATTTTTAAAAATAAACCTCAAAACAAGTATACAATTGTAATTTTATTGTGGTTTATATAATGTAATAAATTATAAGGGCATTTTAATATGCAAAAAGTATAATTTCCCAGCAATAAAGAGGTTAATTGGATGAAACAGTTCAGTAGCTTCAAAGAGCTAGTATGTACTGTTGTAGAAGAGCTTTGTCAGGCATTTATAAGAGGTAAAATACAGTGGGTTATAGGAGAGCAGAAAACCTCTATTCCTCTCAAAAACACAAATAGTTCAGGATGAGAAATGGCATAAACCAAGTATAACTCAGGTTTTTCATGGTAATCTATCCTACTCCAATATCTGGACACTGGATTTCAATATACTTTTTGCATAATGTGAAGAATTATAGCTCTAGAGCTTCTAGTTGTTGAATTTCGATAGTAATTGTTTCTGAATAGTTACTTTTTGCATATTAAAACGCACATCTAAACTATTAAATTATACAATATCAACATACGAACTGGTTTTATTTACTTAGCAACTGACTATCCCTTCTAAGTTCCATAAATTGAGGACATTACACACACAGATATATACAAAATCTTTTAAAGGATCTGCAGTACTCACAAAAACAGTTAAATTATAAGGAACTGTGCATGCCCAGGGGTTCACATCTGGTGAGTATGGGCCTGGCACACCCAGGGTCCTGAGCTGGCTACCATCATTTTTCTCTTTCTTGGTGATTCCCTTCTACTTTTAACTCTCTCTCAGGGTAACTCGAATTTTTTTTTTGGCTGGTGCAGCATAAGCCTCAGGCTTCCTTGCACCATATAGCTAATAATAAATAATGGCCCCAATATAATGTTTGTCATAGATATTTGTCACTTAATATTTATGACTAGAAAGGAAAAAATGTAATATATAAAAACTGACTTTTAAGATTTTTATATATAGTCAAAATAATAATGCCTGTTGGATTGTATTTCTTTAACAACTATAAGTCATATTTGGGAATATACATTGATCACATTCCCAAAATTTTTTGAGACTATATCTCATTCGTCATGATCAAATACTCTATTATGTGCCAAACTAAAGCCTGCCAACCATGGTTCAACCAGTTAAGAGCCTAAGGAAATATGCAAGGATACAGAAATGCCATTGTACAGACTGATGCATGTGAAAGTTGGTGCAAAAGAATATGCATCATTTATTATGTGAATGATCATTTTTGTCACATAGTGAAAGTTACTGTTTTACTTTCCACTACAATATATGTTATAATTAATTTATTTATAAACTACATATCCCACAGGAAGTTGGCTTTCTAATAATCAGGTGCACATCCTTATTAATAAATGAAAAATTAAAACAATAAATATAAGTAGTCAACCTTGCAGATTCAAATCCATATTCTAATAATATATATAATCCTTGACAATATAGTGGGTGGGTCACTTATCTGAAGAGGTCTGGGTTCAAATCCTATTGGAGAGGAGGAATTCTTATCCTTCTGCTGCTAGTAGTTTGACAGATAACTTTTTTTTTAAATGTTTGTTATGAAATCAAATTCTCTTATGTTCCTTTGCTCATCAATATTCTCTTATTTATTTATTTTTTATGTAAACCCCAAACACGAGAGGTATTAGAACCTATAGTATTTAGTATTTAGTACCGTGCTTGGGTTGGAGGTTGAGATGACGAAAGAAGATTTGTTGACATTGGACTTGAACTTCTGTAGACTGTAATTTTCAGGAAAGACATATGAAGGAAGGTTGTTCTAGAAAATGGCAGTTGAATGAATAAATAAGGAAGATGAAAAGTTTGTTCTGTGAGTTTGAAGTTGGACAGTAAATATATGTTGGCTGGTGGCGGCACGTGTTCGGACTGTTTTGAAAGAGAGACAGGAATAATAGAAGCCAATTCAAAAGAACAGTGCCCATGGAAATATCTGTAGAAGAGGCATGCAGCAGAAACAGTACATCTATGAGACAGTGAGTGGAGAGACTGTTAGAGAGGAGTCATTAATTAATCTAACTGCCCTGTTCTGAATGGAATCAAGAAGCCTGAGAGAGGTTTTGGGGGCACCACCCCAGATGTGGGAACAATATTCCATAGTAGGGGGGATTTGTGATTTGCAAACAGTGAACAGCTGCTTGGAAGAAAAGTAATGCAGAGAGCGAGAGACAAAGCAAAAGAGAAAACCAAGTTTTTTAGATACAGAGGAAGCAATATTTGTAATATGCTTGTGCCAAGAGAGATTAGAAGTCAGGGTAATCCCCAAAAGAGATATATCATTTTGCCTAGAAATCGGAGTGTCACCAAAGATAAGCATAGGAGCAGAAGAATCCTTTTTGCGAGATATAAGACAAGACTGAGTTTTAGAAGGATTGAAATCAACTAAGTTGTCTTTGCCCCACTGGAGATCGGCATTTAAGGAATTGGTAACAGATTTTTGAGAAGTTGATTGAGCAGGACAAGGTTTCTCAAAATGGAAAGTGGAATGCAATGTGCTATCATCGGCAAAACTATGGACAGGATTTCCAGTCAATGCAAGAAGGTCATTAATATACAAGAGGGAAAGAACTGAACCTTAGGGGACACCGGCATTAGTGGAGAAGTTAGAAGACAGAGAGCCATATACCATCACCCTCAGTGAACGATCATGGAGAAAACTGGATAACCAATTACAAAAAACAGTTGGTAAACCATAAGATGGAAGCTTGTTTAGGAGACCTTTATGCCTGGCAAGAGCAACTGCTTGTGTTTCACCGAACTTTTCCATTGAATTTGTCCATAAATGGGTAACATAAGCCAGAATATCACCAGTGGATCAACACTGACGGAGGGTTTCTAGGTAGTTTAAGAGTTGGCGATTAATTGATTTCTCCATTACTTTAGAAAGAGTAGAAGTAATTGTAATGGGATGATAATTGGATGGGAGGGATTTGTCACCCTTTTTAGGAACTGGCTGGATATGAGCAAATTTCCAAGCAGAAGGAAGAACACCTTTGGAATAAGAAAGTGAAAAAAGGCGGCAAAGAACAGGAGTAAGTTCAGGAGCATAGGTTTTGAGAACAAGTGGAGAAATACTATCAGGACCTGGAGCTTTCTTAGCATCAAGATCTTTCTGACATCCTTTTGACGGAAGACCACAGGAGGCATTGAATGGAGCATGCTAGGAATGGTGGGAGGTGTTTTACCAAGATCATTAATACATTAGTTGGAAAAAAAATGGAATGCCACAGGTCAGCTTTATTCTTGGCCGAAGTGACAATAGAACCACCTTGTTTGGAGAGAGGTGGGAGCAGAGATGGGCAAAAGTTGCAGCCAATAGCTTTGGCAAGAGATCAGAATGCTCGGCTACCATTAGGGCAAGAAGCAAGTTGTCTACTATTAGCCTGTTCAAACTCTAGTTTGGACTGAATAATAACTGCTTTACAATTGTTGCGAGCTTTGGTGTACGCAGAAAATGAAACTGGAGAATTAGAAACAAGCCAATTATGATATGCAACATTCTTCTCTTGGACAGCCTTAGCACATTTATTGGAAAACCAAAGTTTAGATAAAGGACGAGATTTTAAAGTGGACTGTGAGATAAAGGATTCCATTCCTGCAAGAATAATTTCACTGACACGATCTGAGCAAATGGTGACATCAGAAGTTTTGAAACAGTAATCCGACCAAGGAAAAGAAGAAAAGAAATCTCACAGGTCATTCCATTTTGCATTCTTGTAATGCCAAACAATACAAATTGGGATTAGCCATTAGATAAAGGCTCCATTGCAGAAGAGACAATCATGAAGTTGTGATCTGAGGTGCCTAAAGGACCTATCACTTCAACCATGTACTTAGAAGGGTTGTTTGTGAGAAAAAGATCAAGCGTGTTGGCTGTATGGTAAGGATTTTCTGGTATTCTTGTAGGTAAATGAACAATCTGTGCTAGGTCATTAGTAATTGCAAAAGCTTCAGCATCTAGACCAGCTGGGTCGGTGTGACAAGAAAACGGAAGCACTGGAGTTGTGAACATTAAAATCACAAAGGAAAATTACCTCTGTGTTAGGAAAGTTGGGCCAGAGAAAGTCAAGTTGCAAAGAGAGGAAGTCAAAGAGCTCCAAGTGATTAGTGGAGTTGGGAGAACGGTAGAGACAACAGATGAATTTGACACAATGAGGTAGAGAGATTTTAAGCCAGAGAAGACCGAAAAGAGGAGGTTCCAAATTACCAATTCTCTGACAGGGAATATCAGAACAGACATATGCCCAAATACCTTTGAGGCAAAAGGAATCATACAGCGAATAATTTGGGCAACTGAGATGAGCAGTAGTTGAATCAACCGATAACTGAGATTCTGTCAGAAAACGTACATGGGATTTGGCAGACTGCAAGTGGAAATGGACATCGCTGATATTAGAATTGGGACCACGTATATTTGTGAAATGAATTAGGAAGTGTTTGGGAGGTTTAGATCTTTTCGCAGATAAGCTTACTCTATTAGTTGGAGAATTCATGGTGTATTCAATAGTAAGAAAAAGTGGGTGGGACATGCTGTATGAAGTAATGAAATTTTTGGATATGACATACACATGGTAAGAATATACCCAGATCCTTGACATAACGTGGCCTCGATGATGCCCCCTGCATACACACTATCCAGACTCCGTCCAGTCACTATCTGGCAGGGTAGAGGTAGCAAGACTATACATTAGCTGATCCAGAAGCCTCCTAGAGAGTTACCAATAGGTTCGGTCCGGTGTACTAACTAGCGGCCGGCCTGTGAACACCGTTTTAGAGCTGTACCCTCAAAATGTAAGGAAGATTGGATCTTGCCACGATGTTCATCATAACCTCAAAATTCATCAATCATACTGCATGATGGAAGAGATGGGGAAGGGTTGACCAGAACTTAGCTCTGGAGACTAAACATGGGTTCCACCACTTCAAGCCTCCAATAAGCAAAGTGGTGGTATTGCACTGGTTGATGAGAGTCATCTACCACCTAGTACTGCCTGGTAACACAGAGGGGCGGCATTCCTTCATATGGTGTGGGCACTATACCTCGACCCCTTCTTACGTTGGTTTACACCTGGGTGGTCACCCACCATGTGCTTGGGCATGGAGGTTATACCCAGGATTACTAACAGTCTCACCATCGTGAATTTGCAAGCAGAGGATCTGGCTGTCACAGACCATCCGGACTTCGCCGAAATTGGATCCACTTGACTTGAATGTCATTCGAATATCAGTTCCATCAGCATTTTAGACTTGCAGGTAGCAAGTACAGCCTGTCTGGCATATCTAAGAGGGCGCCTCTGTAGCCAGGTGGGAAGGAGCAGCAGTGCATAGCACATGCTTCTTGATTAGACTGGGGTTCGAGCCAGTCACCACCAAATATGGAGGATGCGGAAAGGTCAGGGAATGACCACCGCACATCTCAGAGCAATATGGCCTTAGTTGCTAATGTTCTTAAAAAAAAAAAAATATATATATATCTAAGAGAATGTCTGTGACAATCTCAAGGACCTCTTAATGGTTACACAGCATTTTCTGCTTTTATTTTGATATACTATGAATTACAAGACATTAGATATTTAACAGATATCAGGTAGGCAAAAACATTTTTCTTCTGGGCAACTGCTATTCCCATGTGGTGTCTGTGAGGCATCAGCAGTAGGGCTAATCTTACATTACAAGTTTGGTTTAACCAGCTAAATGTGAACGGCTCACAAAAATAGAGATAGTCATGTTTTATCTGTCAGATGCCATGCGAGTGTTTGTGTTTCAATCCAGGGGGACCTTGAAAGTTATAAAATTATGATAAAAAAAAAAAAATTTATTTTTTATAATTAAAACAAAGAGGGCTGTCTCACAGATGTAATGCAAGCATCGTTGTTAAAATGAAGCATGAGCAAAAAGGTTAAGGGCCTCTTCAAATAGTCTCCTCCCCAGTTATGGGTTTTCAGTCCAAACCACATACAAAATCAGCATATAAACACCCAACAAACATGAATTTGGCATTCACGACCAGGATAGTCAATATGTCAGGAAATCACAAAAACAATGAAGGTTATCCCAATAATAATGCACAAAAATGGTTAATTTAAATTGAATTTATTTTATAACAATTTATATTAAAAACCTTCAATGCAGTCTCCTTTATGCCTTATGATTACTTTCCAACATTCTGGTAATTTTTAAATGCTGTTTAATAACTGTCTACTGTGTTGGGTCAAGCTGCACTCAACACTTGATAATCTTTATCTATACAGTAGTTCCCTGAGCTTGGGGAAAACACTAATTGCAAGGACCCATATCAGGACTGTGGGGGAAGGGAGATAGTGTTTCCCACTTTTAATTGGTGAAAACAAACTATAAACATTGTGATATGAGGCCTTGTGTTGTCATGGAGTATGAGCACACACCAGCTTTCAACATCTGCGGCCACTTCTGTTTAATCTTTAGGCATAATTTTTGATGAAATTTGCATAGTCTCCATTTACTGATCAGCAGCAATAATGCTTTCATAATTGTAGGCCATGACAACCATATGTTTCATCTTTGATTGTTGCTAATGACATTTAGAGGGATGTGGTGAAGTTGGTTGCTTCCACTGACTTGACTGTGACTTCTGTTCAGGTTCAGTCATGTGTCCATGTCTCATCAATGCCAACAACATGTTTTTAAAACTCTTCACCTTCTTATTGATAACATGTAAGTGCATTACATTTTCTTCACGTATTACTCATTGTTCAACTGACAGCAAATGTGGGACCCATTAAATCTACAAACTGTTTGTTTTTGTAACACCTCAGTTAAAATTTGGTGAATGGATGATTTCTTCACGGGTTGTAAATCTTTTTTCTTCCAAAATGATGATAATAATGACTGCCGATGTGTTATCCATGGATGTTTCAGTCTACCTGAGTACTGCTTATTTTCAACACCAGTGAAACCTTTGAGACCAACACAAAATTGTGCCACAATCTATTGACTCACCACATGCTTCCTACACCGATTCATAAATCTGCATCAGTGTTTTACCGCATAAATAAAAAATCTATGATCTGAAACTGTAATTTGACCTAAAGCAATATCACCATCCATTTTTAAAAGCCTCTACACAAACGTTCAGTGCAGGAGCTCTGTTTCAAACATACCAATGTTGAGGTTAAACTTCAAATTATCATCCTAATAAACGAAGGGGGTGGGTTACTCCAAATGTCACTTTTGGGATAACCCACATACAGTAAATAATATCGATTAACATATTTACATGCAATAGATTTTAAAAAGTGAGAATCCCACAAAGTTCCAACTAATATCATTAAAAAGAATCTTACAAATCAAATGACCTCTGTATTCTATCCAGTGTACATAAGTAACGGTCAGCCATCAATGTATTTACAGAAGGTTAAAAGTTCAGAGTTCAGATTTTGTTATTTTAAAGTGTGCAGGTTTGTTGAATATATTTCATAATGATTTGTTAATGGGATATATCCCATGAACATTGTTAACAAATAATGTTTGCATTACCAGATGTGTGATAGTTTTTAAGATTACCTAAAACAAAAATACACAAAAATAGATGAAAACATTTTTGTCTTGAGTAAGGATGTCTAAAATAGCCTGCATGGCAATAGGAAGGTTACAGCTATGAGAAAAAATATGAATATCACATAGTGTTAAATTTGGTTCCTTTTCACAGGGTATCCATCAGATGCTTTGTGATTCTAAAAAGATTACTGCAGTGAAGTGAAAACTGAAGTAACTATTATTAAGTAATAGTCACTTCACTTTAAAAAATCAGTTAAAATTATACCAGAATTATTTGATCTTTAGTTGTCTTTGCTAAAGCTTTTTGTTCCTCCTTTCCACAAACTAATTTTCCTTTATCACCATAACAAAATACTCAAGATCTTATCCTGTTATCATGCCTCTAAAAAAATTAGTATGAAGATGAGAAATTGCAGTGGTTCCTTATTTGTCCACCCAGGATCCTACATTTAATTCATAAGTATGTCCATTATGATGGTTTAAATTATGGAATAACACAATTTGCCTATATTCTCTCTATTCATACTGCCTTTCCAGTTGATAGAGGCAGGTAGCATCTTAAACTGTCACAGTCCAATTGTTGAAATTAAAACTCCATCTTTGGCTGCTCTTTCAGCAGCATGGTGAGAACGTAAATCAAGAAATGGAAACCAGTGAGAAAATAAGAACTTCAACCTAGTGCACCACTATGATGGTGTAATAGGGACAGCATTTCAGGCATTCACTGAAAAAGTGGTACAGCAAGTACCACAAAACATCTGAGAATAATCTGTATAGACTTTAAGGAAATAAAGACAGATTACACTCTACACAGGTTGAAGTGTTTATTTTCTCACTAATTTCCACCCCTGTCCTTTCTATCCCTGCTAACAATTCCTAAAGCTAATACTATCAGAATCACGAGGTGAAGTTAAGTTCCAGAAATTCTTGCTCCTAGTACTTATCCCTAACATGCTGATATAGAAAATAATCAAGTTAATGTATTGAGAGGACATTAGCAATTAATTAATGTATTTAATTAATTTTTAAGTAAATAAGTAAGTAAATATATTGAGAGGACATTCTCATGGTTTAACTAGTGTTATAAATAATACTAATTAAACCATGGGAACTGTTATTGAGTAAATTTTATTGTATATAAAGTATTACAATAAGTAATTAAAACTCACTTTCTAAAGCGGCGCCTCCATAGCCAGGTGGGCAGGAGCAACAGTGCGTAGCACACGCTTCTTGATTAGAGCGGGGTTCAAGCCAGTGCCCACTGCATATCCCCGGAGCAATATGGCCTTAGTTGCTAATGCTCCTAAAAACCAAATAACAAACAAACTTTCTAAAGCTACATAATAATTGTCAACCTGTCTGGATTCCATGTTAAATTCTGTCATCAGCCATAATCAGGAAAGACTGAAAGCTAGTACTAACCATACAGGGAGATTTCCCATCCTAACCTAACCAGGTAGGACAAAAGGTTCTACTCTATTATGTATGAATTCATCCTAATTCACTATGGAATCCAGAAATTTAGCAAATTATTAAGTACAGGTAGTTCTCGACTTTACGAGTTAATTCGTTCCTAGCATGCGCTCGTGAAAATTCGTAAAGCGGGAATTTATTTCCCAATAGACATAATGTTAAAAATAGGAGTTAGACGATGAAATTAGTTTATGCTTAAACAATGGTTGATTTATCGAAAGAAATGAAAACGTAGCCTGTAAAATCAAGCAAATTATAATAACAGAGAAATTATTTACGACAGTATAATAACAGAGAAATTATTTACAAAGAATTATAATAACAGAGAAATTATTTACGACTTACAAATGTTAAAGAATGTTTATTCTTCATCATCATCATCGACTAAATGCACTCGTTGATTTGTTGCACAAAGAGTCGTCGTCTTCAGAAATGCTCCAAGAGGCATTTATTTCCAAGATAATCTTCTCTTTTCTTTATAAATTTCAATAGCATGCATAAGCATTTTTTAATGGAATGCACAAATTGCAACTAACACGATTTGCACGGAGTAACAAGTTTATGAAGCTTAAAAAAAAAAGGAATGAAGAGAAGATTCTGAAATTTTATTTGTGTTTTTTATACAATTGAAGATTTCAGTAAAGGGGAAACACATTCCACCATAATAACATAAAAAAATCCACACAATTTCAGCTATTGGTATTTTTGCAAATGCAATCACATTGAGTTTACTACCCTTTTATAATTGCTTGCACTAACAGAAAAGCCCAATAAATGGGAAAGTGCAAATTGTTTTTTACTGTTTTATGGTGGTGACCTCAGAAATGTGCTTTTAGAAAAATATCACAAAGGCGTTCAAAATTGATTATTATAACGGGAACATATGATAACGATGAAAGGGTAGTGCATTTTAATGAATTTTTGAATTGGTAACTAATACAATTTACAAACCACCCTCACAACCATTTATATGGCCTTAAGGTCATGCTCGTGACCTTAAAAATGACATTTTAGAGAGATTGAAGATTTCAGTAAAGTTATAATTAATAAGTTATAAGTAAAGTTATACTTAAAGCTTAGTTATACAGCAAAAATTTCAACTTAAGAGATCTTGAAACAAATTGCCGAAAGACAATGTGTTATTGGGTTCAATGTGTTATTGTAAATCATTACGATATTTTAACAATACAATGGTGTCTCTGGAACTGATTAATATCATAAAGCGGGGTAGCTATACCATGTGGTTTGGAATGCGGTATTTATGAATGTTTAACATTCATTTTTTGTAATTAATGTTCATACTTGGGGGAAAAAACTTGTAAACCCGGGAACTCGTAAAGCGAGAACTGCCTGTAGTTCCATTGTGTGGGAGTTTAACTTATTCATTATAATACTTTATACACAATAAAACACTTGATAACAATTGGTGTGGTTTAATTAGGGTTACTTAAATTTCACATTAATCATAGCTGATTTAAAAATTCTGACCCCAATGATGAGTTTCAATCCCAATTATTAATTGCAATCTGCACCTTATTAAGGTGCAGATGAAATCCCCCATAACAATGCACTCACATTTAATTGCCCATTCCATTTGTAAGATAAAGGCTCTCAATCATACTCTTTGCATTTACCTGTTCTGTAGTGTATACCCACCTTCATTTTTACTGTTTCCTGCAACTCAGACTCAATGCTGCTACAATGTGTTACTGTCAAATCTGGGAATGCTCTTATCGTGCACAGACTACATTTGATAAGTGATGCGATTCTCATTTTTGACCTATATCACTAAAATGATTCTGTATCTCCCCTCCCCCCCAATTAGCAGTTAAGACCTTCCCCAGTGGCATAAAAAAATACCCTTCCACTACCTCTAACTTCCACCTCTACAAACTATAAAATAGATATCTTCTGCCTAATAGGCCAGTTCAAGCTGTAAAAATTTTCACACTCCAATAGCCTTGCAGATTCCCACAAGTCTTGAGTAATCCACAAGGCATGTTTTCTTATTATCATTAGTTTCCGCATGAATATGCGGAAACTAATGATAATAAGATAATAATAATAATAAGATAATAATACAGGGTGAGTCTAACTTATGGTTTCTTTCTTTCTAAAAAGTTAGATTTTAACTTTCTTGTGATAGCAAGTAGCCACAGGGATTGGGTAACTGTACTTACTGTTATTACCTGTCTACATCTTGAGCCAGTCAATGAGATATGTCCAAGGTGCAAGCTAAAAGTTTCCGGACTGGGTCAATAAAATTAATCTAGACTTATATCAGTTACATTAACCCCACACAAACACAAATCGATTCCAGTGCTTCTTCCACTGTTTGAAGTATCTATGGAACTTCCTGTTTTGTGATGTCCAACACTTTCTTTAGTTCAGCTGGAATCTCTATTAGTGTCTTTGAATCCTGGTCCTTTTAACTGGATTTTTATTTTGCGAAACAGGAAGAAGTCACATGGGTCAGGGGGTGAGACCATCGCCATCATTTGGTTCTTGGCTAAAAAAACTTCTGAATTGACAAAGCTGTGTGTGGGCTTGCTCATTGTCATGATCTAGAAGCCAATCCCTAGTGCACCATTTTTCTGGGTATTTTCTCTTGATATCCTTCCTCAAATGCCTTAGGACCCCGATTAGAACTGGTGATTTACAGTTTGGCCTGGTGAAATTAACTCCTGACAAACAATTCCTCATTGTCGAAGAAAACAATTGGCATACTCTTGATGTTTGATTTGACCTGTCTTGCCTTTTTTGGACTTTTCTGAATCATAACCATACACTCAGCTTTCATCTCCTGTTATGACCTTGTTGTTGTTTTTTGTGGTTTTATGGTGCAAAAGCTGCTTTGGCTATATTGCACCTGTTATGTTTCTGTTCTTTCCAGCCTGTGCTTGCAGGTACCTGCATACAGAAAGCTGGTTTGGTTTCTGTTTGTCATTCAACAAACAGACACAAATTCTTCAGCAATCTGCCTCACGTTTAAATTTTCAGTTAATATGTGTCAACATGTACTGCACAAGCCAAAAATGTCACAAGTATCATTAATTGCATACCAACTGCCCTCATGGATGACTTGATGCACTTTTCAACAGTCCAACTTGATGATGGACAACCCAAGTGCTCAAAATCCTCAACCAAAGTATAACTGCCTTTGGAAATGGAAATACCATTAAACAGTTTTGTGTTTTACTTACCATCACCAAATACTTGGTTAAGTCTCCGAAGCTGTTTTTCCAAATTTATGACAAAATTTGATGCAAATTTGCTGCTCTTTAACATCTGCTATCCCACTCAGCTAAAAAAAATCACAAGACACTCAACAGAAACACACTTAAACACCAACTGCACAAAAGCAGAATATCCTATTGGCCAAAAACTGTCATCGGCAAACTAATTCACAATGAATTAGATCAGAGGCATCTAATTTCCATCTGTTTGAATGCCCTGATGGAAACATTTCCTATGTTCTTTGCTCACATAATGCAGATCTGGTCTGAAAAATCCGAAGTCAAGCACATATAGTTCCAGTCTTCCATAGTGGTCATCTTTCCTACCCCCAATAAGCTCTAAGAAGCTAAACGTAAATGCCTGCAAGGTATTCTTTTCAACAATCGGTAATTTTGATTTCCAGTTCTAGATGCCAGCATCTGCTCAACTTGTTTCTGGTAGCAGGCACTGTGGTTCAACAAATATATTCACTGACTTCAGACAATTTTGGTTAACACCGAGCATATAAGCTAAAAGGTATTATTCTGAGGATCCAAAGCTTTAACATTGCGCTTCACTAGCCCTAGCTTAATGTGAAGTGATAGAAAGAACTTGTATGTTTGCATTAGAGCAGGGATTTTCAACCTTTTTAACCCACAAAAACAGTCCCTTTAAAAAATGCATTTTTCCTTCATCAACCCTCTCATCCAAAAAATACACATATTGTAATTTTAATAGCTGGATTATTAGCAGCAGTTAATCACTGTTACTAACAGCACAACACAGATATATAATGAGTAATAGCCATTTGCTGGATTATATTGCTTCTTTGTATAGTTCTGCTGCCCAGCAGTAAAATTAGCATACCAAATTGCTAAAACCAAAAATTAACAAGGTCAATGTTCATAGTTATATTTTAAATCCTATATTATTATATCTTTATATTTATTATTATATCATTATATAATTTGACCATTGACCCCTTGGCATCTATCAACCCTGCTTTCAAGATGGCTAACCCCATTGGGAACCCTGGACTTGGGTTATTAACTGCATTGTGTTAAATTGTTGAATTCCAGTCTGGCAGGCCATTCTTTTCTTAAACAGTGTAGGCCTTTTGCTCTGCTGTTCTACAGACAGAGGAAGCAAAGATATCTTAAACTTTTACCAAGTGTTACCTTACAACTCAAAAAGGAATATTGGATTAAAGCCCCTACAGACATCCCCATTCTGTGATTTCATAGTTAATCTTTCCAATAAATTCCTCATATTTTTACAGTCTTCCTTCATATGGAGTAGTAAGCTATAGGAATTGAAGGAAATTTATTCCCATTAACAAATGTGACTCTGCAGCTTGTGATTAATACCACCTTTTTTCAAAAAGACCATTCATATATTTGGGAAGTAGCACAAACAATCAGCAACTATGTAGAAAGATGCAAAAGTGAGATCCCATTCGTGTATACTGATGTCTCTCAGATAGGCCAGTAAATTCCAATCCTTTAGATGAGATGTCAAGAGCTCTTCAGATTTGATACCAAATTATCTTTCTGAAATATCTTTATATACTGAAGAAGTTGGTTAAAAATTGCATCCAGAAATGGCCATGCATATATATAGTCCAATTTATTTTATATTTCTGTTTAGAAGAATAAACTTTAATTTTAACACAGAGTTGTGTGCTTTATTCCCAAAAGGACACCAAGTTAGCAAACCTGAGAGCCATACAAAATAACCTTCAAATTCATGAAAATTGTAAAAGATAATCTCCAAGGACTTTAAAGCTCCATTAATATATATTGTTTTCCAAGTAAAAAAAATTTATACAAGATAAAAAAATACTGAGCTCAATCCTTTTAAAATGAAAATAATTTTAACTACACTTAACAAGTAAAGAAATATATAAAAGCAGTACAGTTATGAAAATATTTTGATAGCAAATATTGATAAACATTAAAAGACAGAAGGAGATTATGACCAATTCTTAACTTCTTATATCAAAGCTAATTATATGTATATATAAAGATATTGTTTGTGTTTAGGCTACTTGTTTAATCTTTTGAAACTAAAAAAAACTGTTAGCATTTTTATAATACGGGATGGAACGACTGTCTCTACAGTTTCAAATAAAGCTCATCAGAGTCTATCTTGCTTATTTGTATCTTTAGGCTATTTGTTGTTGGGCCTTCTGGTCATATTTGGGTTGAAATTTTTGAATTTGATGTTAAAATTGGAGTGAGTATTACTATTTAAATTTTATGATTTCTAAATTAAAATTTTGCCTGATCAATTGCTTTTTTTTTTCTCTCTTAATGGGGAAAGTTGTTCCTGTCTTCAGTTTAGTCTTTATTTGAAAGTAAACAAAAATAATGAAATAAATAAATGGAATGTTATGTGATGTTCACTCTTCAGTACATGTGATTAACTGTGAATGGCTTGTTACAAGTTCAGTTGTGTCACATTAGGATTAGTAGAGGCATTTGATGCAAGAAAGCAAGCTTATGCAGCATCAGCCAAAAAAAAAAACCCACTTCCACTTCACCCCTCTGTTCGTTCAAAATACCTGTCCAGCTGAGCCTTAAACTTATTTAGGCTATCAACCTCCACCACAAGGGATGGAAGTCTGTTCCACCAACCAACCACCTGCTGGCTAAAGGCAAATTTCCGCACGTCTATCCTACCTCTGTCTTTCCTCAATTTGAATTTATGCCCTCTCAGGTGATTTTTCTGAGCTAGAGGAAGAATCCCATCAGCATTGAGCATGCTTAAACCATTCAAGGCTTTATACACCTCTATCAGATCACCTCGCTGGTGCCTAGTCTCCAGACACTGTAATTTGCAAAACTTAAGCCTTTCTTCGTAAGAGCACCCCTTTGTTCCATTCACTAATCTTGTTGCCCTTCTCTGTACTCGTTCCAGCAGCTCTACATCCTTCTTGAAATGAGGCCTCCAGACCTGTATACAGTACTCTAGGTGTGGCCCGACCATCGCCTTATACAATGGAATAATCACCTCCTTATCCCTGCTGGAAAAATTCCTGTATATCATTGACAATACTCCATGAGCTACTCTTGCCGCCCGTCTGCACTGCTCAGAGAACTTCATATCTGCCTGTACAACCACCCCCAAGTCCCTACCACTGTCAGTGTAGTACCACAGAGTTGATACGTTGCTCTGGGGTTGCTGTTTTTCCCATGTGTAGTACTTTACATTTGTCAATGTTAAACTTCATTTGCCACCTCTCAGCCCATCTGCTCAACCTTTCCAGATCCTGTTGCAGCAGCATAGTGTCAGTAGTGTCCTTGACAACCCTGCCAACCTTTGTATCGTCTGCAAACTTGGACATTAAGCCCGATATACCATCATCAATATCATTTATAAATACAGAAAACAATAATGGACCCAACACTGAGCCCTGAGGGACTCCACTAATAACATCAGTCCACAATGAGCAATGTCCATTGATTACCACTCTCTGTCTTCTCCCCCTCAACCACTCCTTTATCCATAGCAGCAATTTGCCTCCAATGTCACACTGCTCCAATTTGTGTAGCAGTCTTCCATGTGCAACAGTATCAAAAGCCTTTCTAAGATCCAAGTATATAATATCAAAGTTATTCCCTGCATCCAGTTCTTTTGTGACTGCATCATAGTATCCAATCAAGTTGGTCAGGCAAGACTTCCCCTTAACAAAACCATGCTGTGTCTGAGCTATAACTGAAGTCTTGTCTAAATGATCCTGCAGTGCTTCTTTAACCAGTGCCTCCATTAATTTTCCTGGAACAGAAGTTAAGCTCACAGGTCTATAATTACTTGTGTCAGCCTTTGATCCTCCTTTGTGAATTGGGGTCACATTTGCACATTTCCAGTCTATGGGTACCTCCCCTGAGTCCAAGGAAGCTCTCATAATTATGGCTAAGGGTTTGCTTACTTCCTTTGCTGCCTCCTTTAATATAACTGGATAGATCCCATCCACCCTGGGTGCCTTTCTTGTGTTTATCTTCAACAGTTTCTCCTCCACTTTACTCCCAGTTATTTCAAGATTCTGTAGCTTACTGCTAGAGTTGAATACACCTCTGGCATTCCCCTCGCTGAATAACTCCTCATGTGTGAATGTCGATGCAAAATATTCATTTAGTTTGTTGGCTACCTGAGCAGGATCATCAACACTTGACCCATCAATATCGAGTGGACCAATCTGATTCATCCCCTTCCTTCTAGAGTTTACATAAGTAAAGAACTCTTTGCTGTTTTTCTTTGCATCCCTTGCCAAGGATTTCTCGTAATCTGCCTTCGCCTGCCTAACCTCCTTTGTAACTTGGTTGCATATCAACTTGTATCTATCATAGGCTTCTGTGTCATGTGTTAATTTGTATGTATCCCATGCATTTTTCTTCTCTGCCATATGCCTCATTAGTTCATCTGACATCCATTTTGGCCTAAACCTTGAACAATATTTCTTAGTTGGTATGTAAAGCCTAGTAGCTTCCAAGATAAGTTCTTTGAATGCTTCCCATTTAGAATTTGCTGTTGGTAACATCATCAGTTGGTCCCACTGTATAGAATTTAAATACTGTCTCAGTCCATCGTAGTCACCTTTACGGAAGCAATAACCCTTCCCTTTACCCCTAATGGTAGTTACCTCTTTGAGTAAATCCCACTTCAGCACACTGTGATCACTGCCACCTAGTGGTTCATTTATCTGCAGATTCTTAATGCATGAAGAATCACTGCTGATAATCAAATCAAGAGTATTACTCCCTCTAGTTGCCTCCCGAACATGCTGATGTAGAAAACAATCATCCAGTAAATCCACAAAAGCCCTGCTAGTGTGTGAGTAACCAGCCCCCAAATTCCAGTCAATATCTGGAAAATTAAAATCTCCCATTATAAGACACTCTGATTTACTGGCCCACTCTATTTCCCTGTACAGTTCCTTATTATACTCATCAGAGTCATTAGGCCTATAGCACACTCCTACTCTCAATTTTGATCTCCCAATGTTTATGTCACACCAAACTGACTCCACACTGCACTGTCCAGCGATGTCGACTGGCTTCACTTCCTTGGTTTTTATGTGTTTCTTAACTAATAGCATAACCCCTCCCCCCTTCCTATCCTGTCTATCCTTTCTGTAGACGTTGTACTCCCCAAATTGCAGTTCTGCATCCCTTATATCTGTGTGACACCACGTCTCTGATATCCCAACAATATCTGCCTTCGATGTTTTGAGCAATACCTCAAATTCATCAAATTTATTTACTAAACTCCTAGCATTGGTGTACACGCAAGTATACCTGCACCTGTTTCTATTCTTAGCTACCCTAACACAACCCATGTGTTTACTTGTACCGCAATGGCTCCCAGCAGTCTCTGAAATACCATGCATCTTGTTTTTCAGGCTTCTGCTCATTCTAATAGAAGCAGTGCAAGAATCTCTTTCACCTCTGCCAGTGGCTACTGTCAATCTATTGCATCTCCTGCATCAATGCACCAGATGTGTCAATCACATCTCCTGCATCTACTGTTATTTTTTATTTTTGCTCCAAATAAAATCAGTTTAAATTCATTTCTGCAGTACAGAGATGATGTTTTTAGACTGAAGATGGGAAATTACTTTTCCTATTGAGAAAAACACAGTTGATTAGACAAAATTTTAATTTATAAATTATAAAATCTAAATGGTAATATGTAATCCAATAGAAAAGATCTAGATATCAAATAGCTTAAACCTGAAAATAAGCAAGATAAGACACTTTTAATTTAAATACCATGTATATCTCTGTATAAATGAAAGGCAGAAACATGAATTTATTGAAAATTATACTGCATAATATCATTTGTTGCTATTTGTGAGCATATTTTCATGTTTTTCATTTTCTTTTCTTTGTTTCATTTCCTCATAATATAAAGCAGGATATATTTGTTCTACCCCATATTTCTCTGAGGGCTACATTCCAAATGTCAAAGAACTGAATGAGGTGTTTGCAAATTAATGCTTGACTGCCAGTTGATATTTACTATATTTCACTCCTTACGCAAAATAATAAAATTAATATATCCAGCAATTATTTTATTTTTTACTGCTGCTTTGGTGTTGTGCAGGGACTGCATTTAATAACTGCAAAAAGAAAGCACAGACCTTATCAAAGAATTCTTTATAATACAGCTGTCACTTTATACAGAAGGATCTGAAAATATGGCAGAACTATGTTCCAAATTTCTTTAGTTTGAGTGCTGGTGGAAGCCGATTCATTATGTCATGAGGTAAGATTTCTACTGCAATCATCAAATCATCTTCTAAACTGTCAAATGCCATCAGATGCTATCCAGAAAAGAAAAGTTATTACTAACTAAAAAAAAAAAAAAAAAAAAAAACTAATTTTAATAATTTTTTTATATAATAAAGTTTAAAACTTTGCAAGGCAAAATAAACAAATATGCAGCCTACTTACATTACCTACATATACATAAATAGGCAGATTGAGCAACAAATTATGGTTGCATGCATGTCATAACAGGCAGCCAGGAAAAGTTGTGCTGGATGAGTGTGTTTTGTGAATCTTACCTTACACTGTGATTTGCTCTTTTCTTCTTTGTATCATGTAAAACTCCTTGTCCCTCTTTTTTGCTCTTGGTAGTGATTTCTCAAACTCAGCCATTACCAGCCTAACCATTTTGTAGTAATATTACAGATCGACTGTTTTTTGTTCCCCCCCCCCCTATTAATTAATCACTTCTATATTCATCCATTCTGGAATTCTTACACTACATTTTCTTCATGATACATACATGAATTCATTTGTAGATTCTGTTATAGCACCTTTAAAATTATTCCATAATTTGCCTGTATTACCCTCCCCATATTATTTTCTCAGTTGATTAATGCCCCATAGCATATTAAACTGTCTCCTTCCCTGAAATAAAAACCCCTGGCCTTCCTTTAACAACAGAGACCTCACCCATCATCAACTACCTTAGCACTTCATGATCACTTCTTTGCAAGGGCTCCTATACTTTCAACCCTGTGAAACTATTAGGATAATGGATGATAATAAAGTCAGGATATTCTTGCTCCTAGTACTTTTCTTGACATGCTGATATAGACAAAATCAATCGGTTGATTTAAAAATTTTAAATTCCATAGTGAGTTTCTCTCCCAGTTGCTCCAATCAATAAGGGGCAGACTGAAATATCCAATAAGTCATTCACATTTATTCACCCATCCATCTCTTGCATCAATGATCTTCATCTCCTGCCATACTAAACGCATTCCACTGAATGTCTCCATTGCAACAGAAGAACATCAGAGAAATCCTGAACAATCTTGATGCCAAGTCTCTAGATCCTGATGGCAATTCTCCACTTGTTTGCAAAACCTGTGATTCAAAGTTTATTCCTGTTTTGTGTTCATTTTTATCAACAATCTTATTCCACTAGTGTTTTTTATTCTGCATGTAAATTTGTTCATACCTGGTTAGTTTCTAAAATAGATACAAACCCCTTCCTTTTAGTTATCATTCCATTGTGCTTCCCTCAACTCTTTCCAAAGTAATGGAGAAATTTGCCAAGTGCAACTTTTACAATACCTTAAAATCTTCCATCTAATCAACAATCCCAATATGGATTCCATAAGTGTCAATCCACTGGTGATAGTTTAGCTTATGTTACTTATCCTTGGACAAATTCAGTGGAAAAAGTCGAGTTAAAATGAAGCAGTTTCTATCAACATCTCTAAAGGTTTTTGATTGTGTTCAGCATAAAGGTCTTCTAAACAAGCTTCCATCTTATGGTCTCTCTTCTCTTTTGTTTACGATTCAGTAGCCAGTCTTCTAACCTCTCAACTAATGCTAATGTTTCTCCAAGGTTCTGTTCTTCTCCTAACCTTTTCCTCTTGTATATTAATTACTTTCTTCCACTAACTGGAAATCCTATCTATAGTCTAACGATGAGTCTCATGAGAAACAGTCTGCTTCTATGATAGTCTTCAGTAACACTCAGGTTTCTAGATAAAACCACATAGCTTTATTGGAAATAACCTTGACTTCTAACCCTTTTTGGCATAAGCATACCATAAATATTGCTTCCTTTGTATTACAAAAAATTAAATTTCCTTTTTGCTCTCCATATTACTTTCCTTTACTGCCTTAGTACTAATTTGTTCACACACCTTTGGGGGGGTATCCCCAAAACTTCTCTAAAGCTCCTAGACTAATGACCTATCTCTCTTACAAACTCTCTCTATACTCTATAAACATCCAGTTTCTGCTGAATGCCTTTTCTATAGTTATTTCCACTAGTACTGTTCCTCTGAACTGGCATTTTTAACTCCCCCCCACAACAAGGTTGAACATATACCTCAACTAGTCAATACACATTCACTGTTCAACTTCAAACTCACATAATTAACTTTTCCTCATCTTTTATCCCTTATATTTCTGTTCTTTGGAACAACCTTCCTTCATATGTTTTTAAGAAATTCATGTCCAATGTCAACAAGTATCTTCTGTCTTCTCAACCTTCAATCCATACACAGTACTAAGGTACTACAGGTTCTTATACTGTCTGTGTTTGGGATTTACTGATTTGTCTAATCTGTCTTTAAATTTATTTAAACTAGCCACTTCCACAACACCAAGTAGAAGTGCATTCCAGCAATTTCAATTACTTGCCAGAAAATCTGCAGTTGAAAGCAAATTTCCACACATGTTCCTGCAACCTCCCTTTTCCAATGTAGATTTGTCCTCTTGTGCATGTCAAAAAAAAAAAAAAAAAAGTAAAAATTCCACTGGAATTTAATTTACTAACCCATCCAAAGCCTTAAATGCCTCAATCACATCTCCTTGCAGATGCTCTGGTTCCAGATGCTGCAATTTACAGAACTCAACTTTTTCTTCCTTGGTAAGAGTGTTCCCTGCACCCATTCCAACAGTTCTACATCCTTCTGCTAAAATGAGACCTCCATACCTGTATGCTGAACTCAAGATGCAGTATAACCATTGTATTATGTAACAGGACAATCACCTCTTTTTCCCTGGAAATATCCTGTATATCACTGAGAGAGCCCCATGAGTTGCCTGCACTGCCTAGAGAACTTCATGTTGGACTGTACAATTACACCCAAGTCTTTTTCATTCTTCACTACCTTCAGTTTGGTACCACCCAAATCATAAGCTGGGGCCTAACACCAAATCCTGAGGAATCCCACTCATATACTTTCTACAGAATGCCATTTTCAAATTATTTCTTTCTGTTACTTCTTCCACTTGCCATGTCATACCATACCAATCCCAGTACTGAAAATAAAGCTAGAGGTTTAGCACATTTTGCTTTTCTACAGCTAGGAAGCAATACAGTCAGAATAAAGCCTAAAATGTGGCAATATCTGTGTGCAGGTGTTTAACCTCAGTCAGGCCATTTTGCAAAACAAGTCCTGTTACGCTGTATATACTTTTGTACTTGAAGTGCATGAAAATGCAATGAATATCTGTTAAAAGGTTTTTATAGCAGAGCATTTTTTTTTTTTTTTTTTTTTTTGATTGACTTGAAAGCATATGTGCTGGTGAATTAAGCAGTAAAACAATTTGAAAATGAATTCTGATAACCTTAAAATGTGCAGTACAGATGTTAATGATTTTTCACCAGACTGGTAGTAGTGGTATCAAGCACACAAGTTACCCAAAAGAAGAAGATAAAGTGTCACCAACATCCGTGGGAGAGGTCTCTGATAAAATTCTGGTCTCCAGAGAAGAGTTGTGGTATTATGAAAGAACTGAACATGAAAAGATATTTAACTCCAGAGAATGGCACAAATACTAGATACTTTTTACATTGGACTTGACCCTGAGAAGAAAGAGATGGACCATGCTGTTCACAAATCCTAATGATGCATTATGAAAATTAAAATTTTCTTTGAAACATTTGATTTTCTGATGAATTTTAATGCACTATTATTAAGATACAGTAAAAAATAACACTTTCATAAGAACTGAAGTCAAATGAACTTGTTGAGAATCTTTGCACAATGATAGTGTGTCATTACCATCACCAGGAGCATTATAACATAATTGTGATCATAATCAGTGATAAACTGAAATTATTTTGGCTCTCTAGGTACGTAAGCTTCAAAAGACAATGGTTTCAACAGAACAATTCAATATTCCAAGCAGTGAGGCTGGCCCTGGCAGCACAAGGAGCATTGAGCATACAGGTTAATCAAGCACCCCAATTACTCAACCCTCCTCTTTTTTGCAACTCCAAGTCTGTTACATCCAATGGGTGTATAGGTTGGAATGACTTTTCTTTTAATGCTTACTTGACACCATTAATCCACTTTCCTCTTGCTTATTACCATTAATTTTTGTTTCAAACATATGTTTAGCTAATCACCCTTCTCTCATCCCTTATACATGCTTATATCATCTTAACTTTGCTTCATTTACCTTTGAATGAATGTTATTCCAAGATCTTACTTCCTAATTTGCAATATATTCCTTGCCATTGCTTCCATCTATTAATTATATTTATTTTACTTAAAACTCTCATTTCTGAAGGTTCCAGTTTTTGATCAATCAATTCCTTAATTTCTTACCCAGCTCAGCTCCATAAGTTAAAATTTGCTTAAAAACTGTTATAAACAGTTAATTTCTCTTTTGCTCCAAACGACTATTCTTAGATACACAAAATTACTGATTTATTTCAATATTTGGTTTATTCAGTCTACAGAAGTTTAACAAGGGGGGGGGGGGGCTCAAAGGACAAAATGAGTAATTACAAACATGTATACTTGACTTCTAATCCAGGGGAAAATGGAGTCAATAGTTAACGAAATAATGCAGGATCATCTTGACAGGAATGTAGTTATATGAGACAGTCACATCATGAATTTTAAGGGAGATCTTATCTGACTTATCTGATTAGCAGCAACAAAGTAAATGTATGAAAAATATATTGTACATGTCAATAAAACTCATCATTCCTTGGCATTTGTGGATCTGGTACGGTAGCACCAAATTTCTGTTAGTCCTATCATGTCAGCATTAGTTGTCCTAACAAAGAATTCAGACTCACCTATTTTTTTACAACTCCTAACACTGTTCTAAATATTGTTCAGGATAAGTTTTTTTGTACTCTTTACTACCCAAACTACATTTGTTGTCCTCCTGTTCATTTGAAACTTCATTATCCTCTACACATCCTTCCAATGCCAGGAGACTCATTGGCTTATGCAGTTTCACACAAGAACCCTTAAGACATATGCAAGTATTAAATCGATGCATATCATCAAGAAAATGAATATCTCCATTTCTTCTGTCTCCTTCCCACTGCTAAGAGTTTCTTCTCAATCATTAAGATCTCTTCAAACACCCTTGCACCACCCCTGTTCAAATATATTCTATCAGTGCAAAAAGGATTTCTCCTAGTTTACTCATGGTGAGCCACACAAAAATTGCTGAGTCCCTCAATTTGTATACCATATGATAATTATTTTTAGGCACATTAGCATATATGTGTGAATGTGCCTATTGTCTTCACTATATCCATCCATTCACTATATCCATCTACATGTAATAACTAAACTCCCATTGGACGAACTTTCGTGAAATTTTATATTCACTCTTTTCAAACAATTTTTAAAGCTATCACAAATTTCATTAAAATCAGACTAACAGAAATCCAACAATTATTTCTTTGTCCATTCATCTGCATGTAATAACTTGACTCCCTATGGATGAGTTTTCATTGAATTTTACATCTCTCTTTTGGGGAGCTTTATAAAGCCTCCCCAAACATCATTAAAATCAGGCCAATAGAAATCCAGCAATTATTATTATTATTTTTTTTTCATACATAGCACATAGCTATCCATACATCATATATAGCGCTGAAGCATTGGATATTATGTTTGCTGCCATACACCGATTGAAGGAATGAATGGACAATATAGCTGATGCACAGAAACAAAGTGTTCTCAGTTCCCTTAAAAATTGGTGCTTTTTGCTTGTTTTTTGTTATTGGTTTACTAAATACATAAATCATGAATTATTACTATTTGATTATTATATTAATCACAGCAGAAACAATAAATACATATTATATTTCAATGGTTATTAAAATCCAGGAAAAAATAAGCACACTGCATTACAAAAGCATTGACATTGCAACACAGTTGTTTAATTTGTTAAATTACAGAGCCTGAAATGAATGTTGCATTTCATGTGCTGTTGATTATAAAGTATTACAAAACTGGAGTGAATATTACATTGGAAGATATGTACAGTGAATTAAAAACAATTACTTTTATATATATCATTAGTCATTTAGTAATTAATTTGCAACAACATAATTAGTAATTCACTTTTCAATGCTATTAATCACAGAAAAAGAAAAAATTCTGTTTATTTAAGAAATAAAAATCTAACATGCCTGAAATTTAATGCACTGTATTAAACAATTATATATATATATATTAGTTCCAAAGTTATAACTTTGGAACTAATATATAACTAATATATGCAATGTCAATGTTTTCTTTATCACGTTTATCCAACAATTGCTAGATTTTAAGTAATAAAAAATAATTGGCATATAACTGATAGAAACTAACAATAAATTTTTAAAAATAGCAGAGTTCTAGTAATAAGTGTTCTATGTAGTTAGGTGGAGTTTTTTTGCTATAACAAGTACTCAGCATGTAATACTTGTAAGTGCTTTGTAGATGACACAACACAACAAACAAAAGTCTACTATTGAAAAAGACAAAAATTTTTGTATGCAGCATCAAACTCAAAACATTTTAGTCAATTCACATCACTACCTAATAATTAAACTGATGGGGTGACCTTAGAAGAGAAACATACCTGTACAGAACTATTTTAAGTAATAAAAGTGGCTACCCAGAAATAATTGTGAAGACTAAGCAAAAATTATGAGAAATTCTAGCTATTCAAAGTAAGATAGAAGTGTAAATCATGAAATAAACAGACAAATAATCAGGAACCATACTTATTATTATTTTTTTTTTTTTTGGTAGTTGTTGGCGCAAAGGCTTCTGTGGCCATAATGCACCTCCCAAGGTTTTTGCAGTACTTTGATCCAAGGCCGAGGCGGGAATCGAACCCGCGACCTTTGGGTTGCCAGGCAGGCACTTTACCCACCCGGCTAGCCCGGTCGGCACTTATTATTTGAAAGGATCATCAGTGCCATTATCAATACACTAATGATCATTGGTAATTGTATGTAAGAATGAAGGAATCCAGTGAAATAACCTGATGTCTGATCAGGTGACATTCTAATTCAATTCTCCCAAGAAGAATGTGAAAACTGTAATTTGTGGAACAGTCTTGTGAATTTCTGGATACTCCACAACAAATTCAACAATAGTACAAAGCTTCCTGTCCTGGAGTTTCGAAAGATTATAAAAGGATTCTGGAAAAAGTACAGGAATCCCTCGATTAGCATGATTAATTGGTTCTGCAAAAATGCCGCGCTATGTGAAATCGTGCTAATCGAAGTTAATAATCAATACAAAATAGCCTAATTTGTTCCAAGACCTACTCAATATACCAATCAATATTTTTAAAAATACATTTTTTATGGCAATTTAATGTACAGCAGTATAAAAGCAAAGGATAATTATAAATATTTGCAGTACAGTAATCAAAAGTTTATTGATTAAAAAAATTACAATATATAACTCACTTTATTTCTTTGTAAAATATTTTAAAAGGCTGGTTTGCGCAGACATTTCTTTCTTCCTTTCATCATAAATTCACTTGTATGGATACACTTCTTTTTCAATGTTCCTGCAAATTTGCATACTGGGCTTGATATCTGGATCTGCATCCATGATTAGTTGTTTCAAATTTTCAGCTGCACGAAATAATACTTCAGGTTCTTTTAATGTCAACTTCTTTTCTTGAACATTTTCTTCCTCGCAAATTTCCAACTTGTCATATGCTCATTGTTCTTCAATATTAAGGAGGTCAGAATCACTTGATTGTTCTGGATGTGATTCCAGCAATTCGCAAACATCACTGTTGTCGATTTCATCAAAGCCTAGATCTCTTTCAATATTTGCTATTTCATCAATAACAGCGTTCATATGAGTGAAACTACAGAAATCATTTGCGCAATGTCGCAAAATATGCTTCCAAACTGCTCTCATATTGCTGGATGTTACTTCAGACCATGACTCATGAATATCGTCCATTGCTTTCCTAATGTTGTAATTTCTCCACAGTTCAACTAAAGAAACTGCACCATCTCCAGTTGTTGCTTCAATTGCTTGCTCAAATAATAGGCCTTAAAAGTAGCGATTATGCCTTGATCCATAGGCTGTAAAAGACTTGTCGCATTTGGAGGTAAAAAAATAACTTTCATGTTTTCACACAAATCAGAAAGTGCTGGTGGGTGGCCCGGGGCATTGTCTAAAATTAATAAAATTTTGAATGCAAGATTATTTTCTTCACAGTAGGCCTTAACTTTCGGATAAAAATAGCTAGTGAACCACTCTTCAAATAATTTTCATGACCTAAGCTTTTCTATTAGAGCACCAAACAATAGGTAGGCTTGCTTTATTAAAACCTTTACCGAAAGATCTGGGAGTTTCATTTCTATAGATAACCATGGGTTTTAATTTCAAATTGCCTTCTGCATTGCCTCCCAATAAGCATTATTCTATCTTTAGAAACTTTATAGCCTGGTTGAGCCTTTTCTTTTTTTGCTAGAAAGGTTTTTTTTTGGCATTCGTTTCCAAAAAAGGCCTGTTTCATAAACATTAAATATTTGTTGATCTGCGTAGCTGCCATCATCAACAATTTTCTTTAAAATTTCGGGAAATTTCGTAGCTGCATCTTTATCTGCACTTGCCACTTCTCCAGTCAATGCAACGTTATGCAGTCCTGTTCTTTTCTTAAAACATTCAAACCAGCCTTTACTGGCAATGAAATTTTCTTCTGTTTCCACTTCAATCACTTTTTCTTTTGAAGAACTTGCTTGAACATTTTCTTCAGTTACCTCTCTACCCAAGTTTTCTATTGTTGACTTTTCCTTTAAAATTGCAAAAATATGTAACAAATGCAGTGCGGCCGGTGTTGTCCTTCAGAGTGCATAATGTTAGAAAAAAAAATATTTCAATTGTTGTAATAATATACGTTTGAAATAATCAGTTTCTTTTTATTTTCTTATGGTAGAAAAACAAACTAGCTTCCCACACAGTATCTTGCGTTCGTTTTTGTTTATTTCTCGATAACGCTTCTCGATGGAGAAGGTATAATGCGACGCAAAATAAACAGTAACTCCCTTTTGTGAACAGAGCTGCACACTCACTAAGAAAACAAGCGATATATTTCTATAATGTTCTCTAATGTTATGTATACTTTAGCAGTGTATTTACATTTGTAGCTTAGTACTGACTTTTGTAGCATCACCAGCTTCAGTTTCTTTAGGCCAAGCCAAAATACTGCGCTAATCAAAAATTGATAGCTAAATATAAACCGCGCTAATTCGAGTCTCGCGCTAATCGAACCCGCATTAATCAAGGGATTCCTGTAGAGTATTTAGAAATGTCAACAATTTTTAACAATTCCAAAAATTCATCAAATCTGAAAAAGAGATGGATTAGTAAGAAAAAGCTGTAAACAGTATAAAGAATGCTATCAAAAATTAGTGTGATAAAAAAAAAAAAAAAAACGCAGCAGACTTGAAAAGAAACTGATAAGCCACTGAAGAACAGCTACTTATGTATTTGAACTGTTTCAACAACTATTCATTCAAAATAAACTGTGATATTCAAATATGCACTGTAAATCACAAATTTTAAGAATATGAAGAAACTAAGTACGTGTAAGTATATTCAAAAATACTAAAATAAATGTAGGTATTACTGTGAAAAATAAAGTTCATTTTAATAACATAACAATTACTAAACAACAAAAAGGAATAAAAAAAATGTTGTTTTCATAAATTGTATATTCATTCACTAACAACATAAAAGCAATTCAATATTCTTTCTGATATAAATTATTTAAAAGAAGCAATGATAAAGCAATTTTTTTTTCTGTCCACTGGGGAGGGAGGGAGGGAGAGAGAGAGAGAGAGCACATCCATATAACTGTATTAGATTAAGGTTAAAACAACCATTTTTTGGATACCACATGAAATTAAATTCTTATTTTATATGAATTTTTTGTATTTACATTATATTTTTTGCATGTACGAACTGCAGACATATCTTCTGGGCTTTCTATTTCTTCAGAAGCTTGCAAATGAATCCTTTTTTTTTTCCTCTTCACTATATTCTAAAAATATAACGTTCCACAAATTTAAATAAATAATGGATTTTTTTTGTGAGCAATTCTAAACAAAAGCTGATATGTTACAGTTTATCTTTTCACTAAATATAAAAACGATGTACTCAACTGACATTCTTCTTTTTTTTTTTTTTTTAATAAATCAAAAAATTTCCAAAACCTATAGTACTTTAGTAACAGGTAAAGGTTGAGGTTTTGTAAATCAGAAGAAACTTACTGAATTTGATATAGTTTATTGATTTTACTTGTTTAATAAAAGAGCTGTTATTAATAACAATTTTTTACCAGTTTCACGAAATGACAATACCCTTTCTAGAATACTGCACTAACTATCCTAGAAGTTACCAACTGCATGCTTTGGAGTGATTTCCAAGCTGCAGATTACTAGCCCATTGCTAATATTAATCAACCTGTACACCAGGCTGATTAATGAATAATGTGCTAGTGCTCTGCAGAGGCAGCATATTCGTAAACTCAGAAGAAAATGGGGGAATATCTTTAAAGCATTTATTACAAAGAATTTAAAGTGCACAAACAAGATGGAATAAAAAAAAAGCAGTAGTGAGTATCATACTAAAGTATGGTACTCAAGTAGCACTACTGAAGCAGTACTCAGTACTAAAGCAGTACTGAGTACTGCTTTAGTACTGAGTACTTAAGTACTGCTCTTAAGTAGTACTTAAGTACTACTTAAGTACTCAGTACTGCTTTAGTACTGAGTACTAAAGCAGTACTGAGTACTGCTTTAGTACTGAGAAGTTATATTACTAAAGCAGTACTGAGTACTGCTTTAGTAATATAACTTCTGTAATAAAATAATATAACCTTGTTTGCAATTCTATATATTCCAGAAAACAGGATATTTTGGAGCTTGCTACTATTGGAATTAGTTCATATATCCAAGAACAGAAGTATTTGTTATTTAAATTTAAAATAGATTCGTTTACAATATTAGGCTATGTAGCAGTGATCAACAAAATTGATCCTTACACAGGTCTCTGCAATTATTACAAAATTTCCATGTCCATTTAAAAGCATATTTCTCAAGAAGCATTCTCTCAGATGAGATGTACATACTCAATGTGTAGCACTATTTTCTTGAGCAATGATCATGACACTTTTTTTTTTTTTAAATCTTTTCACTCTAATAGATAAAATTTAACACAATGTTAACCTGGTGGTTGTACCACAGGGCTTCATAGGCCTGTTCGAAAAATATCTGTTGGTACTTGATGTTGTCACAGACATTCTCTCAGATATGCCAGACAAGTGGGGGGGGGGCGGCATTGTCGAGGCCACGTTATGTCAAGGATCTGGGTATATTCTTACCATGTACATATCCAAAAATTTCCTTACTTCATACAGCATGTCCCCCCCCCCCACTTTTTCTTACTATTGTTGTCAAACTAATAGAGTAAGCTTATCTGTGAAAAGATCTAAACCACCCAAACACTTCCTAGTTCATTTCACAAATATACGTGGTCTCAATTCTAATCTCAATGATGTCCATTTCCACTTGCAGTCTGCCAAACCCCATGTACTTTTTCTGACAGACGCTCAGTTATCGGTTGATTCAACTACTGCTCATATCAGTTGCCCAAATTATTCGCTGTATGATTCCTTCTGCCTCAAAGGTGGTACCTTGTGCATATGTCCGTTCCGATATTCCCTGTCAGAGACTTGGTAATTTGGAATCTCCTCTCTTCGATCTTTTCTGGATTAAAATCTCTCTACCTCATTGTGTCAAATTCATCTGTTGTCTCTACTATTCTCCCAACTCCAGTAATCACTTGGAGCTTTTTGACTTCCTCTCTTTGCAACTTGACTTTCTCCAGTCCTGGTGATTTTAATGTTCAGAACTCCAGCTGACTTCCATTTTTATGTCACACCGATCCAGCTGGTCGAGATGCTGAGGCTTTTGCAATTACTAATGACCTTACACAGATTGTTCATTTACCTACAAGAATACTGGACAATCCTAACCATACAGCCAACACGCTTGATCTTTTTCTCACAAACAACCCTTCTAAGTACACGGTCGAAGTGATAGGTCCTTTAGACACCTCAGATCACAACTTGGTGATTGTCTCTTCTTCAATGGAGCTTTTATCTCATGGCTATTCCCAACCTCGTGTTGTTTGGCATTACAAGAATGCAAAATGGGATGACCTTAAGATTTCTTTTCTTCTTTTCCTTGGTTGGATTACTGTTTCAAAACTTCTGATGTCAACGTTTGCTAAGATTGTGTCAGTGAAATTATTCTTGTAGGAATGGAATCCTTTATTCTACACTCCACTTTAAAATTTTTAAATTTTCGTCCCTTATCTAAACCTTAGGTTTAGATAAGGGACGAAAACTCCTAAAATAGGAGTTGGCCTTTCATGCGGTCAATGATGGTCACTTATTCCTATTCAATGAAGCAGTAATTTTAAATATTCAATACAATTACATAAAATTATTGACTGCTGAAACGCCTGAAAGGAAACTACATGAAAATTCTATCAATGTGTGACAGCCTTATCTAATTTCGGATTTCTGGTCTTTTTTGCACATGCGTCAATATAAATAATCTCTCTATATTTCAGAGTCAAATACACGCACAAACACTTTGTGATATTCCCATCCTGTGAACACGGCAATCAACCGAAAAGCATGGTCTGCTTAAGGAAGGGAAACAGCTGTGCATTTCGTTTAATTTGAGTATTCATCCAAATCGTAACTTTTAATCCGTTTAATTTTAAATAGTTTTTAACTGTGATTTTAGGTGTTTTTAATTAGTGATTTTAATTATTTATTATCGGAACCAGTTTTAACTATTTATTATGACACAATATCTTCTCGCATTCATGGTCTTGCTGCGGTGGTTTGATGTGTTTCGGGGGTCGGGCTTGGGCTCTCTGCTTTCGATTAACGTTGCGCATCGGATTTGGTCGTATCTCTATGAGTGAGGGAATTCATTAATTCATTTTTTTTCACTTTTTTCATCTTATTTTATCCGTCATACGTGAAAGAGAATTGACTGGAAGCATTCCACAAAAAGATTGACGTAATCTCTTACTTTTTAATATAGTAAAAATTGATATATATTTCATAGGCTTTGGTTATTATAGTTGACTTCACTGGTGCTAATTCCTTCACCTCTTTCTCGTATTCTCTCTTTGTTCTCTATTATTGTGTTCACTGTAGACACTGACAAATCTAAGTTCTGCACGATACTTGTTCATGTTTGATTATTTTCATACATCCTTATTATTTTAATTTTCTGATCGAAATCAATCGTTTTATTTTTCTTTGTAGATTTCCTAGTCCCTCACTTATTCTTAGTCGCCACCATGATAACAGTCAAAATGACATTTTCTGTAAAGAACTTCACAGGGTTAAAGGTGGAAACACTATCACCTCAAGTGAACTCACATGCTCACATTTTACTAAAGCACATTTCTGGAGGTCACTACCATAAAACAACAAGGACAATTTGCAGTTTCTGGTTTATTTGGGCTTTTCTGTTAGTGCAAATCATTATAAATAGGTAGGAAACTCGATCTTATTGCATTTGTGATAATACTGATAGCCGGAATTCTGTGGATTTTTACATTATTATGGTGAAATGTGTGGTCCCCTTCACTGAAATCTTCAGTCATATAAAAAAAAAAAAAAATTTCAGAATCTTTTCATTCTTATTTTTTAAGCTTGTTGCTCCTTATCTCACTTGTGCAATTTTTTCGTGCCGTGTTCATCGTTATTAAATGCTTATTATTATTTTTTTACTGTTTTAAATTTTACAATTCTAAAAAAAAAGGGGGGGGGGGATTTGAGTGAAAAAAATTTACCTAAGTCCGAAGTTATGTAACTCAGGCTTACGTAAGTTGGGGACTTGCTGTATTTAATAATTACTGCAATTCATTAGGAAAAGGCTAAGCACTGAAATTTAAAAAATACTTTTTTAAGAAATAAGTGGGCCTCTCATGCTATCATTTTTATTATGATCAACAGAACCACCATGTCCAGGCTAAAACTGAAACAAGTTAGAACTGTAACTACCATCAGGAGTAAAGGAAAAGGTTTTTGCTTTCGTAGAGGTGACTACAGTAGTCTCAGACAGTTCTCAACCTTTTTACCCTGGAGGAACCCTTTAAATAATTTTCAGGTCTGAGGGAACCCCTGCATAAAAAATATGTCTACAGCTCACATATGTTAGCATGATCAGTAAGTTGTAGATATAATAATCCAACAATAATTGTCAATGCTCTTTTGAGTAGAGAATGATATTTTTCTGTGGATCTGTTTATTTTGGCCAACTTATTAGCATACTCTTTTTGTGTAGTTCCCCCTCCCCAAAAATATCAATTCTAATGTAAGTCAGCAGTGCAGGTATAGGAAAATTCACTTTTCCTTTTTTTTTTAATTTCATACTTGTTTTTTTACCTTATCCTAGTAGGCCTAAAAGTTTTATCACAAATTTCTACTATACAAGGTGCTAATGAGGTATGGTATGTGCAAGGGTAGTTTTTTCCCTATTTAAAACTAAAAACGACTTTTTAGTCAACCTTTCTTGAAATTAATCTCTTTTTTTCCTTTTCATAAATTTTAAAAAGTCATAAGGCAAGCATAATAAACTTCTGTTAATAACTAGCTTAATCCAAAATGGGATTTCATTTTTCTAAAAGTATGCTCGGTAGATTTAATTTAAATAAAGGTCGTAAATTGATTTTAATTAATATTATTTACGACATGAAAATTTATTGACAGTGTTGAACAGTAAAGCTACTAAAACAATATGAATAAAAATATAGCCTAAGACACAATTTTATACAAGACTTTGAAAAAACATTTTCTTACTGAGTGACATAATTAGGCTCAAATATAGGCCTAGCAGTTACAAAATTATTACATAAGTGTTGGTTTCTCGATCTCTTTTATAGGCCTATATATATATATATATATATATATTTTTTTTTTTTTTTAAACTAAAAATAAAGAATGAAATTTACCTCTTTAATTTGTGAAACCTGTGCTTGCTTTTTGATGCACAAATATTCAATTCTGGGTCGAACTTGAGATAAGCACACCGATTTCATCTTCAGAAATCAGACCATTTCTGTCCTTGCTCTTGATGCTTGTTAAACAAGAAAAAGCGTGCTCACACATGAAGTTGAAAACTGCAGCAAACTGTTCATTGCTTTGTTATGAATGGAAGGATACTCTTTCAAAGAAATTGAGAAATTTCTTTTGAGTAGAGAATGATATTTTTCTGTGGATCTGTTTATTTTGGCCAACTTATTAGCATACTCTTTTTGTGTAGTTCCCCCTCCCCAAAAATATCAATTCTAATGTAAGTCAGCAGTGCAGGTATAGGAAAATTCACTTTTCCTTTTTTTTTTAATTTCATACTTGTTTTTTTACCTTATCCTAGTAGGCCTAAAAGTTTTATCACAAATTTCTACTATACAAGGTGCTAATGAGGTATGGTATGTGCAAGGGTAGTTTTTTCCCTATTTAAAACTAAAAACGACTTTTTAGTCAACCTTTCTTGAAATTAATCTCTTTTTTTCCTTTTCATAAATTTTAAAAAGTCATAAGGCAAGCATAATAAACTTCTGTTAATAACTAGCTTAATCCAAAATGGGATTTCATTTTTCTAAAAGTATGCTCGGTAGATTTAATTTAAATAAAGGTCGTAAATTGATTTTAATTAATATTATTTACGACATGAAAATTTATTGACAGTGTTGAACAGTAAAGCTACTAAAACAATATGAATAAAAATATAGCCTAAGACACAATTTTATACAAGACTTTGAAAAAACATTTTCTTACTGAGTGACATAATTAGGCTCAAATATAGGCCTAGCAGTTACAAAATTATTACATAAGTGTTGGTTTCTCGATCTCTTTTATAGGCCTATATATATATATATATATATATATTTTTTTTTTTTTTTTAAACTAAAAATAAAGAATGAAATTTACCTCTTTAATTTGTGAAACCTGTGCTTGCTTTTTGATGCACAAATATTCAATTCTGGGTCGAACTTGAGATAAGCACACCGATTTCATCTTCAGAAATCAGACCATTTCTGTCCTTGCTCTTGATGCTTGTTAAACAAGAAAAAGCGTGCTCACACATGAAGTTGAAAACTGCAGCAAACTGTTCATTGCTTTGTTATGAATGGAAGGATACTCTTTCAAAGAAATTGAGAAATTTCTTTTGAGTAGAGAATGATATTTTTCTGTGGATCTGTTTATTATGGCCAACTTATTAGCATACTCTTTTTGTGTAGTTCCCCCTCCCCAAAAATATCAATTCTAATGTAAGTCAGCAGTGCAGGTATAGGAAAATTCACTTTTCCTTTTTTTTTTAATTTCATACTTGTTTTTTTACCTTATCCTAGTAGGCCTAAAAGTTTTATCACAAATTTCTACTATACAAGGTGCTAATGAGGTATGGTATGTGCAAGGGTAGTTTTTTCCCTATTTAAAACTAAAAACGACTTTTTAGTCAACCTTTCTTGAAATTAATCTCTTTTTTTCCTTTTCATAAATTTTAAAAAGTCATAAGGCAAGCATAATAAACTTCTGTTAATAACTAGCTTAATCCAAAATGGGATTTCATTTTTCTAAAAGTATGCTCGGTAGATTTAATTTAAATAAAGGTCGTAAATTGATTTTAATTAATATTATTTACGACATGAAAATTTATTGACAGTGTTGAACAGTAAAGCTACTAAAACAATATGAATAAAAATATAGCCTAAGACACAATTTTATACAAGACTTTGAAAAAACATTTTCTTACTGAGTGACATAATTAGGCTCAAATATAGGCCTAGCAGTTACAAAATTATTACATAAGTGTTGGTTTCTCGATCTCTTTTATAGGCCTATATATATATATATATATATATATTTTTTTTTTTTTTTTAAACTAAAAATAAAGAATGAAATTTACCTCTTTAATTTGTGAAACCTGTGCTTGCTTTTTGATGCACAAATATTCAATTCTGGGTCGAACTTGAGATAAGCACACCGATTTCATCTTCAGAAATCAGACCATTTCTGTCCTTGCTCTTGATGCTTGTTAAACAAGAAAAAGCGTGCTCACACATGAAGTTGAAAACTGCAGCAAACTGTTCATTGCTTTGTTATGAATGGAAGGATACTCTTTCAAAGAAATTGAGAAATTTCTTTTGAGTAGAGAATGATATTTTTCTGTGGATCTGTTTATTTTGGCCAACTTATTAGCATACTCTTTTTGTGTAGTTCCCCCTCCCCAAAAATATCAATTCTAATGTAAGTCAGCAGTGCAGGTATAGGAAAATTCACTTTTCCTTTTTTTTTTAATTTCATACTTGTTTTTTTACCTTATCCTAGTAGGCCTAAAAGTTTTATCACAAATTTCTACTATACAAGGTGCTAATGAGGTATGGTATGTGCAAGGGTAGTTTTTTCCCTATTTAAAACTAAAAACGACTTTTTAGTCAACCTTTCTTGAAATTAATCTCTTTTTTTCCTTTTCATAAATTTTAAAAAGTCATAAGGCAAGCATAATAAACTTCTGTTAATAACTAGCTTAATCCAAAATGGGATTTCATTTTTCTAAAAGTATGCTCGGTAGATTTAATTTAAATAAAGGTCGTAAATTGATTTTAATTAATATTATTTACGACATGAAAATTTATTGACAGTGTTGAACAGTAAAGCTACTAAAACAATATGAATAAAAATATAGCCTAAGACACAATTTTATACAAGACTTTGAAAAAACATTTTCTTACTGAGTGACATAATTAGGCTCAAATATAGGCCTAGCAGTTACAAAATTATTACATAAGTGTTGGTTTCTCGATCTCTTTTATAGGCCTATATATATATATATATATATATATATTTTTTTTTTTTTTTTAAACTAAAAATAAAGAATGAAATTTACCTCTTTAATTTGTGAAACCTGTGCTTGCTTTTTGATGCACAAATATTCAATTCTGGGTCGAACTTGAGATAAGCACACCGATTTCATCTTCAGAAATCAGACCATTTCTGTCCTTGCTCTTGATGCTTGTTAAACAAGAAAAAGCGTGCTCACACATGAAGTTGAAAACTGCAGCAAACTGTTCATTGCTTTGTTATGAATGGAAGGATACTCTTTCAAAGAAATTGAGAAATTTCTTTTGAGTAGAGAATGATATTTTTCTGTGGATCTGTTTATTATGGCCAACTTATTAGCATACTCTTTTTGTGTAGTTCCCCCTCCCCAAAAATATCAATTCTAATGTAAGTCAGCAGTGCAGGTATAGGAAAATTCACTTTTCCTTTTTTTTTTAATTTCATACTTGTTTTTTTACCTTATCCTAGTAGGCCTAAAAGTTTTATCACAAATTTCTACTATACAAGGTGCTAATGAGGTATGGTATGTGCAAGGGTAGTTTTTTCCCTATTTAAAACTAAAAACGACTTTTTAGTCAACCTTTCTTGAAATTAATCTCTTTTTTTCCTTTTCATAAATTTTAAAAAGTCATAAGGCAAGCATAATAAACTTCTGTTAATAACTAGCTTAATCCAAAATGGGATTTCATTTTTCTAAAAGTATGCTCGGTAGATTTAATTTAAATAAAGGTCGTAAATTGATTTTAATTAATATTATTTACGACATGAAAATTTATTGACAGTGTTGAACAGTAAAGCTACTAAAACAATATGAATAAAAATATAGCCTAAGACACAATTTTATACAAGACTTTGAAAAAACATTTTCTTACTGAGTGACATAATTAGGCTCAAATATAGGCCTAGCAGTTACAAAATTATTACATAAGTGTTGGTTTCTCGATCTCTTTTATAGGCCTATATATATATATATATATATATATATATATATATTTTTTTTTTTTTTTAAACTAAAAATAAAGAATGAAATTTACCTCTTTAATTTGTGAAACCTGTGCTTGCTTTTTGATGCACAAATATTCAATTCTGGGTCGAACTTGAGATAAGCACACCGATTTCATCTTCAGAAATCAGACCATTTCTGTCCTTGCTCTTGATGCTTGTTAAACAAGAAAAAGCGTGCTCACACATGAAGTTGAAAACTGCAGCAAACTGTTCATTGCTTTGTTATGAATGGAAGGATACTCTTTCAAAGAAATCCAGAACTTGTCTAGGGGCAGATCAGTAAATCTCATCTTGAGTGTACAATCAGACTGCAGCTCATAAAGTTCTCTCTCCTCTCCCAAAGTCAAGTTCTTGCCCTCGTTGGTAATACAGTTGGTAGGATCACCGTCCTCCCCACGTTGGGTGGAAAATACCTGAGTTTGAATCCTATTCAGTCGATGATGGGAGGAATTTTTATGCGTCTTTTTCAAAACATGGCTGAATTAGTTGGTCTCAGGCAAGGGTGGCATGGTTTCTCGTCCAGCAAACAGAAAATCGACCTCAAAACACACGCAGTTTATAGACAATATACAAATAATAACATGGCCTTAGTCACTGATGCTCCTAAAACCCAATAACAACAACAAAAAGTCAAATTCTGAGGCTGAGCAGAAGATTCAGAGAAAGGGTCCCTCACCCAGTCATACACTTGTGTTGAAAGGGAGGGAAAATACTGTTCCATTTTGTTCTGTTTCAGGTGGTTTTCAATAAGACTTGAGACTTGCTGATATCCTTACTCACTCTCAAGCTCAAGCAACAGTGGAAACATTTCAAGATTTTTTTTTGCAACATGATTTTTCCAAAGATTCAGTTTCCTTTTAAATCCAAGGATTTTGTCATTTGAAGTCGAAGCATTTTCTCCAGGGGCTTGCAGAGACTTTCGGCTGGTTCATGTGATGAAAACTGTGCTAAGCAGGCTAGTTTCTGCAGCCATTCTTCATCTTCAAAGCACTCAGCAAAATCTGGCCTACTATTTTCTTGAAAGTACTCCTGAAATTCACTTTTCAGCTGAAACACCCTATTGAGAACTCTTCCTCTGCTAAGCCACCGGATTTCTGTATGTAGCAGGAGATTTATATGCTCTTTGTCCAGATTTTCACACAGTTTTTTAAACACTCTTGAGTGAACTAGTCTTTGTTTAATAAAATTAACCATTTTTGTAGCATCATCCAGAACTTTTTTTTTTCATTTTATCTCCAAGAGTTTTTGACACCAGCACCTCTCTGTGAAGAAAGCATTGTGTTGTGACGTCAGGATTTTCTTTTTTTACAAGAGGCGAAACCTCTCATGGAGACAACCAATTGATGGGGCACCATCAGTACAGATGCCAACACAGTTGCTCCAAGACACATTTTGTTTCCAGATATAAAGACAAAACATTAAATATATCTTGGCCTTTGCTTGTTTCGGGCATCTCTTGACAGCAGAAAAAGTTTTCTTGAATTTTACCATCATTTAAAAATCTTAAAAATGCTACAGCATGACATTTATTGGTGAAATCTATTGACTCATCAACTTGGATAGAGAAGCTGTTGTTTTTCAGTTTACAGGAACTCCGTGACTTATGTAAAGTTTTTGTCGGCTGGTGCAAACTTAAAAAAATCATGGAAACATATTTTGCATTCCGCAGGAATAAATGGAGATATCGTGAAAATATCGTAATGTGAACCCAATAACAGTGGGTTTTTTTTTTTTTTTTAAATTCGTTCCAAGTCCTTGGAAGTTGAAAATTTCGCTATATTATTAAGCTATTTATCTCTCTGAAAGGTCATATTCATAATGGAAATTGCACTACCCTTTCATCGTTATCATATGTTCCCGTTATAAGAATCAATTTTGAACGGCTTTGTAATATTTTTCTAAAGCATGTTTCTAATGGTCATGATCAAAAAAACAATAAAAACAATTTGCACTTTCTGGTTTATTGGGCTTTTCTATTAGTGCATCTGATATAAACTTTACTATCTGATATAAACAGGTAATAAACTAGATCTTATTGCATTTGTGATAATCCCAATAACTGCAATTGTGTGGGTTTTTACGTTACAGTATTATGGTGAAATGTGTTCCCCTTCACTGAAATATTCAATTATATAAAAAACAAATTTTCAGAACTTCTCTTCATTCCTATTTATGTATTACAATGATGAAGGGAAAAGGGACCAATGGAAAGTGCAAGTGCTGGCAGTGCCAAGAAACGAAACAAAATTGACTTAGAAATGAAGATGAAAATGATTAAGAAGTTGTTTGGTTTTTAGGAGCATTAGCAACTAAGGCCATATTGCTCCGGGGATATGCGATGGTCATTCCCTGACCTTTCCACATCCTCCGTATTTGGTGGTCACGGGCTCGAACCCCGGTCTAATTAAGAAGTGTGTGCTACGCACTGCTGCTCCTGCCCACCTGGCTATGGAGGTGCCTGATTAAGAAGTGCCAAGCAGGAAAAGGTAGGTTTGTCATCTATTGCAAGGGAATTAGGTCTCGCTGCTTCAACAGTGATTACTATTTTAAAGGACAGTGCGCGTATAAAAGAACATGTCAAAGGATCAACAGTGATCACAAAACAGCATTCGTGTGCTATATCAAAGATGGAAAATCAGATTCAGAAGTGAGCGTCCCTGAGTCCAATGGCCAATCAAGCAAAAGCAAGAAGTATTTATGAAGATATTAAGGATAAGTACGGCGAAAGCAATGGGTGGTTTAATAGGTTCAAGCATCGCGCTGGTTTCCACAACGTTAAAGTATGCGATGAAGTCGCCAGTACTGATTCTGCAGCTGCAGAGAAATTTTGTGATGTGCTGGAAAAAATTATTGATGAAGGTGGCTATCAACGCAGCAAATTTTTAACGTTGATGAGACTGCTCTGTATTGGAAAAAAAATGCCGGGTCGAACATACATTGCCAAAGAGGAAAATACAATGCCAGGTTTCAAGGCGTCAAAAGATAGGGCCACGCTCTTGCTTGGGGCTAATGCAGCGGGAGATTACAGATTAAAAGCACTGCTTGTGTACCATTCTGGAAATCCTTGTGCATCAATAAAGCCAACCTTCCCATGTATTTCTGATTGAACCAGAGAGCATGGATAACAATATCTCTCTTTGAGGATTGGTTTTAATGCTGTTTCATTCCCGAGGTTGAAAAATATTGTAACGACAAGATTCCTTTCAAGATTTTGCTTCTCTTGGATAATGCTTCCGGGCAGCCTACACATCAAGATGATTTCAATTCAAATGTGAGAGACATATTTCTACCGCTAAACATGACTTCACTCATCCAACCTATGGATCAGTGTGTTATTTTGAATTTAAAAGCATACTATTTATGCACAACATTTGCTCAGGCATTGTCTGTAGTACATGATGAGAAAAATTTTATGTTAAAAAATTTTTGAAATCTTACAATATTTACCATGCCATCTTAAACATTAATGTTTAAGCAAAGGAAGTAAGTAAGCCCTTAGCCATGATTATGAGAGCATCCTTGGACTTAGGGAAGGTCACCATGGATTGGAGATGTGCAAATGTATCCCCAATTCAAAAAGGGAGTCAAAGGTGACACGAATAATTACAGACCTGTTGGTTTCACTTCTGTTCTGGGGAAAATAATGGAGTCACTGGTTAACAGCACTGCAGGATAATCTAGACAAGACTGCAGTTATAGTTCAGACACAGCACAGGTTTGTTAAGGGGAAGTCTTGTCTGACCAATTTGATTGGATACTATGATTAACCATAGTATCCACTCAAACTAGATTAGTTCATCTGACCTCCAGTAACAAAGGAACTGGATGCAAAAAATTATTTTAATATCATATACTTAGATTTCAGGAAAGCCTTTGATATTGTTGCACATGAAGACTACTGTACAAATTGGAGCAGTATGGCATTAATGGCAAGTTGCTGCTGTGGATAAAGGGATGACTGAGTGGGAGAAGACAGAGTGGTAATCAATGGACACTGCTCTTTGTGGACTAATGTTATTAGTGGAGTCCCCAGGGTTTTGTGTTGGGTACATTGCTGTTTTCTGTATTTATCAATGATACTGATGAAGGTATATCAGGCTTAATGTCCATGTTTGTAGACAATACGAAGGTTGGTAGGGTTGTTAATGACAGTATGCTACTGTAACAGGAACTAGAAAAGTTGAGCAGATGGGCTGAGAGGCAGCAACTGGAGTTTAACATCACATGGGTAGCAGTAACCTCAGAGTAACATACCAACTGTGTGGTACAACACTCAGGGTAGTGTAGAATGAAAAAGACCCGGGGGTAATTGTGTAGTCAGATATGAAGTTTTCTGAGCAATGCAGATGGCTGTAAGAGGTTAAATTCAGCACTCATCGGGTCTTGTCAATGATATACAGGAATTTTGCTAGCAGGGATAACGTGCTTATCCCCCTGTATAAGGCAATGGTCAGACCACACCTTGAGTACTACATACAGGTCTGGAGGCCTCATTTTAGAAAAGATATAGAGCTGCTGGAATAAGTACCAAGAAGGGCAATGAGACCGGTTAATAGAACAAAGGGTTGCTCTTACCAAGAAAGGTTTAAGTTCTGCAAATTGCAGCATCTGAAGATTAGGCACCTGCAAGGTGATCTGATTGAGGTGTATAAGGCCTTGAATGGTTTGAGCAAGCTCAATGCTGATGGGATTCTTCCTCTTGCTCAGATTATGCACTTGAGGGGGCACAGATTTAAATTGAGGCAAGACAGCTGTAGAATAGTGAAGAAATTTGCCTTTAGCCAGAGGGTAGTTGATTGCTGGAACAAACTTGCATTTGTCATTCTCGAGACAGCTTAAATAAACTCAAGGCAGAACTAGACAAACTTTTGGAGTGAATGGCTGGGTGAAATGGGAATAGTTTTTTTTTTTTTTTTGGCTGATGCTGCATAAGCTTGTTTTCTTGCATCATATGCCTCTTCTAATACTAATGCAGGCACTATCAACTTAAATATAAAGAGCTATCACAGCAGAACAACAATACTTTTAGTAATATTTCACAAGGTACCATAAAACACTTCAGCATATTTACATGTAAGTGGGTAAGTTTATTTGTAAATTTCACTGCTATTACAACTTTAACCATGTGAAATAGAAATATTTTTAAGTGCATCATTGTATTACAGTTAGTACTGTATTGAACATATAGTGGTACTTTTTTAATTTTTACTTTAATGACATTAATAAGTCAAAATGCTACAACATGAGATTGCATGGGCCAGAGAGAAATGACTGCAGGCAATTTCCTATTTTTTTTAGTTGTGTTTTCTTCTGTGTTCGAGATGTAAGGAAGTTGTCAAACAAACTAAAACATGAGGCACTGCTGGATAAGTCAATTACCAAGGAAGCAGGTTGATACTCTAAAATGAAAGGAAACTGGTGACATGCCAGGAATTCAGCTATTCAGTAAACTACCAAGTGATGCATTCCCAATTCAGGCTTCAAGGAAATTTTAAAGGAAAACCAGAAACATTTTTTACAATAAAGATAAGGAGACTAGAACCACAATACGTGACATATTTTCCTGGAGTTAAACTGATGATATAACAAACAGGTTGTCAGTTTTAAGGAGTCTACAAAGACTATCATTATTTCTGTGGGAACTAAACATTAACTGCAAACATGACCCAGTGATATTCAGTCATACTGCAAGTTAGATCAGAATGTGCATGTCTGCAATTCTGGCATGGAATGATAAGAGCGACTATATGCTCAAAGCCTTATGGATTAACTCAAGACTTAAGATGACTTGCAGGGCTTCTGGGGGGGAAGATTAAAAATCCTTTTTTAAATCCAAATTTAAATCCATTAGTGAGGGTTCACAAAAGATCAAAAGGAGATTTTAAAAAAAAGTATAAAACATTTTAATAAAAAACACATGGCTATTATTTTTTAAAGCAGTACCATCCTCTATATTATTTGTTTATTATTTAATTCAATTTCTAAATCTGAATTCCAGAAAATGTTTTGGCTTTTTAAAATCCAAATCAGACAAAAGCAGACAACGGTACAATCTCCTCCCTTGATTTTCAAAGCTATTTTCATGCTGCCATCTATTAAAACTGTGTCTGCTATTAGTTGCAAACAAAAATAAGAGATAGTAGCACATATTGGAAGATTTCAATATGATCTGTATATACAGAATCATACCTCAGGAATTATAAATTTACATACCTCCAAAGCCTGCACACAGAAAAGGTTACTAAACAGAAATAGATTAATTTATTTATTTAAAAATATTTGGACCAGTTGCAAATTACGGTCTGAAAAATGAGCTAAGAAACACCTGGGAACTAAAACCCAGGAGCAAATTACAGACGGAGGGTTAAAAGGTGGTTCAAGGCTCAGAAGATTTAGCAGTTACAATACAATCAAAAATGACGTTTACCATGTAATGGTGGCCACCATGTAAAAGCACAGAGTGTGGAGAAAAGAAAGTCATTATTCCTCTACATTATGATAATGATGAGACTAAACTTAGAAATTTATAGAACTTTTGGGGAGGGTTTAAAGAAGGGCAACCAGATTAGTGAAATGCACTTATCATTACTGCTACACAGAACAGCTCAGAAGGTGCGGAATGCTAAACATGGCAACTATGCATCTTAAAGGGTGACCTGATTAAGGTGTATAAAACCCTGATGAAGATAAACAAAATTAGTGAAGTATATTCTCACTGGTAGGAGAGACAAAAACCAGGGAGAACAAATATGAAATTTAAGGAAGTAACAGAGGCTGAGTCTTATAAAAAGTGCCTTCAGGCAGCATATATAAACTTAAAACAACAACAAAAAATAATAAATAAATAAAATAAAATAAAATTACATCTGTTCAATATGGCTGCCATTTTGGTTCCCATAAAATTGCAGTCTTTTGGGCATAGAGCAACACACAGCAGGGCACAATTCCTCAGAAATGTTCTCAAATTCTCTAACTATTGGATGCTGAAGCTCCAGCGGGGACACCCATACTTATTACTTTATCCTTAAAGAATCCCCACAAAAAGTAATCAGAGAGTGCTAAACCCAGAAAGCATGGCAGCCATTCAATAAAACCCCAACATCGAATCCACTGACATGGGAACTTTTCATTTAAGAACTCAATTTCTGCACAGTAAGCTGGTGCCAACCTTCATATCAACTTTAAGATAAAAGGTCTACCAGGTTTTGGTAGATTGTGCACTGTCCCCATTTCAAACTGCTTCATAATTTGCTTCCGGGTCTTTATTATGGGTGGCTTGTATTCAAAAAATTTCTTGAACCAGCACACAAATTCACCAGCATTTACAAATTTTGCAGAAGTTTTTACAATTTCAATCCTTTCCTTCATTGTAAGGCTCGTGGTACATTTCCTATGCTCAAATTAATCAAAACAACAACAACAACAAATTATAAAAACTATTTCATAATACATTTACATCAACAGTTATTCAAAATAGTTTCCTTATTTATGGACCACCCTGTATTCTGTATTAATACTAAACCATAAGCCAAACTAGTCCTTTAGTACCAATTTCTACTTTCTATACTGTCTTTGTTATTTTGAACAATGTATATGATATAGCAAGCTTTACACGGGTGAAATTAGTGGTAACCGGTAAAAATAACCCTGGCAAAAATGGATTAATTGTATAGTCGAATTTTGTGATTCAGTGATTAAAAAACATCGTAAAGTGGGGAGAAACACCCCATTATTATAAATTATAATCAAACATTTACGTATCTTAACAAGAAAATGGGATATTTAGCGTTAGCAAAGGTACATGATGCAAGAAAGCAAGCTTATACAGCATCGGCCAAAAAAAAAAAAAAAATCCTTATTTCACCCATCTACTCGCTCCAAATGTTTGTCAAGTTCTGCCTTGAATCTATTTAAGCTATCAACTTCTACGACAGATGGCAGTTTGTTACAGCAATCAACCACCCGCTGGCTAAAGGCAAACTACCACACATCTATCCTACAACTGTCTTTCCTCAATTTGAATTTATGCCTATCAGGTGATTATTCTGAGCAAGAGAAAGAATCCCATCAGCATTCAGCATGCTCAAACCATTCAAGGCTTTATACACCTCAATCAGATCACCTCGCAGGTGCCTAGTCTCCAGACACTGTAATTTGCAAAACTTAAGCCTTTCTTCGTAAAAGCAACCCTTTGTTCCATTCACTAATCTTGTTGTCCTTCTCTGTACTCATTCTAACAGCTCTACAATCCTTCTTAAAATGAGGCCTCCAGACCTGTATACAGTACTCAAGGTGTGGTCTGACCATTGCCTTATACAAGGGGATAATCACCTCCTTATCCCTGCTAGAAAAATTCCTGTATATCATTGACAAGACACCATGAGCTACTCTTGCAGACCGTCTGCACTGCTCAGATTTTTCCCGGGATTCGAAATTAGTATCTGCTGGAATAGTTAAAAAATAGAACATTGTTCAAAATCACTGTTCTTTTTTTAATAGTATGAAAAAATTAATTTCTGTTTCATGAAAAAAAAAAAAAACAATCACCATAAATCAAAATCACTCAAACTTTAAACTGTCACTAATAATACTGATAAATATTTAAAATATTATTAAATAAACAGTAATTATAATTTATAACTGTTATGAGTTGCCCAAACAAGTAATTCTAATGCATGCAATGAAAGTATTAAACTGTGCATGAAATTAATAAAATCCTCTAATAAATATAATAAATAAATAACACCCTTCACTTTTTCCTTCAATACCAGTAAATTTTTTAGGTAGATAAAAATTTCTGTAAATATAATTTCTTTAAAAAAAAAAAAAATGCAGCTCACTATTTTATGATAATTAGGAATGGAATCTTGTTAAATGTTATATTAATGGCAGTTTATACAAAAAGCAATTAAAAGCAGGCACAATTCCTAGAGTATTTTGGTAGCAACATCCCTTGAAAGTGCACAAGTCACACAGTAATTAGCAAATTGCTGACTGAGCAAGGATTAAGAATTTACACATTCATGTGTCAGAAAGAGAAGAATAGAGTTCTTCTAGACATCACACATATTTAGACAGGGGTCAGTGTGGGGAAAAAGAAAGATAGGAAAAGAGCAGAGCCACTGAGCTGCTGTACTTGCCTGTCAAATGGGATGATAAATGACAGCACATGAAGGATAGGAAGGGAAAAAAAAATTATTTTACTGGCAGTATGGAACTCTATAAGTATTTTCAGGAAATGGTCTTAGTGGCGATCCCTGGACTGATGACATTTAGAAAAGTGTGTAGCAATTTACTTTACATTTATTCATGTGCCAATAATTTTATTTCTTATTTAGCTACTAGACTACACAGCTCATGCGCACCTTTTGGTTTGCTAATTATGGATGGACTGTCATCAGATCAGAGTACTACCCACTGAGAGTTAAAATTAGATTTTGAATACAAAAACACTTTAATGTTTGGCCTATAGGAAACTAAACTGGACTGAAAAATATTTTCACACAACTGCTGAAATATATAATATGAAGCAATTTGTAATATTCTTAAGAGCATAAGAAAAGTTGCAATTTTTTGACAATTTATAAACACTGCTTCAAATTACATATAAACAAAAAACAGTAATACATAAAAATTTTAGTCATATGCTCGCAAATTAAATGAATAGCAGTGTAACAAAAACTAATAATTTTTATTTGGATATGCAATGCTATTAAATAAAGGAGAAACTTATCAACAATTACTTAAGGAGTGGCTGAAGAAGGAAACTAATCTCACTACATAATCAAAAAAAATTACTTGACACTTTCTGTAACATACCTATTTTTTTTTATACCAATTTACATACCAATTATTACACATTTTCAATGGCTGGTTATAAATAATCATATTTCTAAACCTTAGCTCAGTGCAACAAAAAAAAGGGGGGGGGGCATTACGTTACTGCATTCATCTGTTAAATATAATTAAATGTGTTTATGGGCAATAATTTTTATATGAGGTATTTTCCATTAAAAGGCACTGCAACAGTTATTTTTAAGTTTAGGCTATTTTTAATCTCAACCGAATTTATCATATTTCGGCTGAAATTTGTCAATTTGGTGTTAAAATTGGATTGATAATTACTGTTTCAATTTTATGATTTCTAAATTTAAATTTGCCTAATCAGCAGTTTTTTCCCTCAATGAGAAAGTTGTTCCCTGTCTTTGATTTAGTCTAAAAACATCATCTGTGTACTTTTGAAATGAATGTAAACAGTTGTGTTTTATCTGAGGAAAACACACACACACGCATGTGTATATATAAAACAGTTGCAGTACTGTGACTAGTAGTCATGGCATAACTGCAATCATACAGTCATCACAAAAAGTATATGTACTGAAGAACATATCATTTCATTGTTTTTCTTCAAATAAAATAAAATCAGTTCATGTTCATTTCAGAAGTACACGGATAATATTTTTAGGCCAAACTGATGTGAGGGAAGAACTTTCCCACTGAGAAAAAAAAAAGCAGTTGATTAGGCAAAACACAAATTTAAAAACCATAAAATCTAAACAAAAATACTTAGTCCAATTTTAATAACAAATTAAAAAAATTTCAGCCCAAATATGGGGGAAGGGGGGGGAGTGCCAGATGACAAACAGCCTAAACCCAAAATAAAGCAAGATGGATCTAGGCCTTTTAATTGAAACACTCCGTATATAACAGTTTTTTTTTTTTTTAATCATTATTACATGTTAATAATACTGCAAAGATATAAAAACCGACTTTTTTTGGCATTTGTTACAGAATGACCTGTAGATATGTTGTAATGATTTCAGCTTCATGGCAAGCTATTTGTCCTTTATTTATTTTGAACTTAACAGTGTGTGTATGTGCATATCTGTATGTTTTTTTTATATAGAATCACTACAATAGCATTGAGTTTTTCAGAAAAATTCCCATCCAGCTTCTCAAGCTGGATGGGAATTTTTCTGGTTGTGTACGACCATAGCTGGCTTCTGTAATTATAATTTACATCCTTTTCATCTTGAAAATTAAATTTCAACCTTATTTAAAGTCTGGTCACATTAAATTTACTGACCATGAATTTTCCACTTATTGTATAATAGCAATTATACTGCAGTGGAAACAAGACATGGACAAATACCACCCCCCCATCAATGTATACCCACTGAAAGGGGAGGGGGTAAAGAGATAGAGAAGTGTTAGCCATATGCTTTTTTAAAATGAAAATTTTAGATTTAAAATTCTGTTCTACAAAGCATCTCTTGAAAAATGTGATGTGACCCATTTGATATGAACAAACACATAATTTAAAGGCAGGATATAAAAATCTTTTCATTTCTTTGGGACACTCTAAATACAGGTCGACCATCACTAATCCGTCAGCATTGAGACCCGTGGGGTGCCGGATCACAGGTGGTTATTTTAGCACATTTTACCCAACAGCTAACCACCTCCTACTTTTAACACATTGACTGCCAAGCTAGTTTAAGAAAAAAATTCCCCAGGGGCCAAAAAATATTTAGGAAATAATTTGATTAGTAATTCTAAAATAAATATTGTAATGCCAATGTTGTCGTTTTTTTGCTTAATATATATATATATAAAAAAAAGTTTTTTTTATGTCGCATATATGTGGCCAATGTGGCCACAAATGTTGGTTACTTTATTTCTTGAGAATCCGTGTTGGCCACATATGTGTGACGCTATTGCGGCATACATATGAAGGTTGTTTGTGATTAGTTTATTGCACGCACGGCGAGCACTGCAATAAAACTAACTGCGATAAAATAAACTCTCAAACGTCGCAATATGTTTGTTAGTATTGTTACGAGATTTTGTGAAAACAAGTTTGTTAGCACGCTGTATTATCCATCATATTGTGTTGTGTTTTTCTGCAGGTTTGTGCAAGTGTGTTGTAAAAAAAAAAAAAAAAAATCTAAAAATGAATGGCCAAAAGAAAATTAGTAAAATAAGAGAACTGAGAGAAATTGCTGGAATTTACGATTAAGCAGAATTAAACTTCTCACAGGACACACCGCTGAGTTTTTTCAGAAGTTCAACTTTATTCTGTTATGGACAATATACGGTGTTTGCGCTTTACACCACAAGAGGCACTTCCTTTATGCATTGGAACCGTGGCTGGGGCTAAATGTGAGCAGGTTATAATAATAATAAATGCAGAAAAACAAGTGGGAATGGCTCGCCAGTGTTTATGAGTTCGCGCTAACAGCTGATGCTGCAACCAATGCCACCAAAACAGTAGCGACCTGGGAAATTTGAAATTACGTTCACGGAAATTATGTCCGAATTAGTGGTGGAACCGGATTACTGGTGGCCGAATTAGTGAGGGTCGACCTGTATTAAAAAAGTACTGGGACCAGATGAAGACAGATTATTTTGAAATAATGAAAGGGAATTCCAAGTGATGATAGGATATATTGTTTCATCTCTGGTTTGATTAGTACAAGGGGGTATCAAAAAGTTCATACACTGACTTAGATAAAACATCAGTAGGAAGATGTTGTTTTAAACATAAGTTGTCTACATTTTCAATAACTAACATGTGAAATTTCATTCCCATAGGTGATTGTACACCAGAGGTGGAGCCCGGAATATGAGGAAGGACTCTATGGTTGACAAAGTGGAGTATCGAGCAGCGAACAAGTTCTGGCATTTGCAGGGCAGGGCAGGGCAAGAAAGCTCATGAAATTGATGAAGAAATGAATGCTGTGTATGAAAAGAATTGTCCGTCCTATAACACTGTAAAAAAGGCGGAAACGGGAGTTCGAATGCAGTCGTACAAGTGTCTTTGATGAGCCAAAGAGAAGGAAGGCCATCAACATCCACAGACAATGAGATGGCTGCAAAGGTTGAGCAGCTGGTGCTGAGTGACAGACGTGTGACAATTCATTTGATCACAAATGCAGTGGGAATTAGTTATGGATCTGCCCACAGCATTTTACATGACCATCTGAACACATCTAAGGTCTCCGCACGATGGGTTCCAAGATTGCTGATGCCTTTGCAGAGGCAATGTCAAATGCAATGTTCTCGCCAACTGTTGAATTTGTGCTACTGCAGCACCCACCCTATTCTCCTGACCGAAGCACAGTCAGACTTCTTCATGTTTCGAGAAATGAAGAAACCATTGCATGGATGCTGCTTTGATTCATCTCAGGAAGCCATCAACGAAGTAGAATCGTGGTTTCAGGCAAAAAGTGTGGACTTCTATGATCAAGGCATTAAACGACTGATCCATAGATGGGAGCAATGTGTTACTATACATGGAAAGCACATAGAAAAGGATTAAAATTCCTGTGAAGGATACAGACACGGTAAGGGTACGGACTTTTTTGATACTCCCTCATATAAAAGTACTTATTGAATAGATTTAAAATTTAATAAGTAAAACAATCTCTACACATATAAAAAATGTGTATACACATATATATAAAATGTGTTTTAATTCAAATGTATAGCATTTAAAACAAGATAAATAAATTTAACCTATAATACATAACAAAAAACATTTTAAAATAAAAGAACAGGGGAATAATTTCACAGCATAGGAAGGCATATGGGCAATTCATATCTCATGAGAACAAAATTGAAAAATGAAGTAAAATATTAATTTAATACTTCTGGAAAAAACAAATAAAAATACAGGGTGTCCCAAAAGAGTGTGTATTTTGGTAAAATCCGGTGAATTTGAGACAAATGACTTAATAGCATGATTACAAGTTTATCTTTATACAATATCGAAGTTTGAAACATAAAAAAAAATTATTACATACAAAGGGCAAGAATTTAATTATTGCTTTCCACATGTGCCCCATCAGTGTCCCTGTAAATTTCAAATACAGTGGATTCCGGTTATTTGGGCCACCGGTTAATCGTGGCAGCCATTTATTTGGGAAAAAATCTTAAAAAACAGAACCCAATCAAGAAAACAGCCAGGGTTTACTTCGCTTAATTGGGACAAGAGACCGCATCATGTGATTTAGTCGGATTTCTGGAGGTCACAACCATAAAACAATAAAAACAATTAGCAGTCACCTGTTCATTGGGTTTTTCTGTTAGTGTATCTATCATAAACGGATAGGAAACTCGATCTTATTGAATTTGAGATAAGACCAACAGCTAGAATTCTGTGGGTTATTATGGTGAAATGTGTTTACACTTCCACAGAATCTTCAATCATAAAAAAATTAATTTTCAGAATCTTCTCTTCATTCCTATTTTTAAAGCTTCGTAAATTGTTACTCCATTCTCACTTGTGCGTATCATGTTCTTTGTTACTGATTGCTTATCTTTTTACTGTTTTAAATTTTAGCCCCCGCCCACAAATGTCAGTGAACAGAAATGTCAACTAGTTAGTATGTACATATAACAGTACGTATTAATTATTCCAATTATCACGTATGTTCTTCCGATTTTCACGTATCATTTAATTTTTTAATTGGTAAGGTAATAAAAGATAAATTTGTGCTTAATATATCTTTACTTTTATAGCCTGTGGATAACATTCCTCATATTTTCACTAATTAGAATCGCTATTTAATAGAATTAAAATTCAATTCACAAACGTGATCACAATGACCGGCACTTACTACACATCATATAGTGAACGGTACTTTACTATGGTGACTCCATCGCAACGTGATTTGATTGTACAGTGAACCAACTGTATTTTTTAACTTTTTTTATGTGAAACTTCGGATAATTGGGGCGGCCGCTTAATCGGGCCAAACTGCACTTGTCCTGACAAGTGCATTTTTTGCAGAAGCAACAGTCACAAAGAACTGTACCTTGATATGCTTCAGCAGTTTCTTGAACTCCAACTTCTTGACGATGCTGTTATTTCGAATGTAGTGTTTCAGCAGGATAGGGCACCATGTCATTATGCTCGAACTGTCCAGGAATACTTCAACAGGAGCTTTCCGAATTGGTGGATCGGGCATGGAGGACCTAGACCTTGGGCAGTGCATTTAATTTTTTAAATGTGTCCCAAATAACCGGAATCAAATGTAGTTCATCCGTGTTGTGGAACACATTTGCAAGCATTTCAGGGATAATTTGCTGTACTGCTTCCCATATGCATTGTCTAAGATCAGGTAAATCTTGAATCTTCTTGGGATAAACCTTTGATTTTATGAAACCCCAAGCTAAAAAATCCAAGAGAGTTAAATTCGGAGAATGCACTGCCCAAGGTCTAGGTCCTCCATGCCCAATCCACCAATTCGGAAAGCTCCTGTTGAAGTATTCCTGGACAGTTCGAGCATAATGACATAGTGCCCTATCCTGCTGAAGCATTACATTTGAAATAACAGCATCGTCAAGAAGTTAGAGTTCAAGAAATTGCTGAAGCATATCAAGGTACAGTTTCTTGTGACTGTTGCTTCTGCAAAAAAGGGCCATAAATTTTTACCTTCGTCATCTCAAGCCACACATTTATTTTAGGGGAGTCACTTTGCCATTCTGTGAACTCAGATGAAAAGTCCCCTCTTCCCCAAACAAGACGTGGTCCATTAAGCTGTTATTTTGTATTTGATCGACAAGTTCTGCACACATTGCTGCTCGATGTGAAAAATCTTCTTCAAGTAGGTCATGCAACAGTTGGATGCGGTACGGCTTTTTCATCAGTGTCAAATACAAAATTCTGTGAACTGATATCTTGGGTATGTTCAGTCTTCGAGATCCCTCCCCAACTGATAATTTTGGGTCCTCTTGAATTGAAAGAAAACTTTTCACCAGTGCTTGAATTGCATTGTCTGTGGGACTGGGACTATGAAATTTCCTTGCAAATCTTTCCCTAATTTCACAAAACTTCATTCCTTTGATGCAGGATGTTACAACAAAAATTCGCTATTGAACGTTCATCATGAATTATGGATGTAAAAAGAAAACATTAAAAAATTATAATATCTCTAACACATTACAAATACTTATGTTTTATGTAAAAATGAATAAATATACTTGTCATAATGAAATTTATTTGAAAATCCCGCTGTTTCACCAAAATATGCAGTGACTTTTGGGACATCCTGTATAGGAAATCCTAAAAAAACTTTTAAAAAATGAAACTACCATTAATATATTGAATGATTATAAAAAAATAAAGCTATGGAGTTTCAGCCTTCATTCCTTGGCTACTAATGAATGCTCCTGAGAAGTTACTTGATAGGTGGACATTTAGCAATGCAAAAAGCAGTGAAATTTAATTTTAATAAAATTTTTTTCACTAGGGTATCTGATAACATCTGATTCATCATAGTTGTGAGCATACCACACATACTGTCATGCAATGTGCAAACCTCCAGTATCTGCAAGTATTGATGAAACAGAATGACTGCTAAAAAAATGATATACATGTCCTCAAACTAGAATGTTGAATTCTGACAACCACACCTTTTAACACTGCTAGTAATCTGTGGCCAAACATTAAGCACAAAATTTGAAGTAATACAGCTACTAGAAATCTATTATGTGTTAAATTTACAAAAGTGATGTGGTAATGTATTTTGCTTTAATCGATATTCCAGCAATTTTATATTCTTATTTGGCTACTAGTATACACAGAGCCAGTGATAATCTGAATGGTGTCCTGGGCAAGATGCTTCCTTGAAAGATAAAATCAGAGCTGAGGAGGAAAAATGAAGGCTATTATACTTCTGGAAATATTCTTGAAGACCTGTCATTCATATGTAAATCAATCTGTGATGGAACCCCATTCTGCATAAAACTGTCCCCAATAACTTAAATTCCTATAGGTTATACAGTCGATTCCGGTTATTTGGGACAAATTGGGCCTAGTGCATTTTGGCCTGATTAAGCGGCTGCCCCAATAATCCGAAGTTTCACGTAAAAAAAGTTAAAAATACAATGTACACCCGCTTTACAATTGGTTCACTGTACAATCAAATCATGTTACGATGGAGTCACCATAGTAAAGTACCGTTCACTATACGATTTGTAGTAAGCGCCAGTCATTGTGATCACGTTTGTGAATTGAATTTTAATTCTATTAAACAGTGATTCTAATTAGCAAAAATAGGAGGAATATTATCCATAGGCTATAAAAGTAAAGATATATTAAGCACAAATTTATCCTTTATTACCTAACCAATTAAAAAATTAAATGATACGTGAAAATCGGAAAAATTAATACATACCGTAATATGTACACACTAACTAGTTGACAGTTCTGTTCACTGACATTTGTGGGCGGGGGTTAAAATTTAAAACAGTAAAAAGAAAAGCAACCAATAACAAAGAATATGGCACACACAAATTGCAAGTAACACGATATGCGCAAATGAGAATGGAGTAACAAGTTACGAAACTTTAAAAATAGGAATGAAGAGAAGATTCTAAAAATAAATTTTTTTATGATTGAAAATTCTATGAAAGTGTAAACACATTTCACCATAATAACCCACAGAATTCCAGCTGTTGGTAGTTTTGCAAATTCAATAGGATTGAGTTTACTATCCGTTTATGATAGATGCACTAACAGAAAAGCCCAATAAACAGGCGACTGCTAATTGTTTTTGTTTTATGGTTGTGACCTCCAGAAATCCGAACGCACCACGTGGTTTGGTCGGAGACAATCGTAGGGTAATCTCCATTGCTGCGGTCTCCTGCCCCGATTAAACGGCATGTTGTCCCAATTAAGCGAAGTAAACCCTGGCTGTTTTCTTGATTGGGTTCTGTTTTTTAAGATTTGCCCCAAATAAACGGTTGCCCTGATTAAAGGAGGGTGGCCCAAATAACCAGAATCCACTGTACATATCATATATCAACAGCATTGTGATGGCATAATTTTTTAAATTCCTTGCAATAGCAGTTATTTGAAAAGGAATGGAATGATCAAATGTTTGGCCATGATTCCAAATGGTCAATTTCCCATAGTAAATAAGATGCTGGGTGTATTGTAAAGGTATGGTTCTGACCAAATAGAATTCTGTTCAAACAGAATGAAATGAGCCTTGTCATGCAAGAATTCAAGTGCAAAGGCCATAAAAATCTAGTTTGGTTTCACCATATGTGGAATTAGCCACATTTGCTATCTTCTGTATGACGAACTAGTCAGTTTTTACAGGGGTACATGATCTGTTGCAAACATGTTTTGTGGTTTAACTTTTTAGTGAGCCTTTGCATGTTTAAACTTGAATATCAATCTCATAAAAACATGCCAACATACACCAAGTGATCACTGAAATATAACCACCCCTATGAAAACTGAATGTAACCCATTGCCCACGTGAGGGACAAGAGTGTGCAGTTAATCGATCTACATAGCACAAATAAGGCGTTAGTGGTTCAGTAGGCAGTAAAATTCCGAGCGTGATGGGAAAAAGGAAGGATTTATCGGACTTTGATAAAGGACAGATTGTGGGAGCTCGACGAGCTGGTGCCTTGATTTCCCAAACAGCTGAACTGGTGGGGTGTTCTAGAACTGCCATTGTTAAAGTGTACCATTACTGGCATCAAAACGGTCAAACAGCGACCCAACAGCAAAACTGCAAATGCCAGCAAAAGGTTGATGTCAGAGGTGAGTACCGGGTCCGATGACGCGTAAGGCGCAGCACTGTTGAAGAGTTGACTACCATATACAATATGGGCTAACTCGGAACAATATCTGGCACAACCATGCATCGCACACTCGCACATATGGGCTATACCAGTAGACGACCCCACTACAGCATCCTCTCCTAACTAAGGTTCATCAGCGTAAAAGACTTGCTTCTTCCAGTCTCTTAACATCTAACCTGCAAGTTGGACGTTAAGAGACTGGAAGAAGGTGTGCTGGTTGGATGAGTCACGTTATTTACTCCACACCATTGGATGATTGTGTATGAATTTGGCGTCAACAACCTGAGGCTCTTGAATGGTGTGGGGCATGTTTCACTGGCAAGAACTTGGATCCCTGGTGCACGTGGAACAATATATCACTGGTCTCTGTTATCCTGAATGGCAATAGTGTCTTTCAAGATGACAATGCGCCGAGCCATCGGGCACTTGATGTGCAGGATTGGTTTGGGGAACACAGTTCTGACTTCCAGCATATTGATTGGCCTCCGAATTCCCCTGATATCAATCCCATAGAGCATTTGTGGGATACTATGGAAAGACATATGAGGTGTCTGGATATACCAATCACCTCCATACCTGCATTGCTATCTGCATGACATACAGCTTGGTTGGCCACACCACCCGAACGCTTCTGACATCTTGTTGAATCAATGCCACATCGGACAGATCCTGTACTGAGGGCAAAAGGAGGACATACAAAGTATTAGGTAGGTAGTCATAATTCAGTGATCACTCAGTGTATGATTTTGCCATTCAACATAAATGTTTGTTAAAGCCATGTTATTCTGCCAGAGTATGACATTTCAGTCACTTATACCTCGAAGTAGTGCTTGGTGAGGATTATTCAAAATAAGAAATTTTATATACTGGATAAGTAACTATTAAGTATATATATCCGTGCAAATATTGTTCCAGAACCTGAACACGATTGCACCAGAAGTAACCAGATACGAATCCCAAAACTGTTTTATTATCACCCTGTACCAAAGATTATTTTATTTATTCATTTATTTATATATATATATGTGGTAGATTTAGAAAGAATACTTGATGAGAATCAACCGAAAGAGCAAGCTGGCTTTAGGACAGGATTCTCAACTATGGATCACCTTCACGTAATATCACAGCTAATGGAGGAAGCAAATGAATATAAAACACCATTATGCCTGGCATTTGTGGATTATGAAAAGGCATTTGACTCCATACAGCATAAGGCAATGTTTCGGGCACTGGAAAGACAAGGCATAGATACTCCATATATTATGATTTTGAAGAAAATATATGAGAGTGCTACATTCTTTATTAGACTAGACAAAGACAGTAGCAAATTTAAAATCGAGAAAGGAGTTCGACAAGGAGACACAATATCTCCGAAGCTGTTTACTGCTGCCCTTGAGGAAGCTTTCAGAAGATTAGAATGGTCGCAGAAAGGAGTCAATGTGAACGGAGAGTACCTAAACCATTTACGATTTGCAGATGACATTGTGGTCATAAGCCACGATCCCAACGAATTAGAGGAAAATCTTAATCAGTTAAGCACAGTTAGTAAGGATTTTGGACTAAAGATGAATATGGCTAAAACAAAAGTAATGATGAACAAGTATGCCACGGAAAGGGAAATAATGATTGAAGGAGCAGTAATTGAAAAGGTGGAGTCATATACTTATCTGGGGCAAGTTATTAGCTGTAATAATGATAAATGGCTGGAAGTCAAGAGAAGAATAAATTTTGGATGGATAGCATTCAGGAAATATAGTCACATACTGAAGAGCAATATCCCAGTTTGTCTGAAACGTAAAATAATGAATCAATGTATACTCCCCACCATGACTTATGGAAGTGAAACTTGGGCACTCACCAAAAGAATGGAAGAGAAGCTAAGAACTACACAGCGAAGAATGGAACGAATTATATTGGGAATCAGACTGTTAGATAAGAAGAGAAACACATGGATTAGGCAGCAAACTCAAGTAAAGGACATTCTTATCAAAACTAAAGAACTAAAATGGTCTTGGGCAGGACACATAGCTCGAAGACATGATGACAGATGGACTAAGAAAATAACAGAATGGTACCCAAGAGGAGCTAGAAGAAAACCTGGAAGACAAAGGCGGAGATGGATAGATGAAATTCATGAGTTTTTGAGTAGTAAATGGATGACCAGTGCTCAAAACAGAAGGAACTGGAAAGTTGCTGGAGAGGCCTTCATCCTGCAGTGGATTGAAAATGGCTGATGATGATGATGATGTGGTAGATGACTCTCATCAACCGGTGCAATACCACCACTTTGCTTATTGGAGGCTTGAAGTGGTGAAACCCATGTTTAGTCTCTAGAGCAAAGTCTCCGGTATTCCCCCCATACTTCTCTTTCAACCCACGCACGGTTTTGTTTGTTTGTTTGTTATTTGGTTTTCAGGAGCATTAGCAACTAAGGCCATATTGCTCCGGGGATATGCAGTGGTCATTCCCTGACCTTTCTGCATCCTCTGTATTTGGTGGTGACAGGCTTGAACCCCGGTCTAATCAAGAAACGTGTGCTACGCACTGCTGCTCCTTCCCACCTGGCTACGGAGGCGCCTCCATGCACGGTACTAAGTACTATAGGTTTTGATACCTTTCGTGTTTGGGGTTTCCATAAAAAAAAAAAAAAAAAATATATATATATATATATATATATATATATACAGGGTGATTCACTACCAGTGCGACAAACTTGCAGGAGGTATAGGGGGCACAAAGACGAATCGAAATCACATAGCATTGCCGGGTCCGAAATGCCTTCGTCGTGCGGTAGAGGACGTTGAACAGGAGGTCGCGTGAACAGCGATCCCACTGGAAGCCAGCATTTGCAAACCGGTTCCCGAGGTAGTAGGATGGACGAGTATTCAAACGTTGAACTGGCTGACATGCACCTCACGTATGGAGCTGCGGACTGTAATGGGCGCGCCACTCTGCGCTTGTATCAGGAACGTTTCCCACACAGGCGTGCTCCTCATCATACGATTTTCGCACTTGTGCACAGAAGGTTATGTGAGACTGGTTGTTTCACGAGAGGTACCATGAATCGAGAGCAAATGACGAGGACGCCAGACAATGAGGAGACTGTCCTACGTCTTGCAGAAGGCAATCCGAGTACGAGTACTCGAGCGATAGGCCAACGATTGGGTATTTCCCAATGCACTGTATGGAGGATACTGTCAACAAACCAAATGAGTTCATACCATCTGCAACGCGTCCAATCATTGGAGCCTGCGGATTATCCACTCCGGAGGACTTTTGCTACTTGGTTTCTTCAACAGAAACAGTTCGCAAATGCTGACTTCCAGCAGGATCGCTGTTCACGCAACCTCCCGTTCAACGTCCTCTACCGCATGGTGAAGGCATTTCGGACCCTGCAATGCTATGTGATTCCGATTCGTCTTTGTGCCCCCTACACCTCCTGCAAGTTTGTCGCACTGGTAGTGAATCACCCTGTATATATGTATATATTTTTTTACACATTGAAATCACAAGAAATTTTGAAATTCATTTCAAATACTTCAACCTGAATCAGTCAAGTAAATTTCACCTAAGACCTTAGGAGACATGTAGAAAAAAATATACACATAGGGGAGAGAATATAATTTTTATGCTTTATAAAGATAATGGGATCAGTCTCAACAATCTGTTCAAGGTCTAAGTACTCCCTGCATAAAGTTAATCATCAGATGTGTTTGTGGGTATGTCTCCAATATTCATATACCAAATTCATATTATAACAACATTTATATACCAAAATTCACATAATTCTCAAAGTAGTCACATCAATCAAAACTCACAATATATGTATGATCTGTTGACATTCATATGTTGTGAAAATTAAAGCATTAAATTATATACATATTTAATTAAAAATGAAATATTAATCACCAACATACTGAAGCAATGCAAATAAATAAATTACTCTTTTTGCAATAGTTTTCAACTGCTCTCTCAGTGTATAAACAACTTCATCCCTCCCTCACCTCCATAAGTTCACTAAACACAATAAAACAGTTGTATCTATGGTGGCCCCTGGCATTTTAAATGATCAGAAAAAGTTTCAGAATCTAATTCAAGGTTAACGGATCAACATTAGTTTTCAAAATGCTGCAGTAAACTGCATTGCTTTTACAAATTTAAATCAGTTGAATGAGATATTTTTCTATAGCAGAAAAAGAAGTTGAAACAAAATCAATTATGAAATGACCTCGAGGTAATTAGTTTTTGTGCTATTCTAACAAAAACTGGATATGAATGGCTAGATTTTTTTATTCTTCATCACGTCCCTTCAACTAATAAGATTCCATCTGTAACAAAATGTGTTGATAGTTTAGCCTCCGTATCCATACTAGAGGACCTTTCACACAATCAACTTTCATCCCCCCTATATTCCATTTGAAACATAATAGGAAACAATAGTGAGAGTGCTGCCACACACTGCAGACTATCTAAAATGGGCGCTAATTTATTAATATACACCTCGGACAGGGTGGAGTGGTATGGCATGGACCTGACCATGTGATAGGGCTGTTGTAGCCCTTTCAAACAGTCAACTGCTTTAGATGATTCACAGTGAGCAACATTGCTGTCAATCATTGGTTCCATTAATTACCATTATTATACTTTGGGGGTATGAATGAAGTGGATGGAAGCCGATCATGCAAAAGGAGTCTTAAGAGTGCATCATACTGTACTTTTGTCAAAAGAAGCCAATCCTTGGCAAGATACAGACCACAACAATAATTAAACAAAGTTCAACCTCGCATCCATTAAATTGACCTGTACGATGTTACTCTCCATACTGAATTAGTCACCATGTAAACATGGAGACTGGATTTGTTGCACTCCGCTTGTGTTTATTCTGTAAGTAGTTCTGTATTTTGACTAAGTAATATTATTAGATAAAATATTTTCTTTATACCTTGAAAAAAGTGTGATTTCTCATTCTTACTGACATAAGAAAACAAATAATTTGCTGAACTATATAAATTTAAATAAAATTTGTACTTTCATAAACAATATTTTTACATAATAAATATTAAAATTAAGTAAGCATGTAGTTAAGTCATGGGCATAGCTTCCTTCTGCACATAGCTGAACAAACTGGATTTTCTATATAGTGTATATAACTCATATTGCAGAGGCACTTTGCCCATGAGTTGCCTTGATCTGGCATTACTCTAAATAAAAGGCACTGCTCCAATTTCTCAATTGCCTTTTATTTGAAGTGTACACAACCACTCAGACCCAGATTTCAATCCTTTTTGTGATCTCATTGGTGGTCAATTAGGCATTTGAAGACCTGAACAACCCACTGAAGAAATATATCCACAATATGTGATACAAGATGGTGCAGAAAGGTGCTATACCCGACCTGTACAACTTTTTTATAGCTTTCAAAGCTTGAGGCTTTTGCTCTAGACCTAACACGTGTACTTCATTTACTACACCATTTTGCATCTCACATATTGTGTATAGTGTATACATCTTTTCAATGAATTGTTCAGATCACTATGTAAATGCCCTTGCCATCTTTCAATTTGTGGAGGGAACTTTGCCTTTATATATATATAAACACTTTGTTGTTTGTATGTATATCCTTGGCAATAAAGATTTATTTATTTATTTATCTTCACAATGCCTACCTGCCCACCAATGCTATCCCAAAAAAAGACTAAAACCAGGGTCTGGATAATGGCATACACTTTAAATAAAAAGCAATATACTTTTCTATTGGAACAATGCCTCCACAATATGATATCAATGCAATAAGCAGCAAACCCAGTTTGCACACAGCTATGTACAGAAAGAGGCTAAGCCTAATATCTATAATGATATTAAAATTAATTAATACTATAAAAATATCAAATTACCTGTGATTTGTCAATGATATATAATGATTCAGAATCATATAAAATGATAATGTTATTATATGCACGTGAGAAGGTTACACCTGTTATGGGCAAGTGAGTGGCTGTAAACTGAAATGACTGCGTTCTTGACCAACTTGTGTATGCCTGTTTGCTTACACTGTACTCAATTAGCTAGGGACAAAATGTAAATAACATTTAGTGTTCAATACAGGCTATCATACTATTTTTGTGAATATCAGTAAATAAAGTACTTCAATTGCTATAAATAGCTATTACTACATTAGTAATGGTTACTACAACCACGGAAAATTACAGTACTTTAAGCAATTCTTTATATGTAATTTAGGTAAACAAAATTGAACTATAAAAGACAAAAATCTTTTCATGTATGACAGTGACTCTTCATATGAGGCAATCACTGCAGATTTTCTGGAATTTTCTTGACCTAGCTTACATACAAAGAAGTATGTCATATATTGGAATTTTTCAGCTTACACTGTAAGTACTGAAGGTCGAAGCTAAGATGTTCTGAACTACTTCATTTGATGCAACTCTGAAGGTTATCACCAAATATGCACACTATTTTGTCTCCACTATTCTGAAGAAATAGACTGGGTTTTTTTTTGGTTTTTTTGTAGTAGCATGGTTTCCTAACACTTCTTTGGTAATTGCTGTCATTGTTCACTATTACAAACCGAATGACAACAAAAAAAAAAAAAAAAAAAAAAAAAAACACAAAATCTTTTGTCCACCGTTCTTTGTTATGGTGAACTAGCAAAATGACAGCAATCACTGAAGAAGCAGTAGGAATATACCATGAAATATCTGAAAGCCTCATTTAAGGAAGGATATGGTTCTGGTGGAATGGGTGCAGAGAAGAATGATGAGATTAGCAAGGGGAGCAAAAGAGTACCGTTACCAAGATAGATTTCAATTCTGTAATTTGCAAAATTTGAAAACTAGGCACCTGAAAGGAGATCTGAATGAGGAGTTTTAAGGCTTTGAATGGATTTAGTAAACTAAATGTTGAAGCATCCTTACTATTGCTCAGACAACACATATAAGAGGAAACAAATTTAAACTGAGGAAAGACAGCTGCATGATAGATGCACGGAAATTTGCTTTCAGCCAAATGGTGGTTGATTGCTCGAAGAAGCTTCCATTTGGTGTTGTGGAAGTGGGTAATTTGAATTAATATAAGGAAGAATTAGACAAATTATTAGGGGAGATGAACATGTAATGGGAATTTTTTTTTTTTTTTTTGGCTGATGTTGTATAAGCTTTCTTGCTTCATTTACCACTACTAATATTAATGTTTGATCAATTGTATATAATTTCTGATTGGAAACAAATGAACATTTAGTTCACGCATCAATAGAAGTACTTTATTCCTTCTTTTTATTTATGTTCAACTTTTGCTACTCTTTTTTACAAACTTTTTTTTTTTCATTTCAACTATCTGTATCATTAATAAAACAAACAAACACCATCATTCTGCAGAAGGTGTTTGGTGCATATTAATAACAATTCCAAATTAGAGGTGGGTTCGAGTTCACGCTATGAATTGGAAAAGTTTAAAGCTCTCCATGGAATTTATTCTTACACTTCTGTATACTATTAAAACAATATCACTTTTAAGAAAACAAATAACAGCTACAAATTTGCAACGGGAACTTTACAATAATCCTATTCAATATTCCTTGTCTATCTTTTTCCCAGCTATTTCCTTGGGTTTCGTTTTGCTAGCATAATCAAAAGCATGCCAGAAACTACAAGATGCAACTTTATTCTTTGTTTGTATAAGAAACAAATACATTTTGTAATCGTGTCTTAATTTACTCAGCTAAGTTTTCATGCTGGCTTATCCTATAATTAAGAGAATCAAGGTTTTCAGAATAATCTGAGTCTGACCACATCTAAATAACTTCTATAGGTCATATTTTGTGTCTGCTACCAAAAAGTGTTATTCAGTAATCAAGTGAAAAAATAGTATCCTCTGTTATCCTTTATTAAGTGGAATCCCTAATCAGCTTCAAGCTAAACAAAAATAGTTATTTTTCTCTCTCATAACTGTATCTACAAAAATTACAGATACCTGTAAAATTCCAACTTCTTTGTGCAGTTTTTCTTTTAATCTCTTAAGAATTCTCATCTTCCTTTTTTTCACTTAGAACTTCTCAGTATCAAATTTTAAACAGAAAATAAATCCACATGCCTTACATTTAAAAAACTATAACAATCAAAGAAATCAGCTTCTGGTGTGCAGAGCTATGTGAATTTTATTATATTTACTAAATTATTATATACTGGTGTTCAAAGAAAGTGCATCACCCCTTAAAATTGCAATTATTGTTCAAATAATGTAAGTATATGGAAATATTTCTTACAGCTTGCATCAGATAAGATTGACATGTGTAGGCGATGATGTAATATTGCATCAACTGTTACTTTCAGCTATATAAGCATGCTCTGAAAGAGTTGCAGTCATTCCTTGCTTGTCACGATGGCAAGTTAAGTGCAGTTGATGCCACGAAGAAAGAGTGTTATTGTTGCTCTACACGAGGAAGGATGTTCTTCCCATCATATTGCTTATAGAGTGTCTTGTAATCAGTAATATGATGTTCTTCCCATCATATTGCTTATAGAGTGTCTTGTAATCAGTCGACAGTGAGTAGATTTCTTTCCAAACTCAAGAATACTGGCTCTGCTGATAGGAAAAAAAGGAACCAGATGCAAACGAGTCTCTACGCCAAAACAGGGCCGCATTTTGAAAAGCTTATGCCTTAAAACCCATAAAGCTTCTTTGTCTGAGCTGAAAAGAGAATGGGAAGAACATACAGGAGTGGTAGCAAGTGCAGTAACAGTCAGAAGATGCCTCTTCAAAAATGGACTTGTAGCCCATTGTCCTAAGAAGAAGAAGTCCCTCCTCACACAAAAAATGAAAAGGGCCAGATTAATTTGGTGTAAGGAGCATTTCAAATGGATCCCTGAGCAGTGGAAGTCAGTTATTTTCTCAGATGAGAAGAAATTCAACCTATGTGGCTCTTATGGGAGATGTGATGAATACCATCCAGACTGTATGGTGTCTACAGTGAAATTCCCTACCAGTCAAATGATATGGGGATGCATTTCGTATCGCGGAGTAGGTCACCTGAAGTTTATAAAGGGTTCCGTAAATGCCAATGGATACCTGGCTATATTGGAAGGCAAATTGCTGCCAACTATTAGAGACCATTTCAACCTACCAAGTAACTGCATCTTTCAGGACAACTCTGCTGCTTGTCATCGAGCAAAAAGTGTAAGTAGGCACTTTTGTAGTCACTTTAGCTTCATTTCTGCATTAGAGGTTACTTTAGCTTCATTTCTGCATTAGTGTTTCAGCCATTCTGAAAAACACGGTTTTTCAGAATGGCTGAAACACTACTGGCAGGGATATCAAATTTTAAAGTGATTTCTTTTTAATGCCTCGATCTACACTGTTAAGCACCCACTTTTTCCAATACATTCAAGGATTTCTTTCCTCTTAGACATTGTAAGGTTACTTGCACAGCAGCTAAAACAAAACTGATTTAGAGACCACTTGTACCTACCATGTAAACAGAGACAGCTGAATTTTAGTGAAAGTATGATTGACTAATTTCTGCAAAACAACAGATGAATTTCTGGGATAAAGGGAAATCACTCTCTCCTAATTATCTAATAGGGTGCTTGCAGTAGAAAACAGCTTGACCAGAGCCAATGCTGCATCAGGAATATGCCTTAATCTTTGCCAATGGCTGTGGACACACAGATAGCAGCTGACCAGCACAACCCTTGATACAATAGAGGCAGTTGTATAGGTTTTAAGGGCACCACTAAATTGCAGAATGTTTTAGCTCTTAATTCATGCTCTTAAGAATTTTTTTTTTATTATTTATGCTCTTTAGCTCTTAAACACTAAAGTGATTAATTCTTAATCCTTTTAGCTTTTAGCCGATGCTATAGTGTTTTCTACAGCATCAGCTCTATTGCCCAAATGCCAGAGGTGTGAACAATGCATACCCAGGTCTCTCGAAATCAGTTCGTTATATGGAAATTTTCTTTGTTATAACAGAAACTATTTTTAATATAATGACCAAAGGGAAATAAAAAAAAATTTGCTAAATAGAAAAATTCACTATATAGAAGTTTGTTAAAGAGAGATGTGACTATATAAAACAGGAGAAATTGGTCTGAAAGTTATTAATGGAACATAATGCATAAATTTGATAGCTGTGGTGCTTTTTTTCAAGTCAGATCAGCCTATTTTTCCTCTGCCCTTGTACAGTCAACTACCCTCGGATAAATATTCAAAAAAGTGCTGGATTTCTGAGGTTCTACTGTAACTGCAAAATCAATTCAACAACTGTATGGAAGTGATACCAAAATCAACTTTAAAACAAAAAAATATGTTAAAAACAGAAAATAAATTTCAGTAGATATTCTTCTAACAGAAAATACACTTAAAGCTAAGTACTTTTATGTAACTGATATGTGAAATTGTTCAAGTTCCACCTTTGTCTCTCCTGGTTATTTATTTGTTATTTGGTTTTTAGGAGCATTAACAACTAAGGCCATATTGCTCCGGGATATGCGGTGGTCATTTCCTGACCTTTCCGCATCCTCCGTATTTAGTGGTGACGGGCTTGAACCCCGGTCTAATCAGGAAGCGTGTGCTACGCACTGCTGCTCCTTCCCACCTGGCTACGGAGGCGCCGTCTCTCCTGGTGCCATTTATGTTTTAGTTTCTCAAAATTTCAAAGTCCTCCTACATCCAGCAATGTCCCGACGAAGGTATTTTTTGGTCTTTCCCTAGGGCAGGGGTGGTGAATCTATGGCACGTGTGCCCAAAGTGGCATGCATACAAATTTTTTGACCAAAGGGAAATCAAAAAAATTTGCTAAATATAAAAATTTGCTATATGGTAGTTTGTTAAAGAGAGGTGTGACTATATAAAACAGGAGAAACTAGTGTTTGGAAGTTATTAATGGAACATAATGCATAAATTTGGCAGCTGTGGTGCCTTTTTTTCAAGTCAGGTCAGCCTATTTTTCTTTTCCCTTGTACAGTCAACTACCCTTGGATAAATATTTAAAAAAGTGGTGGATTTCTGAGGTTCTACTGTAACAGCAAAATCAATTCAACAACTGTATGGAAATGATACCAAAATCAACTTTAAAAATATGTTAAACAGAAAATAAATTTCAGCAGATATTCTTTCTAAACGAAAATACACTTAAAGCTAAGTACTTTTATGTAACTGATGTGTGAAATTGTTCAATTTTCGGCATATGACATCATCATCTTCAGTAATTCAGTCTTGTGACTGGTCAGTTCCTCCAATGAGCTCTCTCCACTTTTGTCTCTCCTGTGCCATTTGTTTTAGTTTCTCACAATTTCGAAGTCCTTCTTCATCCAGCAATATCCTGATGAAGGCATTTTTTGGTCTTCCCATAGGTCAGGGGTGGCAAACCTATGGACATGCCCAAAGTGGCACACATACAAATTTTTTGGGCACTGAATTCAGTGTCCCAAAAAAATTTAAAATTTTGAAAGAACATCAATCCAGGAATGCACCTTGAGTTGTGACCTGTGCACACCCCTTCTCTCTGCTGACATCACAACGTTCAGTAAATTGCTGTATTCATGCAGCGATTTGTTTGAAGTTGGAGTGGTGAGACATACTGGCAAAATTGTGTGATTAAATGTTTTGAATATTGATTTTCGAGGGGCATGCAAAGGTAGTTTTTTAAAAGATTTAGCTAATTTTGACACTAACTCTTAAAAATGTTTGCCACCCCTGCCCTAGGGTGTTTTCCCCTCCACGGCATCCAGAAGCAAACCACCATGTCGTACCACATGGCCCACCCATTTTAGCCTAGTTGATCTTATTCTACCTAGAATTTTCCTTTGTTCTTGGACACATCTTAATACTTCCACATAACACCTTTTTTTCAGACCATTTAATTTTTTCCATCCTGAGCCAGCACCCAAGGCATCAAAATCTCTTTTGGTCTCTCTTTGTAAGAATCCATGTTTCTGCTGCATATAGTGCCACTGACCAGATATATCATTATTATCTTCTTCCTAATTTCCTGAGACCAGTGGCAGCTCGTGACTCTGATGTTTGGGGGTGCTGCGTTTTAAAGTTACATTAAATTGCCTTGGTTATAAGACATGTTAGACATACACAGTAATAATAATAAGCAAGTTAAAAATACTACAAACCATTAACTAGACATTTAGCATTAACAGCCTTGAACTTTTATTTAAAACAAATCCATTTTTTGGTTTTTATTTGTTGAAAATAGATTAATAACTTTTTCATTCAAGTTTGGTGCACTGTTGACCAAGCTTTTCTCTATTGAAAGCATTGCTTGAGCAGCTGGATATCATCATTCTTCTCTTTCTTGGTGATTCCCTTTTGACTCTCTCTTAGGGTAAATCGGGAATTTTTTTTTTTTTTTTTTTTGGCTTCCTTGCACCACATAGTTTATAATAATAATAATTTAGTCCTTCCTGATTCATAGTGCTCCTTAAAAATGTTTTTATTCTTTTTAATGTCGAATGGCAGCGCCGGAATCTGAAATAGTCATTGGAATGGTCAAAAGAACTTTTATGAATTTTGTAAGTTCACCAAGAACTTCAGTAGTTATTTTCTGAGATAAATTTCAGCAAGTCAGTTAATTTGCAATAATTGTGTAGATCACGTCTGCTATAGAAAACTTGTAATTCTGTAAGAAGTTTTTCTCTTTCACTCATGGGATATGCCTCAGTAGTCTCCCGTACCTCTTCCATGGGCATTTTCATAAGAAAAATAACAAGGTTCTCCTTGTTAAACAATTTAGCAGCAATTAATTGCTTTTTAAAAGAATATCTCTCACCTATGTCAACACTTATACAGTCGCATACTTCCTTTGCTTCAATCATGAGTGCTTTTGAAGGATTTTCACAGTACATTGATTTCTTGATTTTTAGAATGGCATTCTTAAAGTTTCCTATATATTCGTGTATTTTAACTGCCTTAATTTCTCGAGATTGCATCTGATTATAAATAACTTCCACGTGAGGCATTATCTGATGGAAAAGTTCTAACCAGACTCGAATTTTTCATTACTCAAAATGTGCAAAATTCCAGTTGCTTCTGAAATCATCTTATCTGCGTTTGCTGTCGCTTGTAGTTCCTCCATGCACTTTAAGGATTCAAAAGTTTCATAGACGCTGTTCATGGTGCGTATATTAAAGTTCCATCTTGTAGGGGACAGTCGAGCAACACGGCTGTCCATATGCTTTCTGAGAACAGAGAGAGAGACTGTGGTGATCTTGAGAAAAATGTTGGTATCAACATGAGGTTCAAGAAGAATATTTTTGAATCTCAGGTACTACTTGCTGCATTTCTCGTTATCAGATTCAGTTAGTGTGCATAGCAGTGAATAAAATGTGCATTTTTGTATACTTCTTTTATTTTAGCCTGAACTCTCCCTTTCTTGCATTTCACACACTTGCACCATCAAATGTTTAAGCAAGCAGTTTTTGAGTATTTCCTTCGAGGATTATGTCTAACTGATCTAGAATGCATTTTTAATATTCCATCTGCCATTTGGTTTTCCAGAGTGAAAAAACCCCCCAAAACGCTCAAAAATGTCTCCTTTCAGTTCATATCTCAGAACAATTACCATCTGTATATGTTCTGAAACATCTGTTGTGTCATCAGCCATGACAGCTACGAATGAAGCTTCTTTAATTTCTCTTTTTATTTCATCCCGGCACATTTGCAGCAAACAGTCAAGAATATCATTCTGAATAGTTTTTGAAATGCCTTTAAATGCTGCATTACTTTCTAAATGGTTCTTTAAATTGGAATCTAATGTACAGGCAAAATTTATTAATCCTCCGAATACTCCTGAATTTTTAGAATCATCTTTTTCGTCATGTCCATGTAAGGGAATTTCAAACTGTCCACAAAATTTAATGCACTCTATTATTTTAGATAACACCTCAGGATTCTTGGTAACTTTTCTGTTATGTTTGCAGATCGAAAGTCTGTAGGCCTCACTAAACTGTTCTTTAATATTTACTCTTCCTAAAAGCGATAGTGAAATCACATTATCAATATGTTTCTCAAACTCACATGTTTTAGAGTTTTTTCTTTCATTCTTTTTATGTTTGTAAAGCCACTTTTTGTCCACGTTAAGTCACCTCCAAACAGTAAACATGGAAAACAAAACAATGCATTTTTAACTTCACAACCACAAAGCCAACTTTTCCTTTGGTACCATTCAGTTTTAAAAATGGGAATATATTTCTTATTATTAGTTATTCCCCACTGAGAAATTTGAACCTTTGGTGTGGGGTAGCCTTCTCGCATTTTTTTCTTGGAGAGATAATTGTGAAAAACTAAGTTGCTGAAGTTTATTCACTGTTACACAATTTACTTCTGGGGGAGCATGGAGGCCACGATCGAATCAAATCTCACAAAATCGTGTGTCGTAGAAATAATGTTTTACTTACAACATCTCATAATATAACTTCAACTTACCAAGTTCAAGCTCAATTTGCAATTAAGCTGTAATCACATAATCACACTGTTGAATGTTGAGTATTGACTTAACACTGATATTATTTAGTTACTTAATGGGAATTCAGGCGAATAACAAAAAGACATCGACATTGTGGTTACACACCCATCATGGTCAATGATGAAATCTGCACTGCATGCTTTACAGTGATTTTGATTCGTTTCACCAATAAAAAATGTATATTGGCAAGTTGCCAATATGCTGGTTGCCAATGGAAACCAACTACCAGATATTCACTGGAATGCAAAATGTGTCACTGTCTGGCGCACAGTGAGGCCTACAGTTAATTAAATTTCAAAGTTGGAAACGATTTCGTGTTATTATTCGTTTATTATTGAAATGATTACTGGAAATAGAGGATGCGCATACTATATGCGGGTCCTGTTAATAAAAATATTCATTGCATTGTTCTTCACAAAATTTCATATAACTCTGTTCACTGTATATCTAGATTTAAACAGCTGGGGGTGCTGCAGTGCCTATGGACAAGTCGCCCCTGCCTGAGACATCTTCTGTGTAATCAATGACAGTTTATTCTTGAAAGACTGTTTTGCCATTGCAATTCTAGATTGAATCTCAGTTTGACATGAAATATCTTGTGTAAAATAACTGCCCCAGATACCTAAAGTGATACACCCATTTTATTCTTACTCTATCGATCTCAATTAGGAAGGGAATTGACCTTTTACCAATCATCATTGTCTTTGTTTTCATCACATTTATCTTCATTCCATACTTCAGCACTTTCTTATTTAGTCTTCCGATAATTTTTTGCAGCATAGCAGAGCAATCTGCTGGTATGGCCTGATCGTTTGCAAACTTAATAGCCTGTACGTACTTTTCACCTACTTCAACCCCCACTTCTTATTTCCAAGTGCCTCCTTTGTTATTATTTCGGCAAAAGCATTGAACAATCCAGGTGAAAGTAAGCATCCCTGTCTTACTCTCTTTTTAAATTTAGCTTTTTTTGTCAGTTTTCCCCTCACTCTTATCACCACATTTTGTCTTCTTGCATCCAATTTTCTCAAGCAATGGGAACAGTTCTCTCCAGATTACTCTATCAACTGCCTTCTCGTAATTCACAAAACACACAGAGGTTTCTTCCCATGTTCTACATTTTCTCTCCCAACATTCTCAACGTTCCAATAGTATCTCTCGTCAATCTGCCTCTGCAAAAACCGCACTGTGAGTCATCCAGAAATTGTTCAATATGACTCTCCATACGGACTTTGATAACTTTCAGCAGAATCTTGGGTTCTCTAAGACTTATAGTCCTGTAATCTTGGCATACTGTTAGTGTCATCTTCTTTGATATGGGGATTATGATTGATGTGCAGAATTCCTCTGGCCCATCCCTGTATATCTTCTTTATCAGTTCAAATAAGGCTTTCACTGTATTTTAAAGGCTCTGCAGGTATACTGTCAATTCCTGGTGCTTTGTTATTGCTAAGAGACTTTAAGGCTGTGTTGAATCCATCTTTTCTTGTTCTAGTGCTGTATTCCTTCATATGTACATGCTTGAATCATCATAAAGTTCTTCAACATATCTCCTCCATCTTTCTTTTTGTTCTTTGAAATTCAGTACTGTCATTTTCTTTTCATCCTGCATTTCTCTCGTTTGAATTCTACCATTCTTTCTCGTTAACTTTCTGATCTTTCTATGTGCCAAGTCCACCCAACCTTGTTTGAGCATTTCACTCTGACAGTTCTCTGCCCACCACTGTTCTTTTGCCTTCCTACATTCCCTATCAATTTCATTCTTCAATCTACGATATAATCTTTAATCATCATAATTTTTTTGGCCTTTCAGTCTCCTCCTCTCATCCATTTTCTGTAGTAAAATACGTGATCCAAGGCTCACTCCTAATTTTTTCACTCTTCCCCATAATAAGCCATCTCCTTGATTAAAGACCAATTTTGCTCTAGATCGTTCGTAATCTCCTCAGTAGCAACAACATTGGTCAGATCTTGAAACAAATTTTTTTTTTCCACTCTAAATTCTCAATGTTCCATCTCATGAATGATTCTTTTATTCAGGCACAGTAAACTCTCAATTTAATGGACTAATAGGAGAGAAGGGGTGTCCATTAATGCCGAAAGTCTGTTAATTCGAATGTAACCTGGGGGAGCATTTTTTATTGTTCTTAATGTAAAAAAAGCTTTAATACAATATACAGTATTGTACAATATAAAATTATTTTGCAATTTGGCCTTTGATTTACGGATATCAGAAACAGTTTGTTTTTTTACGCCATAAATTTCACAAACACGTGTTACTGAGACGTCTTGTTCTAATTTCTCAATTAGCTGTAATTTCTGTGCCACATTTAAGTTCATACACTTTCTTTTAACTCCTCTATCACTTGATACCATTTTAAATTGTAAGGATTGCAAAATTATTTAATAAATAAAGTCACAATTCAGAAATCACATAAACACACTCTGTATAGAACCTGACTGCATGATAGCTTGAGGCAGACTGAGACTGAAACAAAGCGAGTCGGTAGACCTGTACTTTAGTGTCGCGAGTCACATTCAGCTCGCAAGTCACCGCCTGCTCTTATCTGTTATCTGTAATCTGGGAAAACAACTATTTGAACACGTTTTCAGAAAGAATAAAAACAATTTCCTGAATTTGATTATAAAAATAAAAGTAGGTAATTATTATTAATTTTTAATTAATAATAACACTGAAGTTTTGTATAACCTAAAAAAAATAATAATATGGTCAAGGTTAATATGTACATTACTGTATTACTTGTCCGGTCTGTTAAATCAGAAATCCGGTATATCAGGGTCTGTTAAATAGAGGGTTTACTGTACTTCAATTTTAGTTTGACATTCATTTTCACAAATAAGCAGTCTGAATCTCCGTCGGCTCCCGGATAGAACATATGACATAATGAATTAATATAATCTTGTGAATAATTCCAAATTAATTCATTATACTCATAAACTCAATTTTATAATTAAAACTCTAGTGTTTAAAAATCTGACATTTTACATAAACAGAGTGCATGCATTATAGTGTCATTATATATTCATTATAATGCATGCAATAGAAAAACCAAGCACCTCACTTCTGTCTTATATTCCTTAAAGCCCAGAATTATTAAGCCATATTTAAGCATCCTTAGTTTCAATATTTGTGGGGCATTAATATTATTACTTTTGGGTAACTGAACTCATAAGATGACACACCATGCTTCACATTGGGAAGTACATGCCTCACACTGAGAACTACAAATTAAATTGTTTATTATTGAAACCTAACAGGAGAGATTATTCCATACTCAATACATCAGAAACACTGAACTAATTTTCAATCTAACGACAATGTTTTCGATTCAGTTTTGGTATAAATGACAAATGAGTTTTGACTGTCATTTGTTTCATCAATCATTTGTTTGCCAGCTTAGAATAGATGATTGTTTTCCATATACTCTCTACAGTTTTCAGACTGGATAATGGATACCAAATTTAGATCTGAAATGCTGTTATTAGACAGCAAATTAATTCAGTATATGGATATACTAAATGTGAAATAATTCTTCCTATAAAATTTCAATAAACTACTTAATTTGTACTTCTCAACATGGAGCATAATGTTTTTTATTACTTTAGTTACACAATTTACCCAACATTAAGTCTTTCAATTTTCATATTAGAAACATTACTTATTAGTTAGAATGCAGAGTCCAGGAATATGCAACAAATTTCTCTCCTTATTTCATCTGTATGAATAATTAAATGATTTAGTTGCATATGTGCATGTCCCCAATGCACATATGCAACTCCCCCAGCAAAGATATAACGGATAGCTTACTTTCTGATCACTGTATACCACTACTAGGCTGTCACCATCTGAATGGAACCTCAAAGCAGTTGGTTGATATTTATAACGAGGCAAAGTGCACTGGATCTGGAAAAAGCATAATTTATTATTATAAAAATAGTAAAGAGTCACCTTGGCAACTAATCGAAAACAGTTTATCAGTAAGTTGCCCTGAAGCTTTTATGATGAGATGTCACTTAATTTTAAATTGATAGAATTCTATTACAAATTTGTGGTTTGAATTTTATGGCTAAAATTGCTGCTTAGAATATTTATTAGTTTTATTAGAATAGCAATTTTCCAGGCATAACCCCAAATAAGAATTAATTATTATAAATATAAAAGATTTTCTGAAAAAAAAATAAAAAAAAAATATATATATATATTCTCTGATGCTGAATATATAATAACATAGAACACACTTAATTCTAATACAGACAAACTAATTTTATATTTGCACAGAAGCTGAAAGAGACTAAATGAAAACAATATAACCAAGTGAATCTACAGAGTACATAATGTATTATTAAACCTGAAAGCTACACATCATAATGGTTATCAGTGATTAATTCATAATGATTATTGCTATTTAAATGAAACAGCATTCAATATTTTATTTGCTGTTGTTGTTATTGTTTGGTTTTTTAGGAGCATTAGCAACTAAGGCCATATTGCTCCGGGGATATGCGGTGGTCATTCCCTGACCTTTCCACATCCTCCATATTTGGTGGTCATGGGCTCGAACCCCGATCTAATCAAGAAGCGTGTGCTAAGCACTGCTGCTCCTGCCCACCTGGCTACGGAGGCGCCATATTATTATTATTTCATTTGCACTGTCCTTTAGGATATTAAGAAAAAGCAAATACAGTAATATTGCAAAATCAATTGAAAGACTGTATTGGCTATTTTATAATAGTCAAATAATCATTTATTTTTAATATAGTTTAGTATTAGCTAAAATATTATGCTAAAAATGCCCCTCCTGATAGCTTTCAAATTTATTGGTTCCCTAGAAAAAACAAGTTGCAAATATCACTGTATGAGGAGAGATATTTCACTATAGAATATTATTTGGAGATCAAATTTACCATTCTTTAATTGTATATAACTGAAATAATGCTGTTATTAATATATGCCTTAACAAATAAACAAAAAAAAAAAAAAAAAAAACATTAGTCAAGAGTGAAATTAAAACTTTATGCTATCTTTCTTCGAAAATAATTTTAAATTATTATTTTAAATTATTTTCACCTTGTGGCGCAACTATACAAATACATGACCCTAAACAATTTTCATATGGCATATATCTTACGCTAACAAATTTTGCCAGTTTGTAAAATAAAAATTCTTCACAAAAAAAGTCATTCAACAAACAGTGATACACTTCATTGTATCAAGTTTAAAGCAAGTTCAACATATTAATTTGTAAATTCATTTTTATATCAAAACTGAATTTTTTCACTGGCATTCAAATGATTGAAACTTTTGCTATTCTCTTTACCTAAGGAATGATAAAATAATATAACCAAGTTAGCAATGAAAATTATGCAAAGCAAATGGTGGCAAAAATACCTAATTTTTTTCTTTCTGAACCACCAGTGTTCTTTGTTGGGTAGAGTAAAATTTAATACGCAGATAAAATTACTAATTTATTGGGAGGTACAAATAAAATTTAAGAAAAATATGGCCACCTTTCCGCCTACAATTGTTCAATCCTGAACACCACCTTGATAAAGCACCATAAGTAAGGAGTGGCTGTCTTGATATAAGGGGAGGGGTCCCACACAAGGTCTTTGACCATAATTAGTATTCAATAAAGCTATCTTGCTCACACCTTTACTGCTTCACTGCCAAAAGCATTACTTTCAATCACCTTGTTTTAAATACGAGAGGATATTTTGGGAAATATTGCAGAATTAAATGTTTTTTTAATGTCAGAATTTTTTATATAAAAATTTCCCTTACCTGTTAATTCTGTTTTTGAGATATTGTTTAAAATATCACAAAAATTTATCAAATATCAGAAACCTTACTTTAGAAATAGTAAGTGGGCAAACGTTGCTGTTGCAATTTCAAATATATTCAAAAAAAAAAAAAAAAAAAAAAACCAAATAAGCTATTACTCTATTGAAAGTGTTCTATTTTTTTAAATTAAAGATAATTAGTATTATTATATTGGCAGTACTAATTTGATAATTAATAACTGCTAATCGGTATCAGAATTTATGCAGTCAGCTATGACCAGAATAGGCCATAGTACATAACCCTTAATGTGTTTCTAAAATACTACTAATAAAACATACTGGAAATCGACATATATATATATAGCAAATCAGAAGAGTCATAAAAATTTACTTTTAGTAATATAAATTTAAAACTATAATCTTAAATTAATGAAATGCATTTTATTCTTAAAATATTCCATTTGTGAGGCAATTATTTTACTACCATTTATTATTTTATTTATAAATATTAATTCACTAACAAATGAACTAATTAAAATTACTGCGCTCTCTTGAGTAATAAATTGATTTCTACATCCAGATTAAGAAACCCTTCTTAAAAAAATTAAGTTTACTAAAAAAAAAAAAAAAAAAAAAAAAATATTACTATGCAGGAATTGTAAGACATTATATATATGTTGCCTGTTAAATTATATATATTCTCTCAAAGTGATTTAATATCAAAATTCCACTTGAAAAGCGGTGGGGGAGGGTACTAATATTGGCATTTAAATCCTTGGAAAATCGAGAGAGAGAACTTTACATTGTTTAAAATTAATTCTATTTGGAATTTCCAAGAATCAGTATTGTGAATAAATGGTAAAAATCTTCTTACCTTACATTCTTTTATATTATACACTGTTACATGGCCTTGATGGTCTCCTACTGCAGCATAACAGCCATTACAGTCAACATCCAACAAATGGATACTGTCTTGGCCACCTACCAATAAAAAATTATCAATTTTTATGCCATATTTTGACACATTACTCATGCTATTATTTCTTACTAGTCAAATATTTAAGATCGTTCATAAAATAAAATTATTTCTTAATGGTGTCTTGAGGTAAAATCAAAAGGAAATTAAACAGAAACTGAAAAAAACATATATATTATTTCTTGATTTTTTTTTGTTTTACTTTTATTTTATGATTATACCAAACAGTTTTACTTGGCTGCCTTAATGACTTACACAAAAAAGAAACACAAACCACATAATGAATACAGAAAATTCCTGTTGCAGTTAAGGCTAAACTAGGAAAAGTATGATTCTGCTCATATGTACTAAGTCATCTAATATTCAAAATAAAAAAATAATTACTTTTAATTTTAAAGTTTTTATAATTTATTCTTATTTAGAATATCTTATTAATATATACACCAATGAGCTAAAACATTATGACCAGCGAGTAGTTATGCAAATCGAAGCAACTGCAGGTGAACTATGGAGCGTGCACAGGTCAGGACACGGTATAAAAAAAACACCTGATACTGAGCTCCTTTAATCAGTGTTATTCGTGTTCTTCAGATGGGAAAGGCAGCGGACTTAAGCGAGTTTGACAAAGACCAAATTGTAATGACCAGACGACTGGGTCAGAGCATATCTGAAATGGCATAGCTGGTGGACTGTTTACGGTCAACCATGGTTAGTACCTACAGAAAGTGGTCTGGGGAGAGAAACCCACAAACCACCAGTGAGGTGGTAGACAACCACGGCTCATCGATGCTCAAGGTGAGCGAAGGCTCTCCCGGATGGCACTTGGAAACTGTGCCGCAACTTGCCAGTAATTGGAATGCTGGTGATGGGAGTAATGTTTACACAACACATAGTACATCGAACCCTGCTGAAAATGGGGCTGTGTAGCCGCTCCGAGTGCCCATGCTAACCATGGCTCGCCGGCAACAGTGGTTCCAGTTTTGAAGACCAACCAACATCATATTAGGTAGGTGGTCATAATGTTTTGGCTCATGTTTTGGTACTTATAAATAAGATAGTAAGATGTATAATATACACTGATAATCCAAAACATTATGACCACTTACCAAATAGGATGTTGGTCCTCCACGTGCAGCCAAAACAGCTCGTACCTGGTGAGGCACGGACACTACTAGATTTCTAAATGTGTCTTGTGGTATCTGGTACCAACACGTAACCAGCAGATCCTTTAACTCCTGTAAGGTCCATGGTTGAGATGCCGCAGATCGGAGTTGCTGTTCCAACACAAACCACAGATGCTCAATGAGATTGATGTCTGGGGGAATGTGGAAGCCAGGGCAATACCTGGAAGTCTTCCTCATGTTCCGTGAACCAGTCTCAAACAATTTGGTGGTGTGGCATGATGCATTATCCTACTGAAAGACTGCACCGCCAGAGGGGAAGACCGTTGCCACGAAAGGGTGTACCTAGTCAGCAATGATGTTTAGGTAGGTGGTAGACATCAGAGTGCCCGGCACATGAATGACTGGACTCAGGGTATCCTGGCAGAACATTGCCAAAGCATGACACCGCCGCCGCAGCCAGCTTGTTTTTGTCCCACGGTGCATCCAGGTGCCACCACTTCCCCAGGTAAACGATGCACGCCCAGCTGTCCATGTAGTACAACAGGAAATGTGATTCATCAGACCAGATGACCTTCCAATCAATCAAGGTCCAGTTTTGATGCTCGCGTGTCCATTGTAGGTGCTGTTGCTGGTGAACCATGGTTAGCATGGGTACTTGGAGCGGCCTGCAGCTACACAGCCCCATTTTCAGCAGGGTTCGATGTACTGTGTTGTGACACATTACTCCCGTCACCAGTATTCCAATTACTGGCTAGTTGTGCCACAGTCGTCCTTCTGTTGCCACGTACCATCCAGGAGAGCCTTGGCTCACCTCGGGCATTGATGAGCCATGGTCATCCAACATCTTGCCAGAGATTCGTAGGTTCCCCCCCCCCCTCGGACCACTTTTAGTAGGTACTAACCGTGGCTGACCATGAGCACTCCACCAGCCGTGCTGTTTCGGATATGCTCTGACCCAGTCGTCTGGCCATTACAATTTGGCCTTTGTCAAACTCGCTTAAGTCTGCAGCCTTTCCCATCTGAAGAACAAGAGTAACACTGATTAACGGAGCTCAGTATCAGGTGTTTTTTTATACCGGGTCCTGACCTGTGCACGCTCCATAGTTCACCTGCAGTTGCTTCAATTTGCATAACGACTCGCTGGTCATAATATTTTGGCTCATCGGTGTATATATAGGAGCAGAATCACAGCTTGCCTAGTTTAACTGCATCAGGAATTTGCTGTATTTGTATGTAGTTTAATGTTTTCTTTTCATAAGTTTCAGTGATATTATGTCATTACTCCTTATAACAAATGTTATGTTAGTTTTTACTCAAGTTGCTTAGTTAAGACAGAATAGTACCTAAATTCTGAAAGGAATTTAAGAATGAAAGCACCAAAAAAAAAAACAAAAAAAAAAAAACTGATTTTGATTGCTGTGACCATCTCACCCTCCTCTGCTAGCCATATAAATTCTGAGAGTGCAAATATTTGTAAAATATAAAACACACCAAAATGAAAAATTAAATACAAAAAAATATTATTTGTAAATTCCTAAAATATTTATAAAACTATTTTGTTTCTCAAGAGTCCCACCTCTTCAAGAACCACAGTCTTTGTGAATGAAAGGAAAGAATGACATTTTGAAAACTCCTCAATGTAATTATAAGTTCAATTATGAAGTAACTCTAGAATTAAAAATATAAAAAATAAAAAGGAAAGTTTTGAAATAGGCCTGCATAAAAAAAAAATAAATAAATATATACATATATTTATTTTTTTTTTAATGGTGACCTATTTCACACCATTATACTGTATACCCCAAAATAGCACCCTCTCAAGAGAAACTTAAATCATAAACGTTGGAACAAAACTATCATTAGAATAAATGTTTGTCAGAAAATAAATAAGTAAATAGCGTCCATGTAATGTCTAGTTTCATTATAGGCTGACCTCAATTAACGCGATTAATTCGTTCTGAGACCACATCACACAAAACGGAAACAAGTTAATCGAATATAATAATCAATAGGAAAAATTATAACTGGTCCTTGACCTTCAGGAATGTCCATAAAGAATTTTAAAAATACCTTTTAAATAACTTTTTAACTGTGTACCATGTAAAAGATAATGAAAATAATTATAGAATTAAATGTTTATTGCATAAAACAGCCATTTTCAAACTGTGCACCATCTCACCATCTCTTTTAAATATTTAAAATTTTCGAGAGAAACACATCTCAACATCTGTCGGACACTGTGCGAACTACTAGCTCAAGGTAGTTCACAGTTTCAACATTTCTTATTAAGTTGTTTGGATATAACCACTTAATAAATGGAACTGTTAGGTATTTCTTTTGGTCTAGGTGCACCGTGAAAAAATTACTGAGACGCTAAGGGTGCCATGAACCGAGAAAGTTTGGGAACCTCTGACATAAATACACAATCAACAAACAATTTGTTACGGAAATATTTGAACAGAGTTGTTTGAAGTGTCGACTTTCTCTTTTCTTCAATTAATTTCCAATAGGTGACAACAATCTTCTCTGGGCCCTGGCGAAATAAATATCGTCATCATCATCAGCCATTTTCAATCCGCTGCAGGATGAAGGCCTCTCCAGCAACTTTCCAGTTCCGTCTGCTTTGTGCAATGGCCATCCATTTACTACCCACAAACTCATGAATTTCATTTGTCAATCTCCGCTGTTGTCTTCCAGGTTTTCTTCTAGCTCCTCTTGGGTACCAGTCCGTTATTTTCTTAGTCTATCTGTCATTATGCCTTCGAGCTATGTGCCCTGCCCAAGACCATTTTAGTTGTTTGGTTTTGATAAGAATGTCCTTTACTTGAGTTTGCTGCCTAATTCATGTGTTTCTCTTCTTATCTAACAGTCTGATTCCCAATATAATTCGTTCCATTCCTCACTGAGTAGGTCTCAGCTTCTCTTCCATTCTTTTGGTGAGTGCCCAAGTTTCACTTCCATAAGTCATGGTGGGGAGTATACATTGGTTCATTATTTTACGTTTCAGACAAATTGGGATATTGCTCCTCAGTATGTAACTATATTTCCTGAATGCTATCCATCCAAAATTTATTCTTCTCTTGACTTCCAGCCATTTATCATTATTACAGCTAATGACGTGTCCCAGATAAGTATGTGACTCCACCTTTTCAATTACTGCTCCTTCAATCATTATATTCCCTTCTGTGGCATACTTATTCATCTGTTATAGAGCTAATTCCACCCTTTTTCTTTATTTTAAACTTACGGTAAAATTAGCGACTTAATTTTCCATATTCCTACTATCTAAATCTCTTTCAAAACTTCAATTTAATAGTAATATTGAGTACCAACTAAAAAGTATAAAGCAGATTAAATATCCTTAAGCAAGAGCATATATCTCTCAAGAAAATGGCAAAATTTGTCGCTATAACTGTAATAGATACGTGTTAAAAGGCCTACAGTTGTTAGCCAGCAACAGCTATATCAGTTAGCCACTCACAAGTGGAAAGTGGAAGATTTCTGTAAACACCGGATGGATTCGCTTACTTCATTATGTAAATTAGGTCAGAAGGGGAGGGTATGAAACGGAGATACCTATGTGAACGGATATCCAAGATTCCTCCCAGCCCATGTAAATTCAAGAGCTACAGCTCCACAATGACCTAATAAGGAGATGGAAGAGTGGCTACACGTGTTATTGGAACATTCATTACGTAGCATGATGAGGAGATGAGAGTCGCCCCTTTAACTAAGTTTTTTTCCATGACGTACAGTCAGAGCATCTTAAGACTTGGAATTCGCCATGGGAGAGCAGTTTTGCATAAACAGCACACGACTGCTTGGGACATAAAAGCGGATCCTCGCAAGGAGAGAAGAGAAGAGAAGCACGGACAGAGAGAAGCTACCTAGACCATTGCAGAACTCGCCATTGGAAGAAGACTCGAGATGTCGAAGGAAGGACCAGCGAGCCACAGAGCCCAGGGAGAAACCAACTGTCGTTCTGTTAAGGCAACGCCCAGAGACTCCGAAGTAACGGAAAATCGAGGTCCCTCAGCTAACCAAGCCCAGACAACATCTTAAGCTGGTGAGTCAAAATGGTATAGTATGAAACGTGGTAAGCATGATATGAAAAGATGGTTTCTTTCTAGTGTCATTAAACTTGTGTATCTTAAAGCTTGATCTTATAATTGCTGCACTATTTTGATAAACATGAAATATCATAATACCCCAATATTAATGGAAAGAGTGAAGTATGTAAGTTCTCTCTTGTATTAAACTCTGTTATGTTTTGTATTATAGAAGTTTCTTTTTCTCTGCCAAAACCTCACATTCAATCACTAAAGTAGTAGAGCTAAGTGCTAAAGTATGACTAGAAGTTAACTGCAGCGTCGAGTTAATTATTACTCGATGATCAACACAACGCGAAAGTCCAAACTGCGGGATGGAGAGGGGAAGGAACCTTCTCCCTCTTTATTCTGAGGGTATACAAGACTTTGTTCTATAAAAACCCACTAGACGAAAGCAGAATTAGATACCAGACAGGCGAATATGTTAAGTATGTTAAGGTAAAATAAGATAGCCAACCAAAAGGAAAAGCAAAAACAACCTAACTACACTAAGAATAAAAAAGTATGAGTTATGCCTAGTCTGGCTATTTCAGTTACAGCCACACCCTAGAGCTTGCAAAGGCGAAAAGAGTGCAGATAAATGGGGAAGCCTAAGTAAGCGAGCAGACACACATATGAGAGATAACACATCATTACTTTTGTTTTAGCCATATTCATCTTTAAGTCCAAAATCCTTACTAACTCTGCATAACTGATTAAGATTTTCCTCTAATTCTTTGGGATCGTGGCTTACGTTACGACCACAATGTCACCTGCAAATCGTAAATGGTTTAGGTACTCTCCATTCACATTGACTCCTTTTTGCGACTAGTGTAATCTTCTGAAAGCGTCCTCAAGGGCAGCAGCAAACAACTTCAGAGATATTGCCTCCCCTTGTCGAACTCCTTTCTCAATTTTTATATTTACTACTGTCTTTGTCTAGTCTAATAAAGGAGGTAGCATTCTCATATATTTTCTTCAAAATCATAATATATGGGGTATCTATGCCTTGTCTTTCCAGTGCCCGAAACATTGCCTGATGCTGTTTGGAGTCAAATGCCTTTTCATAATCCACAAATGCCAGGCATAATGGTGTTTTATATTCATTTGCTTTCTCCATTAGCTGTGACATTACGTGAAGGTGATCCATAGTTGAGATTCCTGTCCTAAAGCCAGCTTGCTCTTTCGGTTGATTCTTATTAAGTATTCTTTCTAATCTGTTAGTAATGACCCTTGTGAACAACTTGTAGATGTGGGATAACAAGCTAATTGGTCTATAATGTACAATTTCTGATTTATCTCCTTTCTTATGCAGCAAAACTATGATTGCATAATTCCACTCCTTAAGTGTCACACCTTTTCTAATGCATTTTGTGAAGAGTCTTGCCAGTTTTTGTGTCATGTCTCTTCCTTCTAATTTTAACAACTCTACAGCAACTTCATCTTTCCCCTGGGGCTTTCTGATTCCTCATTTTCTTCAACGGGATGTTCTACCTCATCAGGAAGGATATCAGGTATGTTGTATGTGTTACTAATTTGCGATCCATCTTCCCCACTGCTGGCATCATTCCCTCGCTCCTTGTATAACTCTTTATAGTAGTCTTCTGCTATTTGAATTATGCCTTCTCTGATATTTATAAGTACACCATCACTATTCTTTAGTTTCAGTATCATTTGTCTTTCTGTATTACTACTCATGGCTGCTGATTTAAATCCTTTGTTTTCCTTTAATGCTTGTTCTACTTTTCTTGTGTTAAATTTTTTTATGTCGTCTCTGAGTCTCTTTCTAAGGCTTTGCATAACTCAGTATACTCAATTTTCTCCTTGTCAGTGTTTTTTCTTGCTTTTCATTTGTTGTCTTTAGTTCATCATGACAAGTGTTTCTTGACTAATTTTTTCTTCTTTGGATTTATTTTTACCTATATGTTTCTTGGGCTTTATCACTTTCAGAAATTTATAATATTCCTCGTCGATATCTTGGTCCTGAGCAGTCTGCAGAAGCTCAAACTTGTTCTTAAGTTCCAGTACATACTGCTTTTTCTCCTCTTCTGTCATCTTAAAGACCTTTGTATTATTTACTCGAGTCAGCTTTTTCCTTTCTTTTCTTCCATCTATATCAAGTGTGCATCTCACCATTCTGTGATCACTTCCAAATTTACCTTGTTCAGGACAGTAACATCATTCACAATATATCTTCTGTTAGTGAGGATGAAGTCGATTTCATTAGTTGTTAATCCACTTGGACTCTTCCATGTCCACTTTTCTGTTCACCCTTTTTCTTGAAAAAAAGTGTTCATTACTGACTATCCTTGAGATTCTGCAAATTCCACAAGTCTTTCACCCCTTTCATTTCTTTCACCAATTCCAAAATTTCCTATAGTTCCCCTTTCAGCGCTTTTTTGTCTTTTTTCCAACCTTAGCATTGAAGTCCCCCATAATAATAGTGTAGTAGGTTTTCTGCTCATCTAGAAGACTCTCGATTTCGGTGTACATTCTTCAACCTCTTCATCATCATGGCTCGATGTTGGTGCAATAAATCATTATAACCTTTAGCTTATACCTCTTAGAAATCTTGAGTAGTAGACTCGACACCCTTGATGAGGTACTTTTGAATTCCAAAATGTTGTTTTTTATATCTTTATGGATCAGAAAGCCAACTCCACCTTCATTCCTATCGTAGAGAATCTCAAACCTTTTGCTTGAGGTTCTCTATGAAAGATGTTACGAAAGATTTCATCTAGTTCTTTTACCATTATCTCCTTCGCGGTAACATTTTCATCTGGCTCATTTAAAAATTAGAATTTTTAAATGAGCCAGAAATGAGCCTTGCATTTAAAAATTAGAATTTTTAAATGCAAGTCTGCATTGACTTTATTAGCGGGAGACAAACAAGTAACACATCTTCTTCCGATGGTTGAGGGAACACACTGAGGCGGACAGCAGGTAAACGTTTGTTTATTGCCTGTCCGACACACAATTCAAATCTTTTTCAACTATCACATAAAAAAAGATTGGTTAACTGAAAATTTTCATCGTGTAAAGTGAAATGTGGTATAATTTTTTCAAATAGCAGTAACTGAAAACACGTTAATCAAACTCAACGTTATGTGAGGCCTGGCTGCATTCTTTGAATACAGATTATTATTAATATATATATATATATATATTTTTTTTTTTTTTTTTTTCTCAAATATTTTATTCAAACAAGTTATTTTTGTTCCAGTATTTCTGATTCAAATTTACCTCAAGAGGGTGCTTGAGTTAGAGGGTAATCTATTTTTTATCCTCTCAAATCCAATCCAATGGTACAATTTATGGGGTAACAAAATAATTTTGTTCTTCCTTTTGCTCACTGAGGCTTTGTAATTACCCCTGGATCTCCGAGAGAGAGAGAGAGAGAGAGAGAGCGCGTGAGCACGACTGGCAGGAAAGATAAAGTAGTATAAACAGACAAAGATCACACTTAGAAATAACAACTGCAACATCTTTTTATCCATCACTGGGCACACGAGATGTTTATTTCATCTCAGACCAATAAACATTTCTCTTGGTTTCTGACCATGTTATCCACTCAACTGTAACTCATTCTCAATTCTCACAGTCTCATTCAAAATTATTCATCGATGAGTAATTCTGAAGTAACCAACAATGAAAGCGATAAAGTATTTGGGATAAAAGAACAAAAAACGACATACTTTTTCATAATATATGCACAGATTACTTCTTTTGTGCTGTTTGAAATGATTCTTAGTATGAGAGTCTCTCAGCAGGTTATGGGAAGAACTGTGATTATGATTAGAAGTGCTCTGACAATTTTACTGCAAATTATATAGAATCAAGCGTTTTTCAGTCCAAGGTCTTTTTGTAATGCATTAGACTTTCAAAACATATTTACTTAACACTGTAATCACCAAAAAAATTGCTACTTTTAGATTTGTCACTTAAATGATTTCAATGTTTTTGAAAATAAAGCTATATTTAGATCTAGATACACACATAGAAGTTGCATCAGCACAGATTGCTTAACTGTATTCATCATTTGTATACTTCATATGACGCATACAAATGTATGATTTAAAAATTTATCTAGGAATGTCAATACAAAACATCTAAAACAATTTGTATGAGTTGATATACTACAACTTATTAATTAAACATTTATCTCACACAAGTTCTGATATATGTATCCAAGAGTAAATGTAATTTAAAATCATTACAGTCACTTTCTTTCCATTTATATATTTTGCAGGAAAACAAATTTTTAATGGAAAATATTCATATATAATCATCTTATAATAAACACTTGACCATTAAGTTGTAAAATTTAAAAAAAAAAGAAAAAAAAGAAAACTATTTTTTGTCAATTCCGACATTTATCTGAAGATTTTAATATGCTAACTACGGTTCCCAAAACAATTGCATACTTTATTAGTGTAAACACATCACATTTTTCAGCTTTTTAGTAATTTGGTAATAAGCTAAGCCTAATTTTGTCAATATGCATTTGTACTAGTCTTATCAATATGCATTAATTATCCATGTGGCACAGCTAATCATAATCATCCTACACCTAAATTTGACTCAATTCATTCTCTTATGTATTAAGCCATTCTATTTCAGTGATCCTGTGAAGCAAATTACCGGTTGAACCCAGCATGTCTGCTACAGCTCCAAGTTGTGAAAAGAACTCTAATGAATTCTTTCATCCCATAGCAAGAAATCAGACCATCACACAATTGGAACACTTTCCTGCATTACACATTACTCAGAGGACTTTACCACTTTTTTGATATTGCAGATAACAGAGGATGAAGATTTCTGCCAGCTCATCAATGCATAATGCCCTATATTTATCAAAATTGACATATATAATACATTCTTAAAATAAAACAGATTTCCTTTGTTTTGTTTTGTTTTAAGAATGTGGCAGTTTATTATATGTGCAGGGCTTAGTCAAGTTGTATGATCTTAATGATATCTTTTCCAAATAGTTTTTTGATATGATTTTTCAGAAACTTGATTCAATGAAGTACATGATGAGCTACACTTCATTCAGAATTCAACAATTATAAATTATATTCTATCAGGGGTCGGCAATCATTTTTAATTGAAGAGCCATTTTGATCTAATTTAAAAAAAAAAAAAAAAAAGAGTTGCACCTCAGCTCAAATTGGGGGTGGGAATTTTTTTTTTTAAAGAAATGGAATAGAGTGGGAAGGTGTTTTATTAAAAATATATATATTTTGAAATATTATTTATTAATATTGAAAAATGTAACAAACTTCCAATTATGTACGAATTAATGTGACTTTTGCTGCTGAACTTCTTGAGTGAGTCTCTCAACATCAGGCAAGTATGCTGTAATTTTCATCTTTAAACATGCCGAGAGACTCGCATTCTTCAGATGGTTTCTTGATTTATTTTTAATATAGTTCATGCTTGAACATATTTGCTTGCAGAAATATGCCGAACCAAAAACTGAGAGAAGTCCAAATGCAAATATTTTCAAATTTATACACATGTCCGGTAAGTTACTCCACATATCGAACACAATTTGGTTTTACTCTTTCCACTCATCTATCACTGTCCATTTGTGTAGAATTGCAAAGGGCAGCCATCTGCATTTCCCAATCCTCAATTTCAGTTTTAAGGCATTTTAGTCTTGCACTCCACATGTCCTTAATTTTTGAGTCCTCTAACTCAATTTTAAATTGCTTCATGTGGGCTAAAAGTTAAAGAGGCGCATGTGGCTCGCAAGCTGCTGGTTGCAGACCCTTGTTCTATATGAATGCAAGAAAGGTGATTTAGTTTATTTTATAACATGCTTCAAATTTGGGGAATTATGCTCTTTCCATTTTATGCATATATTGAAGCTTTAAATGCAGTTGTAACCCAGAGTAATATGTTATTTTCAGTTTGTGTATTCCAATTTCTCTCTCTCTCTCTCCAATTTCATCTGATGCCCTTAAGGCTTCATGCTGTGGCCAGTAATGAATTTAATTATTAATTCCTATTATCAATCTTTCCAACCAACTGCTGTGAACAATTACAAAGCTCAATGTGAACAGTTCTTTTTCTACAAACTTCTCACTAATAAAGAGGGAAAATCCAGACAAAATAAAAATTGGACGATCTTTGTCAAATCAAAAGTATAAACTATATATGTGATCTGAACAAAAAAAAAGAAAAAAAAAAAAAAAAAAAAGGAAATTAAATTATTCAACAAGAGCCCCAATACTGACCAGGAGAAGTTCAACAGCATAAAATTCTACAAGACAAGGGCACTTCTTATTAACAGGAGAGACTGCTTCTACTGGGATGGGATACACTCAAATGGAAAGGGTGCAAGAGTGTTTGCTGATGCTATCGAGGCAGCGTTAGGTGGGTCGGAAAACTGCTAGCTTGGGGGGATTAACAGACTAAAAAGTTAAAAGTAGCCACAGGCAGAGGTGAAAGTAATTCATGCACTACTTCTATTAGAATGAGCAGCAGCCTGGAGCGAGAGGTGCTGGGGGTTTCAGGGACTGATGGCAGTCATCATGAAACAAAAAAATACATGGGATGTGTTATGATGAATAAGTTTGTTTGTTTGTTTGTTAATTAGTTTTTAAGAGCATTAGCAACTAAGGCCATATTGCTCCGGGATATGCGGTGGTCATTCCCTGACCTTTCCACATCCTCCGTATTTGGTGGTGATGGGCTTGAACCCCGGTCTAATCAAGAAGCGTGTGCTATGCACTGCTGCTCCTTCCCACCTGGCTACGGAGGCACCTAAAATATATATATTCATCAAAAATAAAGTGCTTATCTGTGCATTACGTCTAAGAATGACATTCTGTTTATACTACGGGACAACCAAACGAGTTCACAAGATAGACAGAATACAAGAAACAGCACCATATTCAGCAGTCACAGGCTCGAACCCCGGTCACTCAAGGCACGTGTACTTATGCACCCGCGCCTGACCACTAGGCTACGGCGGCCTGAAATGTTTTTTTTTTTTTTTTGGAGCATTAGCAACTAAGGCCATATTGCTTCGGGAATATGTGGTGGTCATTCCCTGGCCTTTCCGTATTTGGTGGTGACGGGCTCAAACCCCAGTCTAAATCAAGAAGTGTGTGCTACGCACTGCTGCTCCTTCCCACCTGGCTACGGAGGCGCCTGATAAATAAGAATAGGTGCATGTATACTTGCATGTACACCAATGCTAGAAGTATAGTAAATAAATTTGAAGTGTGGTCAAGACATCAAAGGCGGATATTGTTGGGATATCAGAGACGTGGTGTCACACAGATATTAGGAATGCAGAATTGGAATTTGGGGAGTACAATGTGTACAGAAAGGATAGACAGGATAAGAAGGGAAGGGGTTATGCAGTTAATTAAGAAAAACAAAATCAAAAGAAGTGCATCCAGTTGATATAGATGGATAGTGAAATGTTGAGTCAGTCTGGTGTGACATAAGCATTGGAAAAGCAAAAATAAGAGTAGGAGTGTGTTAGAGGCCTAATGACTAGAATGAATGAATGCAGTGAAAAATTGTACAGAAAAAGTGTGCACTAGTAAGTCAGAATTTCTTATAATGGGGGATTTTAACTTCCCAGATATTGACTGAAACTTGTGGATTGGTCACTCGCACACTAGCAAGCCTTTTGTGGATTTACTGGATGATTGTTTTCTGCAGCAGCACGTTAGAGAGTCAATCAGAGAGGGTAATACTCTTGATCCGGTTATCAGCAGTGATTATTCGTGTATTAAGAATTTGCAGATAAAGGAACCACTAGGTGGCAGTGATCACAGTATACTGATGTGGGATTTACTTAAAGATATAATTACCATCAGGGGTAAAGGAAAGGGTTTTTGGCTCCATAAAGGTGACTACAGTGGTCTCAGACAGTTTTTAAATTCTGTACAGTGGGACTAACTGATGATGTTACCAACAGCAAATTCTAAGTGGGAAGCATTCAAGGAATTAATCATGAAAGCTACTAGACTTTTCATACCTATTAAAAAATACTGTTCAAGGTTTAGGCCTAAATGGTTGTCAAAATGAAGTAATGAGACTCGTGACAGAGAAGGAAAATGCATGGGATGCATATATATTATCGGGTGACACAGAAGCCCATGGCAGATATAAGTTAGTCTGTAATCAAGTCACAAAGAATATTAGGCAAGCGAAGGCAAATTACGAGAAATCTTTGGCTAAAGGTGCTAAGAAAAATAGCAAGAATTTCTTTACTTATATAAACTCTAAAAGGAAGGGGATGAATAGGATTGGTCCACTTGACATCGATGGTTTGACTGTTGATGATCCTGCTCAGATAGCAAACAAATTGAAATGAGTATTTTGCAGCTACGTTCACACATGATGAGTTATTAAGGAAGGAAAATGTCAGAAGTTTATCAAATTGTAACAGGGTGCTTAATGATTTTGTAATAACTGAGAGCAAAGTGGAGGAGAAATTGTTGAAGTTAAACATAAGAAAGGCACCTGGGGTCTATCCAGTTATATTAAAGGAGGCAGCAAAGGAACTAAGCAAACCCTTAGCCATAGTTATAAAAGCATCCTTGGACTCAGGGAACGTCCCCACGGACTGGAGATGCGCAAATGTATCCCTAATTCACAAAAGGGGATCGAAAGGTGACACGAGTAATTACAGACCAGTTAGTTTAACTTCTGTTCCAGAGAAAATAATGGAGTCACTGGTTAAAGATGCATTGCAGGTTTGGTTTGGTTTGAAATTTTACTGGCGCATTAGCAGCAGTGGCGATTATGCACCAAGTAAAGATGCATTGCAGGATCATCTAGACAAGACTGTAGCAATAATTCAGACACAGCATGGGTTTGTTAAGCGAAAGTATTGTCTGAAAAATTTGATTGGATACTATGATGTGGGCACAAAGGAACTGGAGGCAAAAAATAATTGGATTTCAGGAAAACTTTTGACAATGTTGTGCATGAAAGACTGCTATACAAATTTGAGCAGAATGGTATTAAGGGTAGGTTGCTACAATGGATAAAAGGGTGGATGAGTGGGAGAAGACAGAGAGTGTTAATCAATGGACACTGCTCTTCATGGACAAATGTTATTAGTGGAGTTTCCCAGGGTTCGGTGTTGGGCCCACTGTTGTTTTGTATATTTATCAATGATATTGATGAAAGTATATCAGGTTTAATGTCCAAGTTTGCAGATGATACAATGGTTGACAGGGTTGTTAATGGCAGTAAAGACAGTATGCTACTCCAACTGGATCTAGGTAAGTTGGGCAAATGGGCTGAGAAGTGGCAACTGAAGTTTAACATTGACAAATGCAAAGTATTGCATATGGGTAGAAGTAACCCAAGAGGAACGTACCAACTGTGTGGTACTACACTTAAGGTGGCAGAAAATGAACAAGACCTGGAGTAATGTGCAGTCAGATGTGAAGTTTTTTGAGCAATGCAGACAGGCTGCAAGAGCAGGTCATGAGGTTTTGTCAATGATATACAGGAATTTTGCTAGCAGGGAAAAGGAGGTGATTTTCTTATGTATAAGGCAATGGCTCGAGTACTGTGTGCAGGTCTAGAAGCCTCATTTTAGGAAGGATGTAGATTTGCTTGAGCATGTACAGAGAAGGGCAATAAGATTGGTGAGGGGAATGAAGGGATCCTCTTACCAAGAGAGGGTTATGTTCTGCAAATTGCAGCAGCTGGAAACTAGGCACCCGCAAGGCAAACAGATTGAGGTGTATAAGGCCTTGAATGGGTTGAGCATGCTGAATTCTGATGGGATTCTTCCCTTTGCTCAGATTAAAAACCTAAGGTAGCATAAACTCAAATTGAGGAAAGACAGTTGTAGAATGGATGTGCGGAAATTTGCCTTTAGCCAGCGGGTGGTTAATTGCTCAAACAAACTTCCATCTGTTATTGTGGAAGTTGATAGCTTAAATAAATTCAAGGAGGAACTGGACAAACGTTTAGAGGGAATGGTTGTGTGAAAAAATTTTTTTTTTTTTTTTTTTTTTTGGCTGATGCTACATAAGCTCATATGCTTGCTTTCTTGCATAATATGCCTCTATAAAATGAAATTCTACTTTTTTATAAAATCCAATAGAAAATAATGACACTCACTAAAAAATGAATAAGATTTCATCAGAAGGTATCAAATACTGCGAATTCCCAAACAATTGTATTTCTCTCATGGCCTGCTTGTTGAAAGCAAACTGACCATGGATGTTCCTGTATGACCAAATATGACAAATGAAACTAAAAACACGTAATTATTATATTAAATGTAGTTGATACTCTCTGAAACCTGAAACAACTCAAACAAAATACAAAATGTAAATTTCACTGGTCAACAGTGAAACTAAAGTAGCTGTGTTATAAATTTTTGAGTTTCAACATGGGGAGGGAAAAAAAAAACTGCTCAGATTATGAATACAGTAAGACTCCTGTATCCTCGGGGGATATGTTCCAAGACCTACCGTGGATGGCTGAAACCGCAGATATAAGCGAACACCTGCTGACCCATATATAACGTGATTTTCTTGTACAATCATAAGTATAATAAAGTTTAATTGATAAATTAAACACACAGTAAGATATTATCAATATTAAATACAGTAATAATAAAGTAAAGCAGACTCTCGATTTACCGGGATTGGATTAACTGGGACACTTCAAGGCTCCAAATTAAAAAAAAAAAAAAGTCAACCAGAAATCATAAAATTCAATTAATAATTAGAATAGGTATAAACAGATATTTTGCAAGTTGTAAATAAGCGACAAGAACTGGCATTATAAGTCACCATTGGGAGATTAGTGTACCTATTATCTTCCAATCCCTTGTATAACAGCTACTGTACAACAAAATAATCACAAAGACACACTTTTTTGATTTTAACAACTATTCCAGTCACTTACCTGATGGCCCAATAAAAGTATGTAGCAAGGATGGATTCAGCATGTCAGTTTTTAATAACTGTAACACTCCATCTTGAGCAGCAATAACAAGATGCGTACCAGATGGGGTAAATGATAAACAATGAGCAGGCTTACATTCTTCTGGAATATAATGAACTTTCTGAATATATGGTTTTAAAGATGAGCTGGAACCCTCTTCACCCTTTATTAAATTATAAAATAAATATATAAAAATCATAACTGATTTTATTTTTTTTTATTACTTCGGATTACGTTTTGACTGAAATTTACTTTACCCATGGATCTTTGCAAAAGGAGTGAAAAGCAGCCTAATTCCATCCACTGGTTTGCAGTGACTGGACCATCTATTCCTGTCCTTTAACTTCTTTTCCCAATTTTAAACCAGCACCAAAGGGTGTGTGGGGGACCTGAAACTATTTTTTCCCTTTGGTGCTGGTTTAAAATCAGGAAAATATCCCCCCCCCCCTGCAGCTAGTCTTAAATCAGAAATAGATCGCCAATTCACTGCAAACCAGTGAGCCTAGTTAGGCCAGCTTTTCACTCCGTGTCACAAAAATCCATGGGTAAGCACCATAAAGTAAATTTAAACCACAGTTTCCTACATTATTAAAAAATGGTGACTGGTAAGTAGCTAATTGCTACTGGCTACTTAATTCTGAATCCGTTGATATCATGCATATGGCCAACTCAAGGCATGAGATATCATGGTCTGAGTTGCTAAGTTTCTGTCCTTTTAAACAACGGTGAAGATTAGTCTTAGGAGGCATGCTGCTTCCACTTCCACTTAGTCGTGGAAATTAGAATGAGTGCATGTGTATGTTATATCAATGGTATTCAAATTCAACCCTTCATTGCTACGCAGGTTATCCAACAGAGCATGTCACATCATGTATGCAAGCTGTGATCAAAAAATTCAGGGACTGACCTGACCATTTTCCTTGAAACTGCAGTATCCTAGCAAGTTGTGAATTTTTAAACTTGACCCGGCTTGATATAGTAAAGCAGAATCAAACATTTATCTGTAGCCAGTCTAAATTAGCATGCATTAAATACATAATATTTCACGTGTATATTATGTATATTTATGTATTTATTTATGTGTTTCATGGGGCGCCTCAGTAGCCAGGTGGGAAGGAGCAGCAGTGCGTAGTACACGCTTCTTGATTAGACCGGGGTTCGAGCCTGTCACTACCAAATACGGAGGATGCAGAAAGGTCGGGGAATGACCACCGCATATCCCGGAGCAATATGGCCTTAGTTGCTAATGCTCCTAAAAACCAAAAAATAATAATAATAATAAAAATAATGTGTTTCATCACATTTTAAAATGAGTGATTTTACTGAGAAATAAATTTGCATCAAATTTTGTTTCAAATTAGAGAAAAGTGCAACAAACTTTTCAGTGGTTTGCAGAGTTAAAAGGGAGCTGCTTGTCCATCAAAGATGATCCTTGCTCTGGCCACCCTTCAACTTCAAAAACAAATGATTCAATCACTCGTGTTCATGTTTGTGATCTGATCAGGAGTGATTAAAATTTAACTATCTGGAAAGTTGTTAATAAACTTGGTATTTCTTTTGGAATGTAAATAAATTTTAACACAGGCTTTCAGAATACAACATGTTTCTTCTAAGTTTGTTCCTCACATCCTCAAAGAGAATGACAAGATTTTTCATGTGAGGATCTTCATTAATATGCTGCTGTTGACTCACACTGTTTTTTCCGTCATTACTAATGACAAACTGTGGGTGTATGGCTATGATCCAGAAACACAGGCCCAGTCCTCCCAGAGGAAGACTGTCTTCTCAAAAACCAAAAAAGGCAAGACAATCTCATTTAAATATGAAATTATTCTTATCATATTTTTTACTCATAGGATGCTGTTCATGGTTGCACAAGTGAATCAGAAATACTTCAAAATAGTTCTACAGTGTTTGAGCAATGCTGTTTAGAAAAAACATCTGAAAAAGGGGCTTCACGGAATTGCTGCTTGCATCATGACTACACCTCGCTCACTCAGAACTTTCCATTGAAGAATATCTTGTCAAGTAGTCCATCACTGTGGTTCATCTGCCAGTTTTAGCTCCCTCTGGTCTTTTTCTGTTTCCAAGCTTAAGGCTCCTCTTGAAAAGGTCACAGCTTTACAACAACTGAGAAAATTATTCAGAACACAACATAGAAAATATAAGCAATTCTAAAGAAGCCGATCAGAACTACTTCCAGAAGTTGCAGAAGCATTAGAATAAGTGTATATATAGTGTCAAAAAGACTAATTTGAAGAACATCCATCTGAATAGCTGGTAGGCTCCACCATTTCCCAAATCATTTCTGCAGTACTGAAAAGACAAGTCTGGTAACATAACATGCATAGCTGCAAGTTGTTTCCAGAAGTTGAAGAAGCAATTTTGATATCTTCCAGATAATCTCAACTGAAGCTTGTGAAGCTCCAAATGCAATTGAAGTTGCATTGGGAATGCATATAAAGACAAAAAAAATTGAAGATGCTTGCACATTGAGTTCAGGCTGTAAACAAGCTCAAGCATCCAGATAAAGCAGCTAGGGCATGCGTCGTTACTAATTTGACTATTTCATTCATCCAGGGCAATCTGTTTTTCTCTGATGAAGCCTTTAAACAAAATTTTATTGTATTACAAACTGGGTTTCATTTAATTAAATAATTCTTTACACTTATACACATTCACACACATCAGTTGGTATAGATCTGAACTGTACCTAATACTACACAATGTAATATAGGTTGTTGTTGTTGTTATTTGGATTTTAGGAGCATTAGCAACTAAGGCCATATTGCTCCAGGATATGCGGTGGTCATTCCCTGACCTTCCCGCATCCCCCGTATTTGGTGGTGACGGGCTCGAACCCCGGTCTAATCAAGAAGCGTGTGCTGCGCACTGCTGCTCCTTCCCACCTGGCTACGGAGGCACCACAATGTAATATAGGATATAAGCATGAACACTTTAACAGTGTAATACAACTACTTAGTTGTATTACATACAACTACTTAAACATATCTCTAATAAATATACCAGTATAGTAGTTTTGCTCCTTATCACCTTTTGGAGTATGTATTGGATTACAGTGGTAGCCAGAGGAATCCTTAAGGGCCTCTTCAATTGAGGTGGTTGTTAGCCAAACTTAAGCAGGAGTAGGCTTTCCCCCATGAGCTATTCAGAGTTTGTAAGCCTATACAACATGCAAATCAACCTGTGAACACACACTATGGATATAATACACTCCTATGGATATAATACACTTGTATGGCCTAAGATGCTCAAGCGCTCTAAAACCAACAAATAAACAAGCAGTATTACAGGGTCCAATACCTTTTGTGTTTGGGATCACCATATACAGGGTGATTCAGGAGAAATAGTAAATATTTTGGGAGGTTACAGTATCAATTATTCTGAGTAAAAAATTCATAAAAACATGTGTCCAATTTTCAATGGATACGGAGATACAGCTGTTTGAAACTGATGTGCACAGTTCCCTGAATCAGATGTGACTAATAAGCAGTTATAAACCAATGCTATTTGGTGTTAGAAGTGTTGTCAGGAATTCCGCATATCTTCACACATGCTGAATATGCCAATATGGTGTTTGTCTACAGTTTTTGTGGTGGAAGTGCTACTGCTGCTTGAAGAGAATACCATCGACGGTTTCCTAACCGCAGAATACCAGATTCAAGAACGTTTACTAGTGTTTACACCAAACTGCATAAAACTGGTACAGTTCCCAGCGCTCATATTTCTTCTGAATGTGCAAATGAACATTCAGAAGAAAAATGTGGATGAAATAGAACACATTCTTCAGTCAGTAGAACGTAGTCCTACTATTAGCACATGAAGAATTTATTTCTACGCGTATCGGTGTTCCACAGACAAGAGTATGGCGAACATTACATGAGCACGGCTTGTATTCATTTCACATACAGCGGGTGCAACACCTTCAATCAAGAGATGATGCCCAGTGATTGGAATTTTGTCGGTGGGTAATCGCCGATTAATTCCATTAATACTGTTCAGCAATGAAGCTACTTTCACCAGTGACGGTATCAACAACACCTGTAACTCTCATAGGTGGTCAGACGAAAATCCACATGCCACTGTAGAAACAAATTTTCAACATCGCTTCTCTCTCTGTAAACATGTAGTGCGGTATCATCGACAACGTTGATTGGGCCTGTTGTGTTACAAAATCATTTTACAGGGCCATTTACCTAGAATTTCTGCAAAACAAACTTCCACTACTATTGGAGGATGTTCCCTTGGCTATAAGGATTGGTATGTACTTTCAGCATGGCAGAGTTCCTGCACATTATACCTGTCTGGTGATACAATATCTAAATCAAACTTTCCCTGAACGATGGATCGGTCACAGTTGGTGGTCCCGTTCATTGGCCACCAAGGTCTCCAAGACCTCACTCCATTAGATTTTTGTTCGTGGGGATGGATGAAAAGCGCAGTATACAAAAAAAAAAAAAAAAAAAAAAAGGTGAATACAAAAGACGAATTGCTCACTCACATTTTGGATACTGCTGCCCTCATAAAGGAATGCCAAGACGATCTCAGAAGAACAACACGTCATTACCACAAGAGTTGCAAAGTGCATTCAGGTTGGCAGTGGGATTTTCGAACATTTATTGTGAACTGTAAAAAATCTGTCAATTATTTATGTTTTGTATCATTCAAAAAGTCAATAAATACAAACAATAAGTAATTTATTGTTCTTTAATATCTGTCATAATCACTTTCTGCATGCCAGTTTCAAACAGCTGTATCTCCGTATCCATTGAGAATTGGACACATTTATAAGAACTTTTTTACTCAGAAAAATCGACACTATATAACCTCCCAAAATATTTACTCTTCCTCCTGGATCACCCTATATATATATATTACAAAAAAAAAAAAATTAGGCATGCTGATATTTTTGACTAAATTAAGTTTAGTTATTTTGATTAATATTAAACTCTCAGTCAGTTCAAGCTGACTGTGAGTTTAATATTAGTATCAGACCTATAGTGCAAGGAATCCACAGGCTTTTCTAGGCAAAAGAAGGTTAAGGTTCACAAATATCAAGTACAATTATAAGTACATATATATAATTACAATTATAATAAAAATATAAGTGCAATTCTCGAGTTAATGTTTTTCAGTGAGGAAATAAACATGTCTATAAAGACATGTTTGTCAGAATGGACATATAGTAAGAATTGACTCCACTGAAAACAAAGAACCTGGATTTGCACATGATTAGCAAATGCTTCAAAGTAGGAAGATGTAGAGCATTAAACTGTTTGATTACAGAATAGTTTTAGAAACGAGCTTTTTAACGAGCTTTGTCATTATTAATACAATGATCATCAGCATTAGTAGCACCATAAAATTTGATGTAGTCTTGTAGTCTTCTTGAGCTGGATTTGCATAAGTCAGAAGATATTAAAGTTGAGAGAGAGCTGCTACTAATTAAACCATCATCACTTGTCAAGGTACCGCAATGTAAGGTGGCTTGTCAGATGCAATTCGCTCGATGTAAATTAAGACATTCAGTATATATCCTCTAACGATAATTAGAACAAATCCAAAAACAGAATGATATGAAGTTTTGTGGAAAAGAATGGCTTAAAATGAAGAAGAACTCTTTATTGCATACAAAACGTATGCAATAAAGTACGCAATACCCTTCACGGCTACAAGCCAGGGGTTGCTACAATGAAGTCATTTCTTTGTTAAATGGTTCGTTAAACAAGGTTGTTCTGCAGAACAGAAGTAGAAAGAACAAATGAGGAAGAGAAAGAGCCAATTCAGTATACTTGAACTATGAATGGATGTTGACTAGTGAAGGAATATGTTCAGATTGATTTAGAAGAGGTTGAATTACATGTGCTAATTCAGAAGAACAATGCCTACAGGGAATGGAGTGGGCTTGTAAGCACAGAATCATTATAATTAATTTGAATACTTTCCTTTTGGATAGTCTGGGAGTGAAAGAGACATTTTGGAGACACTTTCCCAGATGTGAGAACAATATTCCATGGTACAATGAATTTATAATTTATACAAAGCCAGGTGCTGTTTAAAGAAAAGTAATGTCTAGGTTTTGAACATATTTTTTTAAGTCTTTTAAAAAAATTTGTAATTTGCTTATGGCAAGAAAGCTTAGAAGCTAGGGTTATCCCCAGTAATCATAAATGATTGTGTGTAAAAATTGGGATTGAGAGGAAAAGACTTTTGTGAGAAATAAAGAGAGAGGCCTATGTTTTAAAAGAAATTGAAGGAATTCGGAAAACATGAAAACTAAGGAAACTCAATCAAGTGATATATAAATAGAAAACATGATAAATAGATGTAGAGGTTAATTGCATCAAAAAAAGTTTATTTTTTTGCAATTTTTTTTATTTGAATTTTGAAATTCTCTATCCAACACATGTTCAATTTCTACTAATTTCACTTTAACATTGGGCAATCAAGTCAAAATAAGAATAAATTAACATTTAGAAGCATTTATGTACAAAGTTTACTTTTTTTTAAGCCTCAAAGTAAGTTACATGAACAAACTTACTCCAAAGAGCTAGGACCTTAACAGAAAACTCACTTCTTTGAGCACACACATACGTTCAGCAAACTAACTTCTGAAATGGTTAATAGGATAATTCATTAGATAAATAAAATTTCTAGTTATTTATTTTGATATGTAATCCTTAAAAATCCAATAAAATATATGCTGTAGGCTGGGCAATTATCTTAAACAGAGAGTTGTTAGTTTAGTATAACAACTTTGGGTCGCAGAACTGTACATTCTAAAGAGAAATTTGTTTCTTTTGTCAGTTTAGAGGAATGGAAAACCTTTGTGGCAGACAGCATCATTATTACTTATATGTAAGCCATACGGAGGCCCATATAGGAGTTATACATCATCTGTGTATAAATATTCTATGTATCTGTATTCTATATATTCTATGGATTCATCTGGAGTTTTTTGCAGTATAATTAAATGACGTAATCACTAAATAAAAGAGTAATGCAAATTCCAAAGCTACTGTTAAAAGTTCAAATGTGCGTGTGTGTACACAAAGTTAAGTTAAACAATAAGAAATAAATGAATATATCAAACATTTTTTTCTTACCAATGTAAAATGATACAGCATGAGTTTATACAAGGTAGAATATGCAAGCCACTGAGCATCATCTGATATTGCAGAGCATATTATTGGCTCTGATGCTTTACTTTTCAACTCAAGTGCTTTAACAGGATCAGATTCAAGAGGCAAGATTTCTCCATCACTACCTAATAAATAAATAAGAAAAAAAGTCTGATTCATTCTAGTCTACTAATGATTTAAACACTAGTTCAGTAACAAAATGGATGTTTTAGCATAAGCCTAAAAAACAGATAAGGCCACTCTTTGGCAACCATCAGATCCTCAACTCTTCAAATCACCTTTTCCTTCGTGTAAGGCCCAAACCATGCCACCACACCTCCTCAAAAGTTTATAACAACTGATCACTGAATGTAACCTGATACGGTACTAACATATCACAAGCGCACTCAATGAATTTCAGTGCTTTCCATGTAACTTGGAATGTATGTTTAAAACAGAAAGGGATCCCAACTCTATAAAATTTATACAGGAGTACAGGCATAGCAGAGTTGTCTGTCCAGAATACCATGCATAAATAGAAAGCAACAGTCATGTTTAGGGGCACAACCATCCATTATCCCAGTCTAAACGGACAGAATCAGGCCCAAACCATATTCAACCACAACACCTTTAAATGCTTATAACAACTGGTTGCTGAATGTAACCTGACAGTACTAACTTATCTCAAACATATTCAATGAATTTCAGGCCAAGACTACCTTATAAATTTATATAGGATGATGGGCATGGAAAAGTTTTGGTTTTGTGATGCTTTAAATGGTATCAAAAAACTTAGATGGTATCTTTACTCCACAGTAAACCCCAAATGGACATATATGTTGTCATTAGTTTAATGTAATGATACTATTCTACCATTCCAGGTCAGGTATCACTATGAATGGTGCTGGTACTTGTGATGATTCCTGATGATGTTTCAATATCATTCCTACTGGTGAAGGGTTTCTATTACCAATCAAATATCACAACCCACAACAAGGATTGTCATTTCTGTTACATTAATATTATTGGGCATCTGGCTGACTTGAGTGTTCAGAACCACTTGCATGATCCCAAACATTATAAGATGTAAATTGTAAATAAATTATAATAAAATGAAAATGTATGGAGGGGGGGAGAAGGGCTGGAAACAAAATAAAAGCTAAGAAACAAAAGGAAATTAAAACTGGATGCAGAACTGGATGCAGGGAATAACTTTGATATTATATATTTGGATCTTAGAAAGGCTTTTGATACTGTTGCGCATGGAAGACTGCTGCACAAATTGGAAAAGTGTGGCATTCGAGGCAAATTGCTGCTATGGATAAAGGGATGGTTGAGTGGCAGAAGACAGAGAGTGGTAATCAATGGACACTGCTCAACGTGGACTAATGTTATTATTGGAGTTCCTCAGGGTTCAGTGTTGGGTCCATTGTTGTTTTCTGTATTTATAAATGATATTGATGATGGTGTATCAGGCTTAATGTCAAGTTTGCAGACGATACAAAGGTTGGCAGGGTTGTTAAGGACACTACTGATACTATGCTGCTGCAACAGGATCTGGAAAGGTTGAGCAGATGGGCTGAGAGGTGGCAAATGAAGTTTAACATTGACAAATGTAAAGTACTACATATGGGAAACAGTAACCCCAGATCAACGTATCAACTCTGTGGTACTACGCTTTCAGTGGTAGAGAATGAAAAGGACCTGGGGGTAATTGTGCAGGCAGATATGAAGTTCTCTGAGCAGTGCAGACGAGCTGCAAGGGTAGCTCATGGTGTCTTGTCAATGATATACAGGAATTTTTCTAGCAGGGACAGGGATGTGATTATTCCCTTGTATAAGGCATTGGTCAGGCCACACCTTGAGTACTGTATACAGGTCTGGAGGCCTCATTTCAAGAAGGATGTAGAGCTGATGGAACGAGTACAGAGAAGGGCAACAAGATTGGTGAATGGAACAAAGGGTTGCTCTTACGAAGAAAGGCTTAAGTTTTGCAAATTACAGAGCCTGGAGACTAGGCATCGCCGAGGTGATCTGATAGAGGTGTACAAGGCTTTGAATGGCTTGAGCATGCTCAATGCCGATGGGATTCTTCCTCTTGCTCAGAATAATCACCTGAGAGGGCATAAATTCAAATTGAGGAAGGACGGATGTCGGATAGATGTGCGGAAATTCGCCTTTAGCCAGCGGGCAGTTGGTTTGTGGAATAGACTTCCATCGCTTGTTGTTGAAGTTGATAGCCTAAACAAATTTAAGGCTCAGCTGGACAGGTATTTCGAACGAATTGAGGGGTGAAATGGGAGTAGTGGTTGTTTTTTTTTTTTTTTTTTTTTTTGGCTGATGCTGAATAAGCTTGCTTTCTTGCATCATATGCCTCTACTAATGCTAATGCTAATACTTTAAATAACTATTGACTATGTAACAAAAAAGTTTATGTTTATATTTAACCTATTATATATTTTGTGTGCTGAATCCAGAAGTATCAATGGGGTTTTTTTTTTTTTTTTTTTTTTTTTGGTATCAATATTTTGTGAAAAGAAACTGAAAATGTTTTTATAACATCTATATGCATTACATAAGCATGTTATTGTTTTTTCTTTAGGGTTTTAGGGTTATCAACAGCAGCAGCTTAGACCATGTTGCACCTTTTATATATTATGTCATAAAGTTGCACGTGTTCTATGGTCAAATTACATGTTTTCTGTATGAAAAACCTGAGTATCTGGATTTTTTTTTTTTTTTTTGATTTGGTAGTTGTTGGCGCATCGGCTTCTGTGGCCATATTGCACCTCCCAAGGTTTTTTGCAGTACTTTGATCCAAGCCCGAGGCGGGAATCGAACCCGCGACCTTTGGGTTGCCGGGCAGGTACTTTACCCACTCGGCTAGCCCGGTCGGCGAGTTTCTGGAAACAGATTGTGTACTAATACTGTGATATATATATAAAGAGTCTGTAATATTTATAATAAGCTTTTTTTTTTGCAGTTTTCTACAGCTACCAAACAAGGTTTATGCCATCTCCAGACTCATTCTGTTATATACTGCTCTCACTCAACATATATGCATCTAGATATTCATTGCTTTTGAAGCTTATGATTTCTCACTTAACACACTTCAATAGAGACTCCCATATGGTTCTAGATAGTTTTCTCAGATCACAATTTCCTATATTTCCATCATGGCCACCAAACAAGACTTTCAGTAACTTTTCTGCTTCTTCAAAAAAGTTAAGGAATTATTTTGTACATTAATTTTTATAAATTTTGTTATCCAAAAGGCAGGTTAATCAAATTAAATACAGTCAAAAGGAACAAATCACTTGCTACCCTGCAGTCTGCCCAATTCTGACAAATTAAACCACTTTTTAGCTCCAAGGTCTTCTTGGAGCTAAAAGAAGACTTAAGAGAAATCAATATATGACAAAATAAAACTTTCCCAGCTAGGTCCAAACACTAACATACTGACAGCTTTGAAGAGAAAACAGATTTCGGGAAAAGAAGACCTTGGAGCTAAAAAGCAGTTTCATTTGTCAGAGTTGGGCAGACTGCAGGGTAGCAAGTGATTTGTTCCTTTTGACTGTATTTAGTTTGATTGACCTACCTTTTGGATAACAAAATTTTCAAAATTTATAAAAATGGATGTACAAAATAATTACTGCAACCTTTTTGAAGGAACAGAGAAGTTACTGGAAATCTGGTTTGGTCACCATGATAGAAATACAGAAAGCTGTGATCTGAGAAAAATATCTAGAACCACACAGGAGTCTCTATTGAAGCACATCTTATAGGAAATCATAAGCTTCAAAAGCAATGAATATCATTCTGTAATATTTGACACATTATACAGGCCCAAATCAGGTGAATAAAAAAATAACTGTGGTCATGTTATTGGTGGTGGTAACAAGTTTTGCTGTGCATATGAAGCCTATGGGTGATCAAGATATTGTGGGTACTTCATGCCTGCTGTGGTAGTTGCAGGTCGATATTACAGGGAGCTTAGAGGGGAACAGGTATCCTGTGTGTTACCAGACACTCAGCCTAAAACACTGATGGATCCAATATCTCTCTATTACAGAAGATTTAGGAGAAGTCCGGTTGGCCTGCCTCCCTAAAATCCACTCATACACACCTTCTCGATGGTAAGCCCTGTTACGTCACTTAGGTGGCAACGAACGTGTAGAGTGGTTCTCTTCAAGACGCCTGGTCAGCGAAGAGGAAAAGACCAAACCCTCCAGCATATGACAGCACGACAAAACAAATGGCCCTCAGTCCCCAGCAGCTTTCACTCCCCCTCTTACGGCAGCGAGAGGAACAGAGTGGAAGCAGAAGGTGCTAAGAATCTCTGGGTATGACCAGGCTGCCATGCACGGAAACTCAACTTGGCCTGTTACAACATAAGATCACTCATCGGTGAAGACAAGATATCAGAACTGGAAAAGGAATTAGAAAATGTGAATTGGAATATCATCGCTTTGGCTGAAACAAGAAGAAGAAATGAATCACTTATAAGTTTATCAAGTGGAAATCTGCTGTACACCAATGGAAACAGTGAAAGGAGTGAAGGTGGAGTTGGGTTTCTGCTCCATAAAAACTTAAAAAACAACATTTTGGAATTCAAAAGTACATCACCAAGGGTGTCAAGACCTTTATAAGCAAAGACAATCCTAATGTAACTACCTTTAAACCTGTCAATCCACATTTTTTTCTTATTATTGGGAAACATGTGAGACTTTCAGAAGAATTTTCTGTGGATTGTAAAGAAACATCAAATTTCATTTCCTATCAATATTGTTTTTAGCAATTTCTATTTTCAACCAGTTATTTCTGAAGCCTAACTCTTGTTTCCATATGCAGAAATCAAGTTGAATCAAGTAAGTTGCATTATCTTGTTTAAAATATCATATATAATAGCTTGGCAATTATATAGAATATTCCAAATTGAGAGGCTGTCTTCAAATTCTTATTTGAAAAGTGGTCCAAATAATGCTTCTAACAAGGGGAATAAATTCAAGGTTTCCACACCTTGCATACCACAATAATATTATATACATCTTTGGAGTGCTCATACCATTCAAATAACCTACTTATTAACAAAACCTTTCACCACATGCTTCCACAATCATTTCCAGAGTCTGATGCCAATTTCTTTAATAAAAGGCAAAGTTTTATAGATAGCTGTTTAAAAAAATTATACAGATTACTTATTATCAACAGCACATAATAATGAACCTTTGGGCACGTGCAACCAAAATGCCGCTTACTTTAAAAGATTTTATACATTCTAGGTTATGAAATAAAATAACAGTTTTTCCTTATTTGGCATTCAGGTACAATCGAACTTGGTTATAATGAGCATCAAGGGACTGGCAAAATTTCCTCATTATAACTATTACTCACTATATTAGTGATAAGTTAAATCTACCTCCTATTTTTTTATATTCTCAATAACTTGATAAAAAAGACGGATTCAAAAAACAAAAGAAATATTAGAGAGAAAAAATAATAATATCAGTATATGCCTACATATTATTTGTATTAATATGCTTGTATTTGGTTTTAAATCAATCGAGTTGTTATATACAAAATCATCGCATCCAAACTGTTTACCAAATTTTTCCGCTTGAGCCTTCAAGATTGGACTGTCTATTGAAAATCCAGCCTTCTTTGTGTAGTGAACCATTGAAGCAATGCTTCCATCAACGTTTGTACCCTCGCACATTCCAAACTTTTTTTCTCGGTTATGTTCTTTCCCAGTGCCAATATGTAAACATATTTTTTCTTCCACAATGTTGATACTGTTGAAGGGGACTAGGAAAACGTTTTACACACTTCAACATTTTTTGCACCACATTCTAACTCACGAATAATTTTGACTTTTTCGTGAATCGAGAGACACTTTCTTTTGTTAGCAGACATGTTTCCGAAGGAAGGAAGGAAGGGTTCGTTTCTAACTGAGTGATCTACATACAAAGTTCTTAGAAGTCCCAAAATAAATTTATGGTTCAGTGATTACAAGACAATCTGTAAATAGAGAAATGCGACAAGCGGAACACCAATGCACTATTGTATAGCCCTGCGTCCCCGAAAGGACAAGGTCATAAACCAGCCGCTAAACCGATATGGCGGTCATAAAAGCTAAGTCGCCCTTTTCATTTTTGTCTATTCCAAGAATTGGATTTTTTCGACTACACGAGCAATTAATAATGTTTGCATAGTTACCAAAATTTGTATGGTATATCTGTGTAGTATGCTCGTTATAACAGCGAGCAATTGTATGGGAAGATGTGCAAATTCAAATAATAAATGGCTTTTTGCTCGTTACAGATGTGATTTTATTTCAGTGGTCACTATAACCAAGTTAGACTGTATTTTTAAAATATTTAGTCCTGAAACTTTTTTGATCCTCCCTTGCTGATTTGCCTAAAATTGTAAGTAACAAAACAAATTCATATGAGATTATGATTAAACAATTTTTTTTGTTGTTGTTGATGTTTAAAATTATCTATATCAAGTGAAGAGCAAAAGAAAAAAAAAAAGAAAAAGAAAAAAAAAAGAGAGAGAAACATTCAAAAGATTACCATACCTTGTGTAACATTGGTAGTACCCAGCTTCCATAATTCTAAGGATGAAGAATAGCATAATAACAAACAATTCACTTTCGGTGCAGTATAACAGACCTAAAAAAAAAGCATTGCAATACTAGTTATTATAATAAATATTATTTTCTATCAACAAATTAGGCAATTATACACCTCAAATGGGAAATATTTTCAAAAGGTACTTAAAACTTGACAGAATTTTGAACTGATACAAAAAAAAAAATTTTTAAGTATTACCTTGTAGCAAGGAGGATATTTAATATGTCTTCTCTTTAAAGAAAAACTGCTCAATGTTAAATATACATCCACACCTGTAATATATAAAATTGAATTTAAAAACCAAAATAAGAGAAAGTAATTTTATTATAACAAAAAAATATACTTGAAATTTTATATTTCAGGTATGAAAAAACGTTTACTTAAAATGTTCATGACCTCTATTCACATTATATATGAAGTATAATGCTCTCTATTGACACTTCTCAGTACAAAATACATTAGTCTACAAGAAGTGAGGCGAGGGCTGCAAAATCACAAATGAGCTCAAAACATTTCCAAGGATAAACATAAAGGGAACATATACTGAAAATTTGGTGTTGATCCAATTATTCTTTATAAAATAATGCCAAACAATACAATACAAAAATACATCATTTATATAAACACGTGTTTATTAGGCCTAATAACCAAATGGCTAGGTATATGTATCTCAAGTCTAAATGTCCTAGAGAAAAACACAAATGCCCTAGAGGAAAAAATCACTAAACATTAACATGCAGATCTATATATGTAAATATAATATACAGTAAATCCCCGCTATTCGCGGTATCTGTATTTGCGGTCGCTGATTTAATATAAAATGAAACCTAAAAAAAAATGTGAATTTTAAAGCACCATGAACATTATCCGCCATAAAAAAACATGGACGTGGCTAAAATTATCTTTCCCGGTCAAAACAGCGCTCAGTGGGTGGGGGGAGAGGGGTGACAAAATCGCGAGCGTGGATGTTTCTCGCTAATCCTTGTTCAGTATGTGTTACGCGCTTGTTATGGAAGGTTTTGTCGTTTGCTTTTAATTTATATGCTTATAAATTAAATAAATTTATCGATTTATAAATTGATAAATTTATTTTATCAATTTATAAAAGTGATAAATCTACCGTTTTGCAGTGTAAAACAGACTTTTTCGAGTGTGTTAATGGAAGAAAGTGACTTTATTGTGGACAAGTTCTTTCTAACCCGTACAAAAATATGGCTACGAATAACAAGGGAAATGTGAAAAGATCAAAGAAGGTGATGAACATTAGCGAATAAAATTGAATTATTAGATAAAATTTCTAATGGTGAAAGTGTCTCCTCAGTGGCAAAATATTATAAAATCAATTAGTCAACGATACGATCAATCAAGAAATTGGAAGAAAAAGTCCACCGTAGTGTCCGTGAAAACGCGCTAATTGCTTCAAAAACTTGCTCTGTAACTTGTGATGTTAAATTAGAAAAAATGGAAAAAGCTTTAAATCTGTGGATAGAAGACAGAACTCAAAATAAAATTCCCTTAAGTTCACTCATCATTCGTGAAAAGGCAAAACTCCTTTATCAACACTTTAGCGAAACTGGTGATAGCACTGGCAGGGTAAGTTTTTTAGCTAGCAAAGGCGCTGGTTTGAAAGATTTGTTTGAAATTTCTAATAAATATTACATTTAATATTAAATTGTTTCTTATTTTCATTTCGATGCCATATGCTTGCATTTCACTATGTACTGTCTATGTACATAGTCATATTGTGAAGGTACATATAATACATACATATACAAAATTTTAGACTAGTTTTTCTTATATATTTCATACTTTGGAACGGAACCCCTTTATTACTATGGGAGCCATAACTCAGTATTCGTGTTTTTGGTATTCGTGGCATTTCTCGGGAATGTAACCTTTACTGTACCTGTATATATAAGTATATATATACAGGTACAGTAAAGGTATATATATATATATTGTATATATATATATACACCTTTATATATATAAAGGTATATATATATATATATACAGGTAAAGATTTCCAATCTTTACCTACACTACTTCAAAACAAATATTATCAAGAACATAACTTTGTACAGATACATTGACGATTTAATCGTTTTTAATCATCCCAACTTTCTCACCGAATTTGGCAATAATTACCCATCGGAATTAGAAATAGTTGCTACCAATAAAGATAGCACAAAAACAGCCACTTACCTGGATATTAACATACAGGTGCACAATAACAAAATAGATACCAACGTTTACGACAAACGTAATGCGTTTGGATTTAAAACTATTGGCCTCACCAACTGGCATTCAAATATCTCATTAAGAATTCATAAAAATATAATCGTGTCACAGAGCATTAGAATAATTAAAATATGTAATAACGCTGAATATATAATCAGCACACTTATCGATTTTAAACACAAGTTATCTGAGAACGGATTCCCGGAACGTTTCATTAATATTAACCTACATACAGCTATGTTGATAGCCTTATATAAATACCATAATCACTTTGACCACTATGATATTATACCTAAAGTTTTGCAGAACTAACTCTTTACCCACTGGATTATTTATGGTTGACGGTTTCTACAGAGCCTGTACATATGTAAATAATTAGGCACTGCCTCAGAAGCATATTTAATACAGCTTACGCTCATTGAAAAAGTTGTACCTGTATTTGCTTCTGAAGTAGTAATTAATTCTTGGCTTCCCCCTTAGCCAATTTTTTTCTTCTTTCACTTCTTATAAGAACCTCTTATCCTATTTCATTTCTAAATTTCGCCGCTAAATATTATTAATACCCCTTATTGCTATGCGCTAAGATTACTAGAGGGCGTGTGTGCTAAACTGTTTTAAACTAATTATTTCTCAGCTAACTACATGTCAGTACGAGGGCTCTGGCACCCGCTATCTATGTATATAAATCAACACATGCTCTACGACGTGGTTTTTTCTTGTGTTTCTTCTTCGAGGTATGTCTGCTTCTCTCACTATACCACGCTGTAAGTATCTAGGAACTAGCCTTTCCTGTCCACTTCATTTCCATAATATATCTTATTTTATTTTATTCTATACATTATCCAAATTTTGCTGCATTATACTATTGATATACCAGGATCTCTTGCTATAAGGGACGGGAAGTTACGCCCCCGGTATTATCCGACGTACAATTGCATTATTACTTTTCCTTTACTTTAACTATTTGCTATCTTCTTTTACTGTTCTTACCTCATGAACTATTAGACTAATTCGAGGGTGATTGAGGTACTATTGCTCTTCTTACACCCTATATCCGTTCTCCTTTTTTAGCTGTTGCTCCTTTGTCATCCACTAACATGATATTATTTAAAAACTATTGGTTCTCAACTACCACTATTATTCGTCTTTCTGCTTGATTCATTGTCTTGGCTATCGGTTGGGCTAAAGTCATCCAGCCCGTTAACCACCTCAAATTCGTCTAACTACCACAAAATTCGTCTAACTTTAACTTAGTTACCATTATTATAGCTATCCTTCTTTTTGATATCTTTTATTACCATTCGGCATGGATTAACAGGCAGATGATATCAGAAACTGATAGCTCGCTAATTGTAGGAGGACACATTGAAGGGGTTAGCCCTTGATAAAGTCCCTTCCAATGTGTCACCTTTTTCCTATAATTGGCATGACATATGTATTTAGTTATTATTTTCTACATTTATGCTTTATTGATTATTTTGTTTTTTCAATATTTGTTATTTCCATTATTTATGCGTATCCTTACCCAGTTAGAACCATGGACTAGTTATAACTATTATAGCGTTTAGTTGCCACCAGCTTATATATACTTGCCTTTAATAAATTGCACATTTAATAACTGCTCAAACTATGCTCAAACATAATAAGACTGATTTAATGTTCTATTTAGACATTCATTGATGGCATTAATCAGTTCTCCTCCTCCTTTCAGTTTTTAGTTCTTTTTATTGTATAATTTGCTATAATAATTGTTTATCTTGCCATAATAATTGTTAATTTATTTGCTATATTCATTATAAGTATATATAAATATATACAATTATAATATTAAATTTTTTTTATTAAATATACAAATGTAAACAAAACATGGCCCCAATTATCAACAACTCAATCACATAATGTTAATAAACTAAATTCCTATAGCTACCAATTTTTTTTTAAAAATACAATTATACCATGATCAGTATTTGGTTTTTTTTTTTTTTTTTAGGAGCATTAGCAACTAAGGCCATATTGCTCCGGGATATGCGGTGGTCATTCCCTGACCTCTCCGCATCCTCCGTATTTGGTGGTGACGGGCTCGAACCCCGGTCTAATCAATAAGCGTGTGCTACGCACTGCTGCTCCTTCCCACCTGGCTACGGAGGCGCCACCATGATCAGTATACTAAGACTTATCAAAAAAAAAAAAAAATCCTATCTGGGTCTGCTAGGTGATCTAGATTTGTTTTACATTAAAGAATATGCTGTCTGCAACACTACACACAGTGATACAACTTGAACAGTGACATAAATGTTGTTTCACATGGCTCAGTGATGCAGTTAACATGTTAATAGTTAACACTGAATGGTATACTGTCCAGGGCTAGCTACATTCAATATATCTAAACCATAATTAGCAAAACTACTTGTTACTGCTAATCAGTGGTAGGTGGCACTGCCATAATAACACTAAAAAATAAATACCTTTTTGCAATCATTACTGATTTATATTTAATTTGTTTATTACTAACATGTTTACTTTATATTTATAACAACTGATGCTAGAAATAATATGCTACATGGCACAGTCGCATTTGTAAGTCAATAGCTAAAAGCAACATACTATTGTAAAACTGCTGTCATAGTCAGATATAGAAAATAACCCACACATGCAGACAGTGATGTTTTGGAGCTCTTTTCTGCATTCATTTAAAAGATGAATGAATGTGCCAAAACAAGTGACTTGCTCCAGTTTTTAGTTTCTCACACATTTTTTACTGTTTGTTTATAATGAATAAGATCGTATGAACCAGAGCTATTATAACGAATAAGGCAATTTATTAAAATAATAATAATAAAAAAACTTTCATCGCTAAACTTTTCATACAATGATAAATTTGAAATTAAATGAATCATTAGTGGCTCTGCTGCTATTTATGATTTACATGTATTGAATGGGGCTAGCCCCTGACAACATACCATTCAATGTATGCTATTAATAACTGGAAGTATATTTTGTTTATATTTGTACTGATAAATTTGTAGGTTTGATATTTAATAATTTTCTCCTTTAGGCGTTTAAAATGCTTTATTTGAACTAAAGGTACATATACCCAACCACTCAGTTAGCTAATTGGCTTATTTTTGTCATTTAGCTTAAAGTCCATTTAATCAATTTATGATGACACTGATCTCCTCTGATACTACACCACAGTTTCAATTTAGCAAGTTCCTTTCTTTAAAATTATCTTATATTATGTGAGTTCTTATTGCCAAGAGTATCCAGACATCCCTGGGATTTGGGGCATACCCACCATGAATCATACCCACCATCCATGCCAAGAATACATGTAAAAGCAACCATGTTCACACCTCAAAGTAAGCAGATTAAAGAATACAATATATGGGTTAAGGCAGTGTTTCCCAACCTGTGATCTGTACAATTTATAAAAGTGGTTTGTGAGACTTGACTATAAAATGGACGTTTTTTGGGATAGGCAACAATCCCATTAATAGCAATGGGAGATATAGGTATGCCTATAATAACCTAACTTATATTATATATGTTAAGTACAAGTACTTATCACTGCATTTCAAAAATCACTATTAATATATAGGGTTTTAAGAATCACAGTGGTGCAAGTTAATAATTTTATAAATATGAGCTTTTCATATTTCCCACCTTCACTAGGTGTCCACTGTTTAGTTTAATAGCAAAGTAAGTCAAAGTTGCAGTTCTAACCAAGTGATGTCAGCACTTAGTTTGAACAGTTAACTATATGAGCAAAAGGTTTAGAATCATAGTGAAGTAAGTCTGACTTACACCATTCTGTTCCTAAACAGCTTGTACGATGGAGGTTACGTTTCAAGTTCGTATTGTTGTAGTAAGATGTCTTTTCATATTTCACGTTTTCATGTAGCAATGTCTTTTAAGTTGAAATCTCGAGAAATGGAGCACGCCAAGAGGCAACCAAGCAGAAGAATCATGCCAAGAAACTTCCTTCAGACCTAGAAAATGTAAAAGGAAAGAGTCAAAAGGAGCTGTAGCCAGAAGACTTCGCAATTCAGGTCAGGCGTATGTGGACTCAAAAGTAACTTGAGTGTAACTGGTTTGAAAATTTAGATTGTGATTATAAAAAACGATGCAGAGTCCTTAACAGAAGAGGAAAGGAGAAAACAATGATAATTTTATATGCATGGCTGATTTTTCTCAACAGAATTGCATATTTATGCAGTCTTATACATCATGAACCTATAGGGCAAAGGTGGCCTCAGAATGGTAGTTAGGGAGGAAAGCAATGTACAAATCTGTCTTACATTCAAAAAGAAAATACCGCAGTCCATGTTTGTAAAAAATTCTTTCTCGACACTTGTTGTATCTGATGGAAGGGTGACAAGAGCTTTAGAAAAAGCAAGGAAGGGGAAATCTGCAGGAGAAGATTTAAGGAGTAAACATATAGAGGCACAAAAGATAACTGATAAACAAAAACAATAAGTTTATATGTCCCTTTCTTGTTGTTGGGAGAATTATCTATTAATGGAGCAAAGGATAAATAAAAACAGTTACTTAAGGATCACACTGATATTTTCCCACATTTCAAAGTCATTACACAAAAAAAGATAATCCGAACAGGAAGTTCCTTAGCCCTAACTTGAACGTAAGAAAAATGTATGTGCTTTATTGTGAATGGTGTGAGCAAAGAGAATGAATCGCTTAGAGTAGTACTATAGACATGTCTTCAACACAGAATTTAATTTACATTTTCACATTCCTTGAAAGGACACTTGCAAGGCCTGTGGCAAGTATAAACAGTTGATTGATATAGAAAAGGACAAAGAAAGGACAGGTAATTTGGAGGAGCAACATGTTTTGCATTTGGCAAAAGCAAAGAAAGCAAGAAATCAACTAAAGGGCTGATGGGGAAAAGGCCTGAGGAAATTCTGACATCTATACAATCATGATGGATTTACAAAAAGCCTTGCCATTCCCAAAATTAATTGTTTCTACTACTATAATTTAGGTTTGCATGATGTCACAAATAACCTTGGCTACATGTACATTTGGGATGAGACCACTGTATCCAGATTTTCACAAGTGATTGCTTCTTGCCTGACTAAGCATATTAAGTTGGAGGGAAAAAAAGCACATGATGATATACAGAGACATATGCAATGGCCAAAATCAGAACATCAAGGTATCCTTATTGTTAATGGAAACTGATTCGAGAAACTTCAGTTGAAGTCATAGACCACAAATTCATGGTTTCTGACCACACTTACCTTCCAAATGACTGACTTTGGGCTGATTGAGGAAGCTGGAAAAAACAAAATTATCTATGTTCTGGGTAGATGGTATGATATTATGAAGTCTGCCAGAAGACAACAGGTTTATGGTTGTAAAGATGCAACGAGATGACTTTTTGAAAACAGAAGCTCTTGAAAAAGGCATAACAAAACAGAAGAAGAACGTTAAAGGCAAAAATGTAAACTGGTTGAAGATACAGTGGCTCCATAATGAAAAAGGAAAACCTGTTCACGATTTTCTACAAGTGTACATTGGACGAAGACATCTCTTTCAGGGAACTGAGCGTCAAACCCAATAAGGAGGGTTGACCTAAGAGCTTGAAAAGTACTGAACAAGAAAAGTTGTATGATGGTCCTAGAGTGCTGAACTTTCTAAAAGAGACATGTTATACCTTCTCAAATACATCCCTCCAGTTCACCATGCCTTCTTTAAAGGTATTAGAACCTCAAAAAAAGTTGATGATCTATATTCCTTATCTGACTACGAGGAAGAAGATGAAGCATAAACAGTAGTTTGTTTGTGGTGGCAGTGTTTTATGTTTATCCTTGCATCATTGACAGGATTCGAACCCGGGCATTTACACCCAGTGTGGGGAGTAAATGGGTAAATTGCAGAAATTAACAGAAAGAGATTGGGGGGGGGGGACTCAGAAGAGTGACATGTAGATCCTATCAGTCCTCATCAAACACCGTTAACCAGGGGTTTTGGGAGGCCACAGGAAACTGATACTAGTACAAGGATGATACATATGCAGTGGCACTGAATTTTATGGCGAGCTGTAGCAAACATAGCAGCATACAATGCATAACCCATCTTGGTCTCTGGAACATTGAAAATCTGTCTTATGGAGTTATGAATCACGGTACACCATTTTATTTGATGGCAATATTTTTGTTTGAGGTTGCCCAGAGAATATTATTTACCAGAGTGCGTCATCCCAAGTGTAGTGTCATGTCGAGTCGAGTTGTTGTTGAGAGTGAAACTTCAAGGTATCGTTGAAAAAAAAAAAAAAATAATAATAAAAGATTTACCACAGCTGGCTTGAGAACTCTTTATAAAAGATCCAAATATAGACAATAGGCATTTTACGCATTCTGTGAACTCTACAAAAAAAGCAATGTATCTATGAACATATATTTTTAACCTGATAGGGAGGTAATTTCCCATTATCAAAAAAGTGCCTGCTTGCAAATGGTTAAATTTATCTTTCCAAAATATTTATACAGAGCAATTGCATTATAATGCTCTTTGTTTATAATGATCTCAACCTTCCAAATGAGACATATTTACAGGGAATCCAATTTATAACATACTACATAAAGAGAAAAGAAGGAAAAATTCAGCCTTTTCCTAACAGATACCCCTTGAGTTATGCAATTATGACATTCCTGGAAATTACTTTGTATATGAAAACCAACATCTTGGAAATCAATCTCCACATAAAATAGTGTAATACAGCTGGATTACATTCTGAATCAGACAACAGGACTCATCCCTCCTTCCCAAGGGTGTGCTACATTGGTTTATAAACAATAAATTTTACAGTAATGCAATATAATTACAGAGAATACCAACTGTGTAGTTATCAGTAGCAGCACTTTTCATCAATTCATAAACATTTTGTATTATGCTTTAACAGTTTTAGCCATTCTTAAAGTGATTTCTTCCATAAAAAGATGTCATATGCTGTTATTTACAGAAATTTATAACTGAATATATCGATGACAAATATGGTAGCTGGTTTTCCTCTTAGAAGAAAATGTTTAGCTTTTTCAAGTATTCTGTATGAGATTAATGTTTTATTGATGTATTTTTATTGCATTTCTAATTGAGGCAAGAAAAGGGAGAAAATTAACATCTAGAGTAATTATCCTTGGATAACTACTGTTTTTTATATAAATTTAATTGTCTAACTGAAGGAACATACTGCAGAAGAGAATACAACAACTTAATGGTCCACATTTTGGAAAACACTGCAGTAGCTAGTTCCAATCTGTGAGGTATAGAGTTTGCTTTTGCTAGTATCTGTTGTGAAATTTGTATTTTGCCATAAAGTGCATTTTTTTTTACATCTCTCTTGGGAGACACAATCACACTTATGTTATATCTGAAATCATAATGTAACAAGGTGTAGTATATTGAGGTTTCACTATATTATTCAGTTACAACTATGAGCTACATAAAATGGAAATGCTAAACTGTGTTTATAAGCAACTGTTTTATACTTTACCTCCAGATATTACATAATCTTCTGTACATTCCAGTGCTCTTACATCATGTGAGTGTACTGACCACTGATGAGATTTCATCCACTGTTTGGTTTGGCCACGTTCACTTTTTCCTTTAGTTGAAACTCTTGCAAACTGAATAATTAAAGGATCTACTCCACTTAAATATACACTGTCTTCATTCTATAAACAATAACACTACAGACTTAGAATAATTAAATAAAATCTATTTTGTCCATTACAGAAAAAATACACATTCTTAAGATAAAACTCTGTATATTTAATTCACTTTCTTGTGGATTTATTATTATTACCACCACATTCTCAATCAGCTATCTTTTGATTTGTAAATGACAGGAACTCTATTTGCATTAATATTACACAAATAATACATAAAAGACTACTGAAAAGTCTATGCATGATATTACTGCTGCAATAAAATTTTGACTGTACATATCTTCCTTTTTATGTATATGTTGTTTTAGGCCATGTATTATTTTTGTTACATCACTGATGAAGATCCACAGGATTGGATCACAATGTGCAATGTGTAGTTTTAGTTAAACCACAATAAATTACCTCTGTTAGCAAAAAGTGGGGTGTTAATTTTCTGACACCTAACGAATCATAACAGTGTAAATTCATTAGGTGGGTACACACATCGATTGCTAATTTTGTTTGGAACCTGTTCTACATCATGTGTGTAGAATACTGTTGAAAAATTATTTAGTCTGAGCAGTCCCACAAAGGGCTTCTCAGGTTAAAATGTCACACAAGAGTTTAGTAGTTTTGAGTACAGGCAGTTCTCGCTTTACGAGTTCCCGGGTTTACGAGTTTTTTTTTTTCAAGTATCGAATATCAACAAAATCGAAAATATGAACATTAATTGCAAAAAATGAATGTTAAAAATTCATAAATTTCGCATTTCAAACCACGTGCATAGCTATACGATACAGTGTACCCAGCTTTACGATAGTAATCCGTTCCAGAGACACCACCGTATCGTCAAAATATCGTAATGTGAACCCAATAACACATTGTTTTTTGGTAATTCGTTCCACGACCTCGTAAGTTGAAATTTTCGCTATATAACTCTCTAAAAGGTCATTTTTATAGTGCAAATTGTATTAGTTACCAATTCAAATCACTAAAATGCACTACACTAACTACATTTTCATTGTTATCATATGTTCTGTTATAAGAACCAATTTTAAACGCCTTTGTGACATTTTTCTAAAGCACATTTCTGAGGTCACTACCATAAAACAATAAAAACAATTTGCACTTTCCCGTTTATTGGGCTTTTCTGTTAGTGCAATCACTCGATGGATTGCATTTGCAAAAATACTGATAGCTGGAATTGTGGATTTTTTAACGTTATTATGGTGAAATGTGTTTCCCCTTTACTGAAATCTTCAATCGTATAAAAAACATAAATAAAATTTCAGAATCTTCTCTTCATTCCTTTTTTTTTAAGCTTCGTAAACTTGTTACTCCGAGCAAATTGTGTTAGTTGCAATTTGTACTTTCTGTTAAAAAATGCTTATGCATGCTATTGAAATTTATAAAGAAAAGAGATTATCTCGGAAATAAATGCCTCTTGGAGCATTTCTGCAGAAGACGAGTGTTTGTGCAACAAACCAATGAGTGCTGAGCCAATAATGAGTGATCAACGAGTGTGCATTTAGTCGATGATGATGGTGAAGAATAAACATTCTTTAACATTTGTAAGTCGTAAATAATTTCTCTGTTATTATAATTTGCTTGATTTTACAGGCTACGTTTTCATTTCTTTCAATAAATCAACCATTGTTTAAGCATTAACTAATTTCATCATTGATAACGTAACCCCTATTTTTAACATTATGTCTATGGGATATAAATTACCGCTTTACGAGCGCGCGTTAGGAACAAATTAACTCTTAAAGTCGAGAACTACCTGTATTTGCAAGTAATTATCTATAAAATAAAAAATTTATTTTTTATTTTATAGATATTTAAAAATTTAGTTCACTTATTTTAGAAATTTATTTAGAAATTTAGTTCACTTATTTTAGAAATTTATTTAGAAATTTAGTTCACTTATTTTAGCTGTGTGCATAAATGATGCTTTACTCGTGTGCAACTGCTATAACAAAAAATGTAACTTCTGGAGAACTTCAGATGTACTAAAAAACAATGCAATTATGCTATTCAAGTGAATTATTACTAAAGTAGCAAGCTGCAAGCATACACTTTCAACTTACTGAAAAGGTATCACTATGTCAACTCAGAAAAGTGTGATAATCTAGTTGCATTATTTTTTCTTTGGGTTAAAATTATGCACTAACAGTTAGGCACCCAACTAAATCTAAAATTATATCCCATATTTTTAAGAGGACTTTTTTTGTACTCAAATTTCAAACACTATTGAGCCATTTCTGCATTGCTGATCTCAACAAATGACCACACACACTGCACAAACCATGGTAGAATTTTTCAGATGTAATCTATATCTGAGTTCCAAAATAGGGTGATGCAAAGTGTAGTCAAGGAAGCTATAAAAATATGTTTCAAAATATAAATATTATAGTTTGAAACCATATGCTGCTTCTTAACTCAAATGAGAATCTCTGGAAGAAATGATGAGCTTACCTACATCTGGTAACCAAGGCAACTACAGATAACCAATCATTCAGTTTTTCTTATTCCAATTATTAAAACAAGTAAAGGTAGACACTATTCACACTGAAGACAGCACCACCATTCACTGAAGACAGGCTTCTGTGAATGATGGCTCTGTCCATTATTAAAATATTAAGTCCTTTTAATATTTTGGAATAATATTTCAAATTATTACATTATAATTATAATAACAGTACAGGCATCCCCTGCTTAGCACTCTTAATCTGGACTATAAAAATGGAGTGCTAAGCAGGGGAGATTTATCCATTGATAATATAAATAATTTAATTGGTTGGCCAGTATTTCCAGCTGGCCAACCAATTCACCATTTCTTTGTATAACAAATGGAAGGTACCATTTCTTTGTATAACAATTATAATATTGATCAACGGTTGATTTAAATCAAAGAACACCCTTTAGAAGGCCAGTATAGTTTTTTTTTCTGACGAACCTGTCGAAAAATTTTTTTTTTCGACAGGTCTTTCAGACAAACAAACAACTCGTAATTTCCACTCAAGGTGTTTGGAGTAAATGGTGCTATTCTAGAGAACAGCATGCAACTCTGGGGGAGGGTATAAAAAAATACAGAATTCTATAGCATACAAGCTGAGTGAACCATAATACAGAGGGCGACAACTACATTATTGAATAACTATAACATTATTCCAAACATTTTGACTGGATAAAATCCACTTGACACCCGCTTGTGTAACATTTTTTAAAGCATCCACTAGAGGGAAGGATGTAAGGTAGTGCTGTTATGCAACTTCAAAATAGTGAGAAGGCAGCATTGTACTTTTTTGTCTCATTGGTCACATTACAAAAATACCTGCCCAACAATGATTACATATGAAGCACAAGACAAGAATTACACCATTTATTTACATTTAATATATTATAATATTACATATCAAAATTATAAAAATTTAAGGAAAATGCCTAATCGTGACCTTAAAAGAGTCATTTCCTTTGCAGGTTATTTCATCAAAAGATAACTACCAATTAATGCACTTGATTAATTAGTATTATCTCTTAGAGAATTTGCATCTGACAAAAAAGTTACTTGGTATATGTAATATGAAATCATAATTGAAAAATTACATGCAATATCATCATCTAGCAATCTGAGTGTCATCGAATATTAACTAATATGACATTCAGCAGAAGAAACCTTTTTGCAAGATATAAGACATGACTAAGTTTTAGAAGAATTGAAATCAACTAAGTTATCTTTGCCCCACTGGAGAATTACCTGGAGATCAGCACTTAAGGAATTGGTAGCAGATATTCAAGAAATTGAAGCTGTTTGTGCAGGGTAAGGTTTCTCAAACTGGAAGGTGGAATGCAATGTGTTATCAGCAAAACTATGGAGGTGATTTCTGGTAAATGGAAGAAGATCATTAATATCCAAGAGGAAAAGAGTGGGAAAAAGAACTGAACCTTGGGGAACACTTGCATTAGTGGAGAAGTTAAAAAACAGAGAGCTGTCTACCATAAAAAAAAAAAAAAAAAAAAAAGACATATGGCAGGGAAGAAAATTGCATGGGATACATATAAATTAATGGGTGACATGGAAGCCTATGATAGATATAAGCTGATCCGTAACCAAGTCACAAAGGAGATTAGGCAGGCAAAGGCAGATTATGAGAAATCCTTGGCAAAGGATGCAAAGAAAAACAGAAAAGAGTTCTTTACCTATGTAAACTCTAGAAGGAAAGGGATGAACCAGATTGGTCCACTGGATATTGATGGTTCAACTGTTGATGATCCTGCTCAGGTGGCTAACAAACTAAATGAGTATTTTGCATCTACATTCACACATGAGGAGTTATTCAGGGAGGGGAATGCCAGAGGTGAATTAAACTCTGGCAGTGAGCTAGATGATTTTGTAATAACTGAGAGGAAAGTGGAGGAGAAATTGTTGAAGATAAACATAAAAAAGGCACCCAGGGTGGATGGGATCTATCCAGTTATATTAAAGGAGGCAGCAAAGGAAGTAAGCAAACCCTTAGCCATAATTATGAGAGCTTCTTTGGACTCAGGGAAGGGATCCATGGACTGGGGATGTGCAAATGTGACCCTAATTAATTCTGTTGTGTTACATCTTTTGCAAAAACAAACAGAAAAACACTTCTCACATTTATAAAATTCAAGCTGCATACAAAATTATTCATGAAGTCACCTTTCTGAAGCTTTAACTCTATTAACAAATTCCTTTTGCATTTAATCTCTGTTTCCTTTTAAAAGGAAAAAAAAAACTCTGATAACGTACAGGCTCAATTAAATATCTTACAGTTACCAAATAAAACTACTTTGAACTTTAAAATACAATAGACTTTCAGAATAATGGCACCTTCAGGGATTCAAGATGCTGTTATTTAAATTTTTCCGTTATCTAGAAAGTTTTATTTTAAATATATTTAATGCAAAAATAATGGAGCTAAAAAGGAAATAAAGAGATTAAGAATGCAATTTTATTAATTGCACATAAACAACATAAACATGTTAATGATCCAATATTATACTCTGCCATTAATACTTACAACCGTTCTGTTTTCAATATTTATATAAGTTTGTCACTAAGCTTTAATGTTCTTAATTATTCCTCTTTTCTTCTCTGTATGAGGTTTATTAACATTAAGAGTCATAGTGAGGGGTTTTAGTTTAAAATAAATGTAAAACAGCATATAATATGTGATATCAGTAAAGAATTAACTTTCAGCTTGGAGAATTTAAACAAATACAGTAATCACATGACTTGCCATTTTCTTTTTTCGGCACCGATCTCAATGTGCCATTATTTGGGGTGACGTTATTTTATCAGTCTACTGTAGTTTATACTTGAGATAACCAAATGTTTTTAATCAATACCTATCACTATCTGTATCTTCCATAAAAAATAAAATAAAAAACCAGATGACTAAAATCACATAAAATATAATGCAAACTACTTATTCTACGTTCAGATTCAAACTTAACTTGATAAACTCCCATTATTTTAAAAGCTTCTCTTCTAACACACAACTAACAACCAAGTATCAGTCAATTCCATAAACATAACGAAAAAAAAAAAAAAGGAAAGGTGCAAGAGCGTGAAACATGTTGTTGTCTGTTATTTGGTTTTTAGGAGCATTAGCAACTAAGGCCATATTGCTCCGGGATATGTGGTGGTCATTCCCTGACCTTTCCGCATCCTCCATATTTGGTGGTGACAGGCTCGAACCCCGGTCTAATCAAGAAGTGTGTGTGTGCTACGCACTGCTGTTCCTTCCCACCTGGCTACGGAGGCGCCACGCGTGAAACATGAACCAGCAGACAAACATGAAAGTATTTAAACATACATCAAGAAATTATTGAATTATCTGTGTGCTATAGTGGCACATCTAGGATTAACACGGTAAATACTTCTACAAACTATTTATGAACTAATTTATCAATTAAACAGTGTTCTTTACAACAGCTGGCTACAGCAATAGCCAAGGTATGTGCTATAAAATGTCAAATATATAGCATATACAAAGTGGCAATTGTGCATCTATGGAAGAAAAACTACTTCTCAGTTGTCTACACAAAGTCCATTGTAAGAAAGCTCAGTTCATAAAGAAAAGTTCAAGGATGCTGCTCACAGCTTCTATGCTATTCAATCTACACAAAAAAAAAAAAAACACCACCATGTTATAAACTTCCCACAGTCATTTATTCTGATTTCCTCAATACAACTCAGCTATACAGTGCAAACTCTCTCCATCTCGTATATTTTTAAAGGCTTTTAACATGCTTATTAATCGCTGTCACAATGTCCATAGAAATAACATTTTGTTGCACCCTAGGACATGCAGGAATTCTGAACAACAAAACAGCAGATACAGCTGCTAAAGCAGCAATACAAGGACAGTCAGTCCTTGTATAACAATTTATAAATAGGGAAACGACATCATGTATACCACAAACCGAATTCACTTATGCACGATTCGCCAGTGTTTACAAGAAATGGCAGTAGAATGCAGTATAACCCCAACTGAACGCAACACGATAAGAATGAAGAGAAGATTCTGAAAATGTATTTGTGTTTTTTATATCAGTGAAGGGGAAACACATTTCGCCATAATAATGTAAAAACCCACACAATTCCAGCTATCGGTATTATCGCAAATGCAATTAGATAGAGTTTACTATCCATTTATAACAGATTCCACTAGCAGGAACGTAACTGGAAATTGTTTTTATTGTTTTATGGTAGTAATCCCCTGAAATGTGCTTTAGAAAAGTGTGAGCTAGTGAGGTGTTAATTGTGTGTCTCTGCCTTTATGGTCTTGTTTATTCAGTTGCTACATGCACGCAGATTTGTTTATGTGTATCAAGCGTGCCTCCTCATTTTGCAATTGTGCTTTATTCCCTAAAAATGAATAAAATACTTAAAAGGTATGAAAATGAAGCATCCTGGTGACGACGCTATAGATTCAGAGAGAAAAAGAAAAGCAATATCAATAGACAGAGGCAGACTGGGTCAAAAATTCTTACCAGGGAAAATTTGTAGCGGCCTCATACCAGCGTTTATGGCCAAAATCACACTGGCATCTAGCCCACTGGGGTTTCCCCAGTAAGGCTTATGGCCAGTCCGCCTCTGTCAATAGAGAAAAAAAATATGAATTGCAAAACACTTTGAGCGAAATGAAAGACCATGTGATATTGCACGTGCTACAGGCCTAAATGAGACAACGCCAAGAATTAGAAAGAATGCAGAGAAAATAAAAACAACTTTCATAGCAGGAACAACTCAAAGTGTAATAAATCCATTTCTTTTAATCCATTAATAAATCCATTGGAAATCCATTTCTAATTCTTTGTGTCTTGATCCATTAGATCAAGACACAAAGAATTGGAAGAGATGGAACCGCTGTCATCTGTTTGGATAGAAAATCAAACAAAGAACAAGTTTGCTTACGATAGGTGCAAAAGCATTAGCAATATTTTATTACATAATAGTTGTAATAAAATACTTACGTATTTTATTACAACTTTTTTTTTTTTTTTTTTTTGGTAGTTGTTGGCGCATCGGCTTCTGTGGCCATAATGCACCTCCCAAGGTTTTGCAGTACTTTGATCCAAGCCCGAGGCAGGATTCGAACCCGTGACCTTTGGGTTGCCAGGCAGGCACTTTACCCACTCGGCTATTTATTACAACTATTACATAATATTTTATTACGTAATATGCAATGCACGAGGGTTTCTAGGAACACAACTATCGTGCTATAGGAGGACTGACTGTATCACATACAGCAACTACTGTCCTATATACTATGGACTTCTTATAAAAAGAGCAAAAAGAGTGGACCCAGTTATGAAGAAATCAGATCCAAAAGAAACTACATGATATAAAACCTAGTCCACAAATATTGAACTCCAGTTACAGACAAAAATGCAGAGCAGCAATGCTTGCAAGATTGAGAATCAATCATATGCATCTTACCCATTATTACCTACTAGAAAATGAAAATCCTTCTCTATGTACAGGGTTGTTAAAATTAAAGTTTCCCTAAGTAGAGGGCTCTGGAGCGAGTTCTAAGGCTCGTACTGAAGAGAAATTTGGACAACATGTACAATAAAGAATGTGCTTGCCATTTATTGGAAAAAAATAAAATAAAATAGTTACAAAATTTGTCACTATATGGTGCTGTGGCAATAAAAATCACTTGAACAGCACTAGAATTGTTCAAATGAGTCCTTCATTTTGGTGAACAACAGTTTCCATTTGAAGAACGTCATTTTCTACAGCAGAACGTAATATGTCAACTGGAATAGCCAGCACATGATGTCTAATGCTGCCTTTCAGATCTGCCAGAGTTTGACATCCTTCCCGATACACCTGGCTCTTCAAAAAACCCCACAACCAGAAGTCGCATGGGGGTGAGGTCCGGTGATCGGGGTGGCCAAGATGTCTGGAAACAACGGCTGATGACCCGTTTGTCTGTAAAGTGTTGCCTTAGCAATCTTTGGACACAACGGTGGATCTGGGGTGGTGCACCATCTTCCATGAATATGGTATCCTGAAGGCATCCACGTTGTTGCAGCTCTGGTATTGCGAAATTTGCCAACATTTCATAATATTGCTGTCCAGTGATGGAACAGGTGCGAGGGTCGAGTCTGTGTTACCTGTTCAAAAAAATATGGCCCAATCATGAATGTGGCCGTAAATCCACACCACACTGTCACATTTGGAGAATGCAACGGGACCTCTTGGATAACACGAGAATTTTCTGTTGCCCAAATGTGACAGTTGAGCGTATTCACTTGTCCATTAAATGAGAGTAGGTGTGTGTGTTACAGGCCTAATGAATCTGATGAGTATAATTAGGAATTGTAAAATAATAAGAGAAGTTTACCTCAATATAGTACGTAGAACACTTCCGTATGATACTCTCCAGAAATTAAAACGAAAATCTTACATTAGAGTAACAAATACCGAGCGGTCAGGAGCGAGAGTGCATAGCACACGTTCCTTGAGTGGACCGGGTTCAAGCCAATGACTACTAAATACAATAAATATTTGTATTGACGATTTATTGTAAACTCTACTGACTTGGTTGTCGTGTTGGAGTATAAACAGAAAATTTAAAAATTTAAATAATTAAAAATCAATTTAACACAATTAAAAATAATAAAATTAATTAAAAGAATTTAACGAAAAAATTGTAAAACGATTTTCCTTCCTGAAGGTGACAATGCTTTTCGACCGTATGTTGTGATTACAGGAATGAAAATTACCGAATAGGGGTGAGCATGAAACTTAAATAGGAATTGTTTGTCTTCGCGCATGCGCATAAAAGCCCACGAATCAGAGATCAGATATGGCCGGCAAACATTAACAGACTTTGTGTAATTTAATTTCTACAGTTTCTGCAATTAATAGTCGCGTATAATTATATTCAACATTAAGTATTTTGGCTTCATTAAATAAAAAAGTACGTTGTTCGTTAACGGCGTGAAAGGCTAATTCTGAAGCTGCTGAACGAGAAGCAAACTGAGGCCGCATGGTGATTAACATAAATATTCAAAGGAAAACACGTCGAACCTTGGTAAGAGTTGCAATCACATCGCAAGAAATGTTGTATACCAGGTCATTAATTTGTGTTGTGAACGAGGAAAGAACTGAGTGATTGTTCAGTATAGCGTGTAATTTCCATATTGGCCTGGCCGCAATTTTAAATTCAGTATCTTTAAAGAATCTGTTAAGCTGTTTGTGCCACTGTTCAACATATGAGACAGAAATAAAGTATTTTTTGATATTACTATTGTTGGTTGGTGTAGTATTTTGTATCCTATCCTTAGCTTCTACCCTAATTCGGTTTATTGTAGCAAGGGGATAATCCCTGTTTAAGAATCTGCTGGTTAATATTTGTATTTCTGAACCCAAAGCAGATTCCGTCGTTGAATATTTATAGGCATTTAGAAATTGATTAAAGATAATTGATCTTTTGTAGGTGAAGAGGTGATAGCTGTTATAATGTAAAAGCATACTGGTGTTTGTAGGTTTTCAATAGATGTTAAATTGGATTTTATTCGAGTCCATATGTAAAACGAATGTAAAATGTCTTGGATAGTACTACTCTCAGTAAAAACTAGAACATCGTCTAAATCTCTCCCATAGTATGTGATACAGGGTCGAAAAGGCATCAAATATATACGCTCAATCGTTGAGAGATAGATCTCCGATATTAAACCACTCAGGCTCAATCCCATTGGCAAACCAAAAATTTGTTTGTACACTGTCTTGAAAGGTGATATAGTTGGCCTCAACTAACAGTTTAATTAAGTGAAAAATTTCCTTAATAGGAAGCTTTGTATAATTAATCGATATCAAGTTATTATTTAACGTATCCCAAATAATATCTAATGTGTATTCAATGTTTACATTCGTATATAATGAGGTAACATCTAGTGAGAATAAATTGTCATTGTCACCAAGTCTACAGTCCTTAAGGTTATTAAATAATGTATCGTAGTTCTTAACTCCAAATTGTATCGCCTGTCTAAAGGGCTTTATAATGCTATATACATGTGTGGCCAAGGATGAAAATGCAGAGTTTCTGTAGGAAACACGTGTTAAATTACACGAAACTTCTGTTAATGTTCACCGGCCATATCTGATCTCCAATTCATGGGCTTTTACGCAAAGACAAATAATCCCTATTTAAGTTTCATGCTTGCCCCTATTTGGTAATTTTCATTCCTGTGATCACGACATACGGTCGAAAAGTGTTGTCAGCTTCAGGAAGTAAAATCATTTTCAATTTTTTCGTTAAATTCTTTTAATTAATTTTCATATTTTTAATTGCATTAAATTGATTTTAATTATTTGTTATTCTAATGTTAAGATCTTTGATTTTTTCATTTTAATTTCTGGAGAGTATCATACAGAAGTGTTCTATTTACTATATTGAGGTAAACTTCTCTTATTATTTTACAAATATTGATATCAACGTAGAACATATTGAGCATTACAGCTCTGGTTCATACTATCTAATTAGGAATTGTACAGAGAAATAGACTGGGCCAGTAAATCAGAATGTCTTATAATGGGGGATTTTAACTTTCCCGATATTGACTGGAACTTGTGGGTTTGTCATTTGCACACTAGCCAGACTTTTGTGGATTTATTGGATGACTGTTTTCTACAGCAACATGTTTGGGAGGCAACTAGAGGGAGTAATACTCTTGATCTGATTATCAGCAGTGATTATTCATGCATTAAGAATTTGCAGAGGAAGGAACCACCGGATGACAGTGATCACAATGTACTGAGGTGGGAATTACTTAAAGATGTAGCTACCATCAAGACTAAAGGAAGGGGCTATTACTTTCGTAAAGGTGACTACAGGGGTCTCAGACAGTTTTTAAATTCTGTACAGTGGATCAACTGATGATGTTATCAAAGTTGAATTCTAAATGGGAAGCCTTCAGGGACTTAATTTTGGAGGGTACTAGGCTTTTCATTCCAACTAAGAAATACTGTTCAAGGTTTAGGCCGAAATGGATGTCAGATGAACTAATGAGGCTCGTGGCAGAGAAGAAAAATGTATGGGATGTATATAAAGTATCAGGTGACACAGAAGCCTATGGCAGATATAAACTAGTCTGCAATCAACTCACAAAGGAGGTTAGGCAGGCGAAGGCAGATTACTAGAAATCCTTGGCAAAGGATGCAAAGAAAAACAGCAGAGTTCTTTACTTATGTAAACTCTAGAAGGAAAGGGATGAATCAGATTGGGCCATTTAACATAGATGGGTTGACTATTGATGATCATGCTCAGGTAGCTGATAAACTGAATGAGTATTTTGCAACTACATTCACACGAGGAGTTATTCAATGAGGGGAGTGCCAGAAGTTTATCAAACTCTAACAGGGAGCTAAGTGATTTTGTAATAACTAAGAGCAAAGTGGAGGAGAAATTGTTGAAGATAAACATAAGAAAAGCACCTGTGGTGATTGGGATTTATCCAGTTATATTAAAGGAGGCAGAAAAGGAAGTAAGCAAACCCTTAGCCATAATTATGAGAACTTCCTTGGGTTCAGGGGAGGTACCCATGGACTGGAGATGTGCAAATGTGACCCCAATTCACAAAGGAGGATCAAAGGGAGACACAGGTAATTACAGACCTGCTAGTTTAACTTCTGTTCCAGAGATATTAATGGAGGCACTGGTTAAAGAAGCATTGCAGGATCATCTAGACAAAACTTTAGTTATAGCTCGGACACAGCATTGGTTTGTTAAGGGGAAGTCTTGTCTGACCAATTTGAATGGATACTATGATGTGGTCACAAAGGAACTGAATGCCAAAAATAATTTTGATATCATATACTTGGATTTCAGGAAAGCGTTTGATACTGTTGCACATGGAAGACTGCTGTACAAAGTGGAGAGGTATGGCATTAAGGGTAAGTTGCTACAATGGATAAAGGGATGGTCGAGTGGGAGAAGACAGAGAGTGTTAATCAATGGACACTGCTCTTCATGGACAAATGTTATTAGTGGAGTTTCCCAGGGTTCGGTGTTGGGCCCACTGTTGTTTTGTATATTTATCAATGATATTGATGAAAGTATATCAGGTTTAATGTCCAAGTTTGCAGATGATACAATGGTTGACAGGGTTGTTAATGGCAGTAAAGACAGTATGCTACTCCAACTGGATCTAGGTAAGTTGGGCAAATGGGCTGAGAAGTGGCAACTGAAGTTTAACATTGACAAATGCAAAGTATTGCATATGGGTAGCAATAACTGAAGAGAAATGTACCAACTGTGTGGTACTAGGCTCAGGAAAGTGGAGGTTTCCTGGGATAATTGTGCAGTTGAATATGAAGTTCACCGAGCAGTGCAGACGGGTAGCCAGGGCAGGTCATGGATTCTTGTCTTGAGCAGGTCATGGAGTCGAGTAGTTGATTAGTGGAACAGATTTCCATCTTTTGTTGTAGAAGTTGATAGCCAAAATAAATTTAAGGCTGAGCTGGACAGGCATGTGGAACGAATGGAGGGGTGAAATGGGAGGCTTTTTTTTTTTTGGCTGATGCTGCACAAGCTTGCTTTCTTGCATCGTATGCTAATGCTAATGCTCTGGTATATAAAATCTGCCAAAATTTCATAATATCACTGTCCAGTGATGGAACAGGTGTTGGGTCCAGTCGGTGTTACCTGTTCAAAAAAATATGGCCCGATTATGAATGTGGCCGTAAATCCACACCACACTGTTGCTTTTGGAGAATTAAACGGGATCTCTTGGATAACTCAAGGGTTTTCTGTTGCCCAAATGCGACAGTTGTGTGTATTCACTTGTCCATTTTAGCAGAAATGGGCTTCATCACTCCAAAGGATGTTTCCATGTGAAACATCCTTTGGAGTGATGAAGGAGTGACGAATGACAGTGATATCCACTGTCATTCATGCCAGAAACTGAAATGCGTATGTGAAACAAATATCTGTATTACTATGCTTTAGCTCAGGGATTCCCAACCTTTTTCAAGCATCGACCCCTTACAAGAAAAAGAAATTTCCATCGACCCCCCCTTTAAAACTTAATTATTAGTATAACTCTAAAACGATATGTGTATACTATATAAACAGTGTTAAATTTAGATTTTGTTCAGATGGAAGGACAATCTATGTACGAATAGAATTTTAAACTTTTTTTTTTAGTCTTCAACACAAAATTTTTGACTTTTTTTAATGCCTAATTATCTTCAACGGAAACAAACAGGATTGAGTGGGCATTTCCCTCTATATAGCATCCAAAACACATACTGTTAAAAATTTCAAGATAATTATGATAAGTGTTTTGATTTTTTAATCAGTGGTGTATTATATTAGCTCTAATAAAATTTTGTTCGACTGATTGAAATAAGCAAAATGTTCCAATAATAATTTATTGTACAAAATAATATTACATACAAGTATGAAGTCAGTAATAGTAAATAGGAAACGTAAAAAAAATATTTATGAACAGTACAAAAAGTGTATAAAAATAAAAGAAAATAATATCATATTTATATCATTAATGAGATGGTTGGACTTGGATGTTTAGATATAATGTTTGAAATGTTCGGTTCAAATTTTTTTTTTTTCTTTTGGTAGTTGTTGGCGCATAGGCTTCTGTGGCCATAATGCACCTCCCAAGGTTTTTGCAGTACTCTGATCCAAGCCTGAGATGGGAATCAAACCCGCGACCTTTGGGTTGCCAGGCAGGCACTTTACCCACCCGGCTAGCCCAGTCGGCGGTTCAAAATTACTTAATATTATTCGTAAATCTCCGTGTTCTGATATATTTAATCTGCTTCTACTTTTTCTTAATAAATTATTCAGGTGGCTAAAACCTGCCTCCACTAAATGAGAACTCGAAAAGGCTAACAATAAGGGTTCAAATATATGTTTTAATCCTGGGCATTTTTGCTGTATATTTTTTGAATTCCAAAATTTTGCATATCCATTTGTTTTGAACAAAACTTTTAATTCGAGATCTTCTAATTTCAATTAATTCTTCTTATAAAGAAATATCTATTCCGGTTATGTCACATTCAAATGGCTCAAGAATCCACGATGGTACATCCAAGTTTTCGAGATCTTTAAAGTGAACATTCATATCTTCTTTCAATTTTTTCAAATAATCGGTATATAATAGCATATCATCAGCAGAAATTTTATCTTTTTCGAGAATAGACATTTGTCTTAAATTTTCAAAATAATGAAAACCTGATTGGTTTAGTGTGGATAAAAAAAGATCAATTTTAGAATGAAACCCAAGAATAATTGTCTGTGCTTGAAAGATTAATATCTTTTCCTTGTAACTTATTTTGGATATTGTTAAATTGAGAAAACATATCTGCTAAGTAAAATATATGCCTTTTTAAATCTAATAATTGCATTCCCATAAGTTCATCAATTTGAAGGAGAAATTCTACAACTGTATCGAAAATTTCGACTCATCTCTGTAAACAATTGCCTTTGGACAGCCAGCGCACATCTGAGCGAAACAACAAATTATTACATATTTCGTCATTATTATCATACAATTGTGCAAAAAGATGATCATTTAAAGATTTTCGATTTTATAATATTTATAGTTTTTATGCACAAATCTAGAACATCATGAAGTTTTTCATTAATTTTTTTTGCAACTAAATGTTGTCTGTGCAAAACAATGCACTGTTCGAATGTTCTGGACTTTTTTCTTCAGATGAGCTAGAAATCCTCTATATTTGCCAATTATTGCAGGTGCTCCATCACAAGCCGCTGCAATTACATTGGAAATAGGTATTTTATATTTGTCTAAAAATTTTTCAAAGCAATCAAAAATAATTTCACCTGTCGTGTAAGTCTCTAATTGCTTAGCAGTAAGAAATTCTTCTGTTATTTCTTCTTTTCTTGGGCTATAATAGTGAACATAAATCATCAATATGCTCATTCTTCCGAAAGTTGCCTTGTCTAACTGAATGGCAAATTTATTTGTTTGTAGATCAAATAATATCCTCGGCCATTTCATCAATGTGCGTTGCACTGTGTTATTACTCAGCGGAATATTTTTTAATATTAGATCTGGGTCTATCTTCATTACAGTACTTATTACCTCTCTTACTGCAAGTAAAATTAATTTTTCACCAACTGTATGAGGATATCCTCCTTTTGCAATTAAAAGTGATTTGTAAGATGCTTCCATTCCAACTTCAACATTTTTAGAAGTGGATGATTTAAAAAATGACTTAAGTCCCGTTTTTGAATGTAAAAGAAATTTTTCTTTTAAATTTTTAAAATACTCTAAATTATTTTCTTTTTTATTAGGATGCATTCTTTCAATATGCTCTTTCATCTTTGATGGCTTCATAGTATCATTAGTAAATGTTTTTTTACAAATAAGACATAGAGGCATTGTATCATTTCCCGGCGTAGAAATAAACCCTAAGCTTAAATATTCTTGGGAATACTGCTGGCACTTTCTTTTTGGTACTGGCATATTTATTAAATTCCTTAAAATTAAATAAAAATAATCAAAAATAATGAAGCAATCACGTCTGACAAATAATTATTATATATATACTTACAACTATTCACACAAATTAATATATTTTTATAAACTGCATCTACTATAAAATAAATATAAAACTAATATATGGTTAAATTTCGACCTTACTCGTTGCACTCTAAATCCACACTATAAATCTGGTCACTGAAACAAGAGAAATTGCACGAGATGGTCACATAGTGTTCACGTGAACAGTAGGTGGGCCTAAAGGGCCCATATTACATTATACAACTTGCTAGCTGCACAAAAACACTAAACCAGACTTCTGAACAATACAAAAATTTTAAAATAAATGAATTTATTTAAGAAAAATGTATAAAAAAAATTAAATATAATAATACAACATAGATCTCATTTAATCGACCCCCAGTCAACCACTAATTGTACATTGACCCCCAAAATACCCCTAAAGGTTCATCAACCCCCAGGGAGTCAATATCGACCCTGCTGGGAACCCCTACTTTAGCTGCTGTAGCATGTGCATCTTGTAAGGATAGTACTGCAACACCTGATGCATTACTAGCCTTACAGTGGAATATGGCATGTCCACTTCACGATAAACAGCTGGCACACTTGCGCTATCACATGGAGATTAACTTGATAAATACGACAGCCATAGCCACGTCTTTAACACGAGAGAAGTCCACTTGTTTTCGACCTCTACCTGGTTGAACACCAAGATGTCCTGTCACTTCAAATTTCGAAATCATTTTGCGGACAGCACAAACAGTAATAGGTCCACGTGGGCCTTATGCACTTCTGATGCCGGAATTCTCTGATAGCTGCAGCTGCATTGTTGCTATTCTGATAGTACAGCTTCACTAATAGTGCCTTTTCTTGCAATGTTGTTGGCATTGCTGCTGTAGTGCAGGCAAACATCTAGTGTATGATTTTGAAGAGACTGCTTTGCTTTTATACAATACAGTAGAGCTGAGTAGTGGCATTGTGACAATAACTTACGTCTATGCAAATAACATAAGTTATTTACATAATCGTAACTAAGATAGTTATTATAATAATTTTTCCCAATAAATGGCGAGTGCATTCTTTATTGTACCTGTTGTCCAAATTTCTCTTCAGTACAAGCCTTAGAACTCGCTCTAGAGCCCTCTACATAAGGATACTTTAATTTCAACAACCCTGTATATCATGTCAAATTCGGCTTACAGTAAAACACATACTGCTCAAATGACCTAATTTTACAAAATTCTAGATTGCTTTGTTTTCATAGTTTAGGTAATAATGAAAACATATCTACTCTTCATTGCATACTAGGTGACTTGGCAAATTTAGAGGAATTTTGCTTTTTATAACAAATCTACTTTAATGATTATAACTGACAAAATACCAGATAAATCTAGATACCTAGATGAGACATACCTTGGCCTTAGATGCCCTTGTGTCATTAAACCTTTACACAACCAACGAGTCCAACCACAGATTCTTCAGACTTTTCGTGCATGTGGTTCCCAACCAGAACTGTAGCCTTCCTTTAGCACGTTCAGATGATAAATAAATCTGAATAAATTTTCTGTTTATATTCTGAGATGACCACACAGATTAGAGGAGTTCACAATATAGAGACATACATGAACATTACCATATTTAAAAGTTATGTGGGCTTGAACCACTCCTTATAGTAGCCTTACTTTCAGTACAGTTTAATTCTTCTATCCTATCTATACATTGACAGCAATTAATGTTTATTTTGTCATGCATGTCTTTTTATTTATTCCTAGCCTGCATAGCACACCCCTTTTTCACAGCATATCCAACATTAATTGACAATTTCTGCATTCTTTGTCTGCCAGATCTGCTATCGTCACCTCTATGGACTATCGGTAATGGGATTATTTGAAATATTAGGTCTCTAGAAATTTCCCAACATCCATAAGAGATCTAAAATTTATCATTTGTATTATCTGAAGACAGCTGTAGATAATACAATTCTCAAAACTAGATTACTTAAGGGAGAATAAAGATCATAAAGAACTAACTGTAAATGAAAATGCAATAAATATTGCATTTTCAGTCCCTTTTTGCTCTTTTACAAAAGAGCAAAAAGAGACTGAAATGTAGCCACTGGCATTTCTTGAACTTTTTTCTGTCTCACAAACTCCTATGTATATTGATAAAAATGCAAAGTCCATTCCTTGGTAGACCTGTAGCCTTGAGTTATACATTTAGGAAAATACTTTCATGTATAATTAAGTCTAAAATAGACTTAAATTGTTCATCTGAAATTGTTCATTTCAGAACAATTTCAGATATTTCACTAACAGAGCAAGGACAATTTTAGACAATAACAGAAAAACAATAATAATTTCATAATAATGTTTCAATCAATAAAATACAATAGTCCTACCTCAGAGGATTTTAACGAACAGACAATAAATCATTCAAAGTCTTTATTACAACAAAGGAAAAGGAGGAAAGAATCTGATTCATCAACGGAATCAACTTAATACAGCCACAACAGGGATATATTTTAGTGTACTTCTAATACAGGTCTTGCTAATCCAAACTAAGCTAAACATGAAGTTATGAATAAGAGTCTGAGTGCACAAGTAAACTCTGTATATTTGAATCTACCAAGAAGGTTTTTATAGTTAACAGCAGCATAGCCTAAAAAAGACACTTCCTTATGATGCAATATTTGTATCATTCTTTTTTGGTTAATAATATGCAAATACAATACTTCCAAGTTTTATATATATATATATAACAGTTTAAATAAATTCATGATAAATTCACAAAATTTATCATGAATTTATAATAAAATTATGATAATTTTATAATAAATGAATTTATGATAAGATTGTAATAATTTCACAAAATTTAAATTAATTTAATTATTTTAAAAAAATTAACCACTTTTCACCTTACCTCAGCAAGACATAAAGCAAGTACATCAGCCTTGTGAGTCTTTGAGCTCTACAATAAAAATGACTTTTGGTCAATTATAATAAGAAACAATTAATAAAAATGATAAATCTTCAATTTCAAAATAAAGATCAAAAATTTTCCCTAGAAGGATCTCAAAAGCTTTTTACTTACATTCAAAAGAGTTCCAGTTTTGCCATCCCAAAAGGAAGTCCTCCCCCAGGAATCCCCACTTATAATAACAAAATCACTGAAAAATAAATAAATAAATAAATTTTAAAAAATTCACTTTCTACTAAAAATAATAATCAAAGCAGAGCAATAGTTTAGTTTATGCTATAAGAAGCATCGGCAACCCTGCTCCTTCTTATAGCAAAAACTAGTGGCATATGTGCATATATATGCCACTAGGTAGCATGCAGGAATTTTTTCAGCAGCATGCTGGTAGTATGACACTATAAATTTTCCACATAATTTGGATAAGTAACATGAATGAAGATTTTTTATAGTGTAATGAACAGAAATGGCACTCACAAGAAAAATGGCTGCTGATCCCCTGTACTATAATATATTTTTAATTTTAAGAAATAGCTTTTTATTTTCTTTTTAAAGACATATTTGCTTGCATTTAACAAATAAATGCAAACTTGCATGCAATAAAATATTTACAATTATTTTTTTGTAATGCACACTAATGACATGCAAGCTACATTAAGAGGAATGGAGTTTAATAGCTCTTTTAAATGATAGATACAATTTTTTTAAATATTTTTGGATTAACAAAAGTTAATACCTATTTTATTGATGTCTAAACATAAAAATACTCATTTGAAAAATATTTAAATAAGCCATGCTACCTTAAACATAAAAGGCATCAGTATTGTATTCTATTTATTTCAAAGATGAAAATATTAATCAAGTAGAGGGCCTGACATATCCAATGTTCAGAGAGCAGCAGTGAGGTTATATGTCACTCGGGGGGGGATGCAATGTATCTGCACCCCCTAAATAAATAAGCAAACATGGTGTCTTTGTAAGCCAGCTACCGGTGGAAAGAACTCTCCCTCGTTGCTACACCCCCTGATTGTACATCTGGTACCAACTGCAAATTTTGGTGCCATGGATTGTAGTACTTTATTTGCCATAGAACAGATATTTATGAAAAACGTTTTATAAATATTAAAATAATAAAAAAAAAAAATCTTATTCTGTGGCAAGTAGAATTTACAAATTCATCATAATGAATTTGTAGTTTATTCATCACTCTCTTAGAATAACAACATAAAGGGAAACATTCGTGTTTACCTTGCATATATACAAAATTATTTGTATATATTTTTTGTATATATACAAAATATATTTTTATATATATACAAAAATCTTGTACTGTGTATTTTTGTATATATACAAATAAATTATATTCTTAAGAACAGTTCTTGAAACCCTCTGAATTCATTTTAAGTTAACACAAATCTATAATTGGAGATCAACAGATTTGGAATGCAATCATAAATTGCATGCAAAAAAAACCTATCAACTGCAAGCAACATAGTGATTATCAAGTAATCAGCAAAACAACCATAGAATAGCACTCATCTGCTTTTTTGAAGATTCAGTTGAGTTTGCCACCTTATAGTGGGCACACACACTATTTCATCTTGTTTTTATTTATCAACCTGTATTACATCATTTATACTAGTCATGAATTTTAAACATTCTCATTTTTTGTGCATTCAGCATGTTTATTATATAACACAAATATTATATAAATATTATATTTGTGATGCATCATAAGTACAACAAATACTGCTTTCTCTCCTTCAAAAAAACTAGGCTTTCTCTTTTGTTCTCAACATTACTTTACTTTTCTTCAAAACAGCTCCTGACTCTACACAAATCAATTCTACTGTGGAATACTGTTCCTACATCTGGGATAGTGCCCAAAACCTTTCACAAACTCACAGAGACAAAAAGACAGAAAACATAATTAATAATAATTAATTACTTAATTAAGGTTAATTAATGATCGTTCATTTATAAATTCACACCACTCCTATCAAATAAATGTTCAGTTTCTGCTGTATGCCTTTTTCTACACAGATATTTCCATGGGCACTACTTTTTTTTGTATTAGTATTTATAATTTCACTTATTTCTTCCAAGCCAGTCTGTGCACATCAAATGGTCAATATCTATTCAGAGTTCAATTTCTAAGTTTTCCTCTTCTTCAATTATCCCCTACACTTCTGTTCTCTGGAAAAACCTTCCTTCTAATGCATTTCCTGAAAATACATTAAAAAAACCTACAGAAATAATAATAATAATAATAATAATAATAGTAATAATAAAAAACTTATTAAAAATATAGGGCTGAAAGCCTCAGATTACGGAAACTTACTAGACAAGTCTGTATACTGTAAGTCAACCAAAGTTGATTACATGGCATAGTTTTATTTACATCTCATATTGTGAATGCCTTCACAATGAGTTGCCTGTTTGTTACACTTCAAAGATAACTGTTACTTATTCTCAGTGAAACCAACTTCGGTTGATTTACTACATACAGATGTAATACAATGCACTAACTTGTATGTCTAATAATAAAAAAATAAAAATTATAAATAGATAGATTGCTGCAAAATAACAAAAACTCAATAAATTCACTGCATATACAAGTGTCAAGTTTATGTACAAAATAAACTCTATTCTGTAACTTATATCTCCGCAATTCAATCTACTTTACCTAGTAATAGCTATACACCAGATGATTGTTTCAGTTTTTTTTTCTAATCTCCCAACTATAATTCTATCTACTGCATGACCACTTTCTACATTCCAGATCCTGATAGAGTCAGCAGAACCTGAAACTATTGTCTCACCACTCTCATGCCACGAAAGACAAAGAATGCGACCTATTATTAAAAATAAAATTCAAATTAATATCAGAAATGGGAGGAAATTATAAAATTTCAAAGCAATACAAAATATTAAAATAACAAGAAACTGAATGATGTAAATTAAAATGTGGAATATAAAAAAAATAATTAGGTATTAAGAGTTATTCCAAGTGATAGTAATGTTTGAATTTGCAAAATGTATTGTGCTTACATTCCAAAGATCAGTTTTTTTTTCATTAGCAAACATTAATACTTTTTCCAGACACAAAATAAATACAATATCAAAACCACATTCTTCAAATACTGTAGACGTCCTATAATCTAGCATGAACAGAACCTGATAAAGTGCCAGTTAAGAGAGCATGCCATTTTAAACAGATAATACGAGACATATAAAATATACAGTGTGGGACTATTTATCTGGCTACCCAGTATTCGGAAGTTCCGAAAACCAGAAACCAATAAAGTGAAATATTTAAAAAGCTTATATTATTGGTATTTTTGCTCAAAATCTTAGTGTATTTAATAACTTTTATATTAACTTAGTCATGTATACATATACTGTATATACAGAGCCATAGTGAAGGCAGGGCAACCGGAGAACATGACCAGGGCACAACCTTGTAAGGGATTGCCAAATGGAAATTTTATTATACACTATTTTATAGATAACTAAAAGAAAATTTGTCTGTGAAGTTGCGAGTCTGAGAATTTGCAATCACTTCCCATTTAATATGAACTAAAAATATTCATCTGCTATTAGGAAACAACCGACTTACGACGTATGCACCAGCAATATCGAACAAGTCCTAAGAACACGTTAAAAGTCCTAAGAATATTAACATAAAAGTTATTTTTAAAAAATACTTTTTATCAGTCAAGTTTCTGCATGATGAGTATGGTATTGGTTCATCTACAGTCTATGATTTGATGAAACAGAAAGAAAAACAGTTAAAATTTTATGGTGATAGTGATTTACCCGAGGTAATGGAACTCAGGAAGACATTACACCAGACAAAGAATGTAGAAATACACAAAGTGTTAATGGAAGATCCAACAGTGTCAAAGCGAAAAATACCCTCTCAACTGTTCTATCATCATGGCCCAGGCAAAACTTTTCCATGAGCTGTTAGGCTGGTATGCAAAAGGTATACATCAGGCTGGTTTGCAAAATTTAAGAAAAATAATGGTCATTGTATCTCGGCAGTGTGTGGTGAAAAAGCATCAGCTGATTATGATGCTGCAGAGGCATATTTGAGCAAGTTTAGAAGATTAATTGATGATAACCAGTTTACTGCAGAGCAGGTGTATAATGCTGACGAGACTTCTTTATATTGGAGGTATATTCCTAGAAAAGCTGTTGTTGGACAGAGGGAATCAGCACTCAGTGGGTTTAAAGACTCAAAAGAAAGGATAACAGTTTTAGGTTGTGCAAATGCTGCAAGGCCACATAAAATGAAACTGCTTGCTTGTTATTGGTAAAAGCAAAAATCCAAGAACTTTCAAAGGAGTAAATATCTTTCTAGTTATTTACAAGGCAAACAAACGAGCATGGATTACAAAACCAATCTTCCTTGATTAGTTTGAAAACCATTTTGTACCAGAGGCTAAAGCACACTGTACGCCTGCAGGGCTTCCCAGTGACACGTATATATGTATGTATGGTCTTTGGTGGCCCCTAGACATTAGTCTAAATCCATCTAATTTTACTGTCTGTAATAACATTACAGAAACCAGAATCACCACAGGCCTGGGGGGGGGGGAGTGTAAAATTTTATGTTGTGTATAATGTGTGTTTACATTGTATCCAGGCCATCTAGCCTCAAGACAGCAGCCAACACTAGGCAACTACCGCCTGTTGCCCGTCCCAAGGCACATGGGTCTACTAAACTGTGTGTGTGCTAACAGCACAAAAATCCCGCACCCAATGACAGAAGTGCTAGACCAAAGGGTGCCCGAAATCCAGCTCCCAGGGTGTCCACTCCCGGAAGCCTGCAGAAAAAATAAATATAAATAAATAAAATAATATAAAAATAAATAAATATACATAAAAAAAAAAAATAATAATAAATAATGAGAGAAAAAAAAAAATATCCAAACCCACATGAGCAAAATCCCGCACTAGCTGCCCTCCCTCGTGTCAGCAAAAAAAAAAACCTCAAGCAAGTTTGTTACCGATAGAATACAGAAATTGTAGAACAAGTTCACAGTCTGTGCACGAGGGAAGGCAGCTGGTGCAGGGGGGAAAAAGGGTGCAGGGGAGAGAGAGTTATAGAATGCACTCCCCCATCACAAAATTGAAAAAATAATAATAATAAATAAATAAATGCATAGTTAATTAGCTAACATCAGTTATTACAGGAATTCGCTTTCTTTTTGTAAAAGCCTTTTGACAAAATTCTTGTAAGCCCAAAGAGTAATCTGGAATGAACATTAAAGTTTCAGACCCTCTACCAAAATTTGGTATCAAAGATCTTAATGTACATCTATACTGGAACAGTGAATAAATGGAACAGTCATATAGTAAAAGATCCCACATTTCCAGCATACAACAAATACAATATGGTTGTTCAACTAGATCCAGTTGGAATAACTTAGTTTTTAATGAGCCATGATCAGTGATTACATAGGAAGTTTCCATGTAGGGATAAAACCACCCTTTTGATGAATCATTGAAATTATAGCTTACTTTTGGAATAAACAAATTAATTCCCACAGAGAGATTATTAGCAATATCCATAAAAGAAATCTGTTTACCTTTATGCATAAAATAACAGAAAGCTTTAAAAGTTACTACTAAATCTAATGGAAGAGTCCCTGCAATTACTTGTAGGGCATTAGTTGACACTGTTTTACACACCCGCAAGATAGTTAACAACATAATTCTCTGTATGGACAATAACTTCTGGTAAAATCTAACAACCCCTACCCGAGCATACCAGACAGAGGCCACATAAGTCACTATAGGGATAAATATCATTTTATAATAAAGAGTAAGAGTTCTTTTATTCAAACCCCAATCTTTCTTAGTAATCCTCACAATGGAGGGTGCATTTTTTTTTATTTTATTACTAAATAATCCAAATGCGGTGTAAACAATAATTTGCATCTAAAATTACCCCTAAATATTTAACACGGAAAACTAATGGTATTTGTTTATTATTAATTACTAAACGGGAGGCCTATTATAGTCTAATCTTCTTTTCAGTAACATCATAACTGTTTTGTCTGAAGATATTTTAAGTTTATTCGTTGAAGCCCAGTACAAAAGATCATCAACCCTACCCTCAATGACACACAATACTAAATCATCTGTGTAAGCTACCTTATGGCAATTAGAAAACTCCCTTTGCAACCACTGATCAAGGATCAGGTTCCAAAAAACCAGTCCCAAAACCGACCCTTGTGGACATCCTCTATTAATATCCCTTTTAAAAGTAAGGTGTTGCGATCTTACAATAATTTTCCTTCCAGTAAGATAACTCTTTATAGTTAAGTATAATGACATAAGCTTCCGTAGCCCAGTGGTCAGGAGCAGGAGTACAGTAGCACACGCTCTTTGAGTAGACCGGGGTTCAAGCCCTTGACTGCTAAATACGATTGATCTGCCAACCCGCACTGGACCAGCGTGGCAAATTATGGTCCATTTTCCTCAGCATGAATTGTTGAGGAGGCTTCCATTCTGCAGTGGGTTGATGATGGCTGCAGTTTACCTTTTTTTTTTTTTATAATGACATAAGCCATGATAATGTTCTTAAAGAAGAGAGGATGCTTTGATGCCAAACTGTATCAAATGCCCCTTCAAAATCAATGCATATTTATCATTAGAATTTAAACTATAAGTAATCAAATCTTGAATGCACCTTCAGTTGAACAATTTCTTTTATATCCGTACTGATACGGAAAAGCCAGTTTCATTTTCTGTAACAAATCTTCCAACCTTAACAACATTAATCTCTCAAATATTTTGCCTAAGTTAGCCAATAAAAATATCGGTCTATATCCACAAGGGTCAGTCATTAGTTTACCAGGCTTTTATAACAACTTAAGCATGGAAACCTTCCAGAAACCTGGAAAACTTCCTTCTATTAAACATATTGACCAAAACCTCAGGAAAAAGATCTAATGATTTAATAATACAATTGTTTTCAACCATGTCTATTCCTAGTGTTTTATTTACATTAATTTTTGAACAAACATTTTGGACCTCTCTGATATTGAATAAATCAATCTCAGGGGGTCCTTGATATTCTTTATTATCCATCCTAATTAACCCTTGCTGCTCTGTGTCATCAACACAGCTTCCCAGTGACAGCAAGATAATGTGCTTGCCGTATATCTGCCATCTAACTGTACGTCTTTGATCCAGCCAATGGATCAAGGGATACTGAGGTCATTCAAGCCAATCTATAAGAATGAATTCATGCACAGAATGCAACAAGGGTGTTGGAATAAAGACATTTCAAAAAGATTTTAATATCAAGGATGCAATCTGGATTGCTGCAAAAGCCTGGAACAGGGTTGATGAAGACATTTTAAAACATGGTTGGCATAATTTATGGAAAGAATCAGTCTTTGATGATGATCACGAACAAGAACATGATTTCACTGGACTTAGGGTGTCAAGAGAGATCACGCTTCTTGATTAGACCGCGGTTCGAGCCCGTGACCACTAAATACAGAGGATGAGGAAGGGTCAGGGAATGACCACCACATATCCCCGGAGCAATATGGCCTTAGTTGCGAATGCTCCTAAAAACCAAATAACAAACAAACAGTGTCAAGAGAGAAGAAAATTGTTGATGATGAATTTTGCTAAAGGTTTGTCATGTCCTGAGGCCCAGCTGTTGGATTATGATGCAGTGGAAGAGTGCCTCCATATTGATGATGATGCTCCAGTTACCCTCAGACTAACAGACAGTGAAATCTGTGACATGGCAATCAATAAAAATGAAGATAATGAGCGTTATGAGGAGGATGATGATACTGTTGAAGAAGAAATTGGTATTGAAAGAATGATAATCCTTATGGAAGAACTGATTTGTGGAATGGAACAGAGGAGTTTTGCTACAGAGCATCATATAATGTCTCGTTGTAAAATTCAAGAATTGCTTATAAAAAAAAGACCAAAATATCTAAAACAACTTAGTTTAAAGGATATATTTCAGAAACTGGCTTCCAAGGTAAACTCTACAGGCACATTTGCAGCATCTACACCTGAATTCCAGCCTTCAACTTCTGGTGTGTCTATCCCATCAATTATATCTTCCCAAAACTGTCACTATATTTCTTCTGATGATATTGTTGTTATTTGGTTTTTAGTAGCATTAGCAACTAAGGCCATATTGCTCCGGGTATATGCGGTGGTCATTCCCTGACCTTTTCACATCCTCCATATTTGGTGGTCACGGGCTCAAACCCTGGTCTAATCAAGAAGCATGTGCTTCGGACTGCTGCTCCTGCCCACCTGGCTATGGAGGCGCCTTCTTCTGATGATGCCATGTAATTGATATGAATCAACTTGGCTCAATAAATATTCATATTTTATTTTCTTGCATTTCTTCTTGTGTTTTTTGTGCATTTTAGGCCTGGCTATCCAAATTCTGGAAAAACCCCCTATCCAGCAACCCTCAGGTTATTGGGTAGCCAGATAAATGGTCCCACACCTGTATATACATAATAAAAATAAACTCAGCTTAAATAAGTACAAAGGGTACTAGGAAAGTTTTGCAATACGACGCAACAATGAATCACAGGAAGCTGCTTGTTGCTGCATGTTGAGACATGTTCATACGTGCATAGTAGCCGCCGCGCCAAGTCAATGGGCTCAGTTATTCATTAGTAGTGAGAGTGTAAAGTGCTTGCGATGGCATCGTGGTCACGAAATGAAATAAGGACAGTTTTGCGGTATAATTTCGTGCGTGGTTTAACCATAGACCAGTGCTTAGAAGAAATGACTCTTGCACTAGATGATGATTGTCCACATCGTACAACGATATTCAGGTGGTATAGAGAATTCCAAAGGGAAAATTTCACTCTGGAGGATTCTGAGAGGCCGGGAAGGCCACGAACGTCAGTTACCGAGGAAAACGTTACTGCTGTGAGGAAAATGCTTGACGAAAACAGGCGAGTGACCTACCAACAGATAGAGGATACTTTGGGCCTAAATGCACCAGCAATTCGTTCGATTCTGCAAGATCATTTGCACGTGAAGAAACTTTGTTCTCTCTGGGTGCCGCATTAACTGACTGAAGAGCAGATGACACGACGTATGACTTGGTGCCGGGAGATGTTAAAAAAGTTTGATAAGGGACAATCTCAGTATGTGAACAACATCGTGACAGGTGACGAGACTTGGCTGTACTATTACGATCTGCCGACCAAGGCTCAAAACAAAGTTTGGGTCTTTGATGATGACGACACACCCGTAATTGTCAGAAAATCCCGATCTGTAAAGAAGAAAATGATAGCTGTATTTTTCAAATCGAGTGAAATTGTGGAACGTGTCGTTTTGGACACGCAGAAGACAGTCACAGCTAAGTGGTATACTGAACAATGCCTGCCTAAAGTCATTGGATCTATGAAGAACCTGCGGCCAAAGTCAAGAATGGACACCTGGTACCTCCATCACGAAAATGCTCCAGCTCACCGTGCCAAAGCCTGCACCGAATATTTGACCACGACAGGACTGAAACTTCTCGAGCACCCTCCCTACAGTCCAGACCTTGCTCCCTGCGACTTTACACTGTTCCCGCATGTGAAAATGAAGCTAAAAGGGAGGCGGTTTTCCAGTGATGAGGACCTTCTACGGGCTTGGGACAACGAGTGTGCTTTACTCCCTAGTGAAACTTGGCAGAACTGGTTTAAAGATTGGTTTCGGAGGATGGAGAGGTGTATTGAATGTAGAGGAAATTACTTTGAAAAAATCAAATAAACAAAGCTGTATTGCAAAACTTTCCTAGTACCCTTTGTATAGTACAAATATCAAATGGTTATATTAGCCATAGAGTGCATGGAAGCCACAAGCTTCTGCTGCACTGACCAAAAAATTAGATAAGAAATATTTTGGAAATGAATTGGAGAAGTGCCAAACTTATTGTACCAAAAGCATTTACCATTTTCATAAAATATACCATACTATGTATAGTATAATTTAGAAAGGAAAAAGCAAAAGGTTTTAAACATTTGTTTCAGTCCCAATGCAGAGCATCAAGGACTTACGCATACATTCTGAAAGGCCATAGCCCTCTGGATTACTTCAATTTCTTTTGGGAAATATTTTCGATCTTTACAAAGGACAATCAAAATGTTCTAAAAACATCTACCAAATAGTAAATGTTTATGGACTGCTACCTCAGTTTAATGTTTCACGTATGAGTTATGAAGCCGACCGGGCTAGCCGAGTGGGTAAAGTACCTGCCCGGCAACCCAAAGGTCGCGGGTTCGATTCCCGCCTCGGGCTTGGATCAAAGTACTGCAAAAACCTTGGAAGGTGCAATATGGCCACAGAAGCCGATGCGCCAACAACTACCAAATCAAAAAAAAAAAAAAAAAAAAAAATGAGTTATGAAACCCAGGAAATCAGATTTCCATTGCTTATTATCAACAAGTCATTAATCTTGTTCGTACAAAGTAATTTACCAATTTCGACAATTCCATGATCTATCCTATCAGCATAGGATGTAAGATGAAAGTAAGCTAGACTTTTGCTGTATCAGTCAAAATTATATAATTTTGGCTGATACAGCATATATATATATATAGGGTGTCTCAAAAATATTGGTACAAACATTTAGGGGAGGTAGGTAACATCTAAAGGAATGTGAATTGCATAGGAACCCATAACCGGAAACGTCACCGTAAGTCGGTAGACGGCGCGGCGCGGTAGTCACCGCACAAAGAGCATGCATCAATATACGAACTGTGAGCTGGCAGACATGCACCTAGTGTATGGATTAGCAGAGGGCAATGGACGAGCCGCTCAACGAATTTATGGAGAATGCTTCCCAGACAGACATGTACCGGACCACCGTTTGTTTGCGTGTGTGTGCATCAAAATTTGTGCGATTATGGGTCATTTAGAGGTAACAGGAGTAGTGCGTGCAGACCACATTCGACACAAACTCCAGCCATGGAAGAAAGTGTGTTGAATGCCATCCGGAATAATCCTACTACCAGCACACGTGAATGCCGTCCAGAATAATCCTACTACCAGCACACGTGAATGCCGTCCAGAATAATCCTACTACCAGCGTTATTTAAAGACAGTGAGGCCAACAATAGCGAGGAAGAGTTTTTGGGATTTGAAGGCGATAATTTTTTTGGTTTTCAAAATGACTGAACTTTCCCCTTTGCAGAATGAATGTTTTTTACCATTCCCTCACAGTATTTTTGTCAATTTTCAAATCTAGTGGTAGTTTGCTTCATATAAAATATTTTCTAATGTAGCTAATATTCTTTTATTTCTCTTTTAAATTGCTGTATTGGTAATTAATAATTATAATAATAATTAAATAATGTATTATTATACAATATTAGTATTTTTCTTGCTGTTCTGATCACATGCTTAGGATAAGCTTTTTTCTACTACACACATTAGAATAAATATTAAATGCCTAAATAACACTAAAAACTCTTTTTCCTTAATTTTCCTTTCTAAAATGGGGATGCATCCTATATGCCCATGCATCTCATATGTTATCAAATACGGTACTTATACACGGTGATTCATTACCAGTGCGACAAACTTGCAGGAGGTGTAGGGGGCACAAAGACAAATCAGAATCACATAGCATTGCAGGGTCCGAAATGCCTTTGTCATGTTGTAGACAACGTTGAATGGGAGGTCGCGTGAACAGCGATCACGCTGGAAGTCAGCATTTGCGAACAGGTTCCCGAGGCAGTAGGATGGACGAGTGTTCAAACGTTGAACTGGCCAAAATGCACCTCGCTTGTGGAGCTACGGACTGTAACGGGCGTGCCGCTCTGCGCTTGTACCAGGAACGTTTCCTGCACAGGCGTGCTCCTCATCATACGATTTTCGCATGTGTGCACAGAAGGTTACGTGAGACTGGTCGTTTCACGAGAGGTACCATGAATCGAGAGTGAACGGCAAGGATGCCAGACAATGAAGAGAATGTCCTACGTCTTGCAGAAGGCAACCGAGTACGAGTACTTGAGTGATAGGCCAACGACTGAGTATTTCCCAATCCACTGTATGGAGGATACTGTCAACAAACCAAATGAGTTCATACCATCTGCAACGCGTCCAATCATTGGAGCCTACGGATTATCCACTCCGGAGGACTTTTGCTACTTGGTTTCTTCAACAGAAACGGTTCGCAAATGCTGACTTCCAGCGGGATCGCTGTTCACGCGACCTCCCGTTCAACGTCCTCTACCGCATGACGAAGGCATTTCAGTAGATGACTGCAATGCTATGTGATTCCGATTCGTCTTTGTGACCCCTACACCTCCTGCAAGTTTGTTGCACTGGTAGTGAATCACCCTTTATAATTTTTTTTTTTTTTTTTTTTTTTTATGTGAACCCCAAACACGAGAGGTATTAGAACCTATAGTACATAGTACTGTGCTTGGGTTGGAGGTTGAGAAGAAGAAAGAAGATATTTGTTGACATTGGACTTGAACTTCTGTAGATTGTAATTTTCAGGAAATACATATAAAGGAAGGTTGTTCCAGAAAACAGCAGTTGAACGAATAAATGAGGAAGATGAAAAGTTGGTCCTGTGGGTTTGAAGTTGGACAGTAAATGGATGTTGGCTGGTGGCGGAACGTGTTCAGACTGTTTTGAAAGAGAGAGCGGGAATTATAGAAGCCAATTCAGAAGAACAGTGCCCATGGAAGTATCTGTAGAAGAGGCATGCAGCAGAAACAGTAAGTCTATGAGAAAGCGAGTGGAGAGACTCTGTTAGAGATGAATCATTAATTAACCTAACTGCCCTCTTCTGAATGGAATCAAGAAGCCTGAGAGAGGTTTTGGGGGCACAACCCCAGATGTGGGAACAATATTCCATGGCAGGGCGGATTTGCGATTTATACAGAGTGAGCAGCTGTTTGGAAGAAAAGTAACGCCAAGAGCGAAAGAGAAAACCAAGTTTTTTAGATGCAGAGGAAGCAATATTTGTAATGTGCTTGTGCCAAGAGAGATTAGAAGTCAGGGTAATCCCCAAAAGAGATATATCATTTTGCCTAGAAATCGGAGTGTCACTAAAGATAAGCATAGGAGCAGAAGAATCCTTTTTGCGAGATATAAGACAAGACTGAGTTTTAGAAGGGTTGAAATCAACTAAGTTGTCTTTGCCCCGCTGGAGAATTACCTGAAGATCGGCATTTAAGGAATTGGTAGCAGATTTTCGAGAAGTTGAAACTGATTGAGCAGGACAAGGTTTCTCAAAATGGAAAGTGGAATGCAAGGTGCTATCATCGGCAAAACTATGGATAGGATTTCCAGTCAATGGAAGAAGGTCATTAATATATAAAAGGAAAAGAGTGGGGGAAAGAACTGAACCTTGGGGGGACACCAGCATTAGTGGAGAAGTTAGAAGACAGAGAGCCATCTACCATCACCCTCAGTGAGCGATCAGAGAGAAAACTGGATAACCAATTACTAAAAACAGTTGGCAAACCATAAGATGGAAGCATGTTTAGAAGACCTTTATGCCAAACACGATCAAAAGCCTTTGAGATGTCAAGAGGCTACTTGTGTTTCACCGAACCTTTCCATTGACTTAGTCCATAAATGGGTAACATAAGCCAGAATATCATCAGTGGATCAACACTGACGGAATCCATACTGGCGATCGTTGATCAGATGGAAGGTTTCTAGGTAGTTTAAGAGTTGGCGGTTAATTGATTTCTCAATTACTTTAGAAAGAGTGGAAGTAATTGCAATGGGACGATAATTGGATGGGAGGGATTGGTCACCCTTTTTTAGGAACTGGCTGGATATGAGCAAATTTCCAAACAGAAGGAAAAACACCTTTGGAATAAGAAAGTGAAAAAAGGCGGGAAAGAATAGGAGTAAGTTCAGGAGCACAGGTTTTGAGAACAAGTGGAGAAATACCATCAGGACCTGGAGCTTTCTTAGCATCAAGATTCGTCAAAATCCTTCTGACATCCTTTTGACGGAAGACCACAGGAGGCATTGAATGGAGCGTGTTGGGAATGGTGGGAGGTGTTTTACCAAGATCATTAATACATGAATTGGAAGGAAAATGGGATGCTAGCAGGTCAGCTTTCTCCTTGGCTGAAGTGACAACAGAACCATCAGTGGTTCAGACAGAGAACCAGACAGAGGTGGGAGCAGAGATGGGCAAAAGTTGCGGCCAATAGCTTTAGCAAAAAGACCAGAATGCTCGGCTACCATTAGGGCAAGAAACAAGTTTTATACTCTTAGCCTGTTCAAACTCTAGTTTGGACTGATTAATAACTGCTTTACAATTGTTGCGAGCTTTGGTGTAGGCAGAAAATGAAACTGAAGAATTAGAAACAAGCCAATTACGATATGCAACATTCTTCTCTTGAACAGCCTTAGCACATTTATTGGAAAACCAAGGTTTAGATAAAGGACGAGATTTTAAAGTGGAGTGTGGCATAAAGGACTCCATTCCTGCAAGAATAATTTCACTGACACGATCTGAGCAAACGTTGACATCAGAAGTTTTGAAACAGTAATCCAACCAATGAAAAGAAGAAAAGAAGTCTCGCAGGTCATCCCATTTTGCATTCTTGTAATGCCAAACAACACGAGGTTAGGAATAGCCATGAGATAAAGTAAAGGTTCCATTGGAGAAGAGACAATCACCAAGCTGTGATCTGAAGTGCTTAAAGGACCTCTTACTTCGACCGTGTACTTAGAAGGGTTGTTTGTGAGAAAAAGATCAAGCGTATTGGCTGTATGATTAGGATTGTCCGGTATTCTGAATAATAATTTTACTCTTCATATAGAGGTACTAAATAAACATCAATTATATATCACCACAAAATTAAAAAGATACAGTACACCATTTTAAAATTTATATATAAATTAAAAAAAAAACTTAAGTCCCAAATTATGTGGCACCCCGGTTGAAAACCACTGCCTTAAGTTATCCATGACACAACATAGCCCATCAAAATGTTAATCCCCAAAAAGCATAGTTTACAGCAATGTTAATATAAATATGCTATAAATCACAATAGAATCAATTATTATTGTTCCAACAATCTAACAGAAATTGGCTCCTGCATATATTGAAAACCTGACCATTAGTAATCCTGGATATAACCCCCATGAGCAAGCACAGTGTGGGTGACAAACCAGGTGTGAACCAACATAAGCAGGGGTTGATGTGTGATGCCCATACCACATGGATCAATGACATCCCTATATGTTATCAGGCAATACTAGGTGGCAGATGACTCTCATCAACCTGTGCAATACCACCACTTTGCTTATTGGAGGCTTGAAGTGGTGGAACCCGTGTTTAGTCTCCAGAGCTAAGTTCCGTTCAACCCTTCCCTACCTCTTCCATCATGCAGTATGACTGATGACTTTTGAATTTATGATGAACATCATGGCGAGATCCAATCTTCCTTACATTTCGAGGGTACAGCTCTAAAATGGTGTTCACAGGCTGGCCGCTAGTTAGTACACCGGATCAGCTAGTGTATAATCTTGCTACCTCTACTCTGCCAGATAGTGATTGGAGGGAGTCCGAGTAGTGTATATGCAGGTGGGGGGGCGTTGTCGAGGCCACGTTATGTCAAGGATCTGGGTATATTCTTACCATGTGTACACCATATCCAAAAATTTCCTTACTTCATACAGCGTGTCCCCTCCCCCCACCTTTTCTTACTATTAAAAACACCATGAATTGTCAAACTAATAGAGCAAACTTATATGCAAAAAGATCTAAACCTCCTAAACACTTCCTAGTTCATTTCCCAAATATACGTGGTCTCTGTTCTAATCTCAATGATGTCCATTTCCACTTACAGTCTGCCAAACCCCATGTACTTTTGATGACAGAATCGCAGTTATTGGTTGATTCAACTGCTGCTCATCTCAGTTGCCCAAATTATTCACTGTATGATTCCTTTTGCCTCAAAGGTGGTACTTGTGCACATGTCTGTTCTGATATTCCTTGTCAGAGACTTGGTAATTTGGAATCTCCTCTGGCTTAAAATCTCTCTACCTCATTCTGTCAAATTCATGTGTTGTCTCTACCGTTCTCCCAACTCCACTAATCACTTGGAGCTCTTTGACTTCCTCTCTTTCCAACTTGACTTTCTCCAGTCCAACTTTCCTAACAGTGAGGTAATTTTCCTTGGTGATTTTAATGTTCACAACTCCAGCTGGCTTCCGTTTTCTAGTCTCACCGACCCAGCTGGTCGAGATGCTGAGGCTTTTGCAATTACTAATTACCTTGCACAGATTGTTCATTTACCTACCAGAATATCGGACAATCCTAACCACAGCCAACATACTTGATCTTTTTCTCACAAACAACCCTTCTAAGTACACAGTTGAAGTGAGTGATCACTTAGGCACCTCAGATCACAAACTGGTGATTGTCTCTTCTCTAATGGAGCCTTTATCTCATGGCTATTCCCAACCTCATGTTTTTGGCATTACAAGAATGCAAAATGGGATTACCTGTGAGATTTTTTTTTCTTCTTTTCCTTGGTAGGATTACTGTTTCAAAACTTCTGATGTCAACGTTTCTAAAATTGTGTCAGTGAAATTATTCTTGTAGGAATGGAATCCTTTATTCCACACTCCACCTTAAAATCTCGTCCTATATCTAAACCTTGGTTTTCCAATAAATGTGCTAAGGCTGTTCAAGAGAAGAATGTTGCATATCGTAATTGGCTTGTTTCCAATTCTTCAGTTTCATTTTCTGCCTACACCAAAGCTCGCAACAATTGTAAAGCAATTATTAATCAGTCGAAACTAAATTTTTAACAAGCTAAGAGTAGAAAACTTGCTTTTTGCCCTAATGGTAGCTGAGCATTCTGGTCTCTTGCCAAAGCTATTGGCCGCATCCCATTTTTCCTCCAACTCATGTATTAATGATCTTGGTAAAAAACCTCCCACCATTCTCAGCACACTAAATTCGATACCTCCTGTGGTCTTCCGAGAAAAGATTGTCAGAAGAATTTTGATGAATCTTGATGCGAAGAAAGCTCCAGGTACTGATGCTAATTTTCCACTTGTTCTCGAAACCTGTGCTCCTGAACTTACTCCACGTCTTTGCCGCCTTTTTTCACTTTCTTATTCCAAAGGTGTTTTTCCTTCTGCTTGGAAATTTGCTCATATCCAGCCAGTTCTAAAAACTGGTGGCAAATCCACCCCATCCAATTATTGTACCATTGCAATTACTTCCAGTCTTTCTAAAGTAATGGAGAAATCAATTAACCGCCAACTCTTAAACTACCTGGAAATCTTCCGTCTGATAAACGATCACTAGTATGGATTCCGTCCGTGTAGATCCACTGGTGATATTCTGGCTTATGTTACCCATTTATGGACAAATTCAATGAAACACAAGCAGTTGATCTTGACATCTCAAAGGCTATCGATTGCATTTAGCATAAAGGTCTTCTAAACAAGCTTCCACCTTATGGTTTACGAACTGTTTTTTGTAATTGGTTATCTAGTTTTTTCTGACCGCCCACTGAGTGTGGTGGTAAATTGCTATCTGTCTTCTAACTTCTCCACTAATGCTGGTGTCCCCCAAGGTTCAGTTCTTTTCCTCTTGTATATTAATGACCTTCTTTCATTGACCAGAAATCCTATCCATAGTTTTGCTGATGACAGCACATTGCATTCCACTTTCCAGTTTGAGAAATCTCTCCCTGCTCAATCAGCTTCAACTTCTCGAATATCTGCTACCAATTCCTTAAATGCCGATCTCCAGGTAATTCTCCAGTGGGGCAAAGGCAACTTAGTTGATTTCAACTTTTCTAAAACTCAGTCCTGAATTATATCTCACAAAAAGGATTCTTCAGCTCCTATGCTTATCTTTGGTGACACTCCAATTTCTAGGCAAGATGATATATCTCTTTTGGGGATTACCCTGACTTCTAATCTCTCTTGGCACAAGCACATTACAAATATTGCTTCCGCTCCTTCTAAAAAAACTTGGTTTTCTCTTTCGCTCTCCGCGTTACTTTTCTTCCAAACAGCTGTTCACTCTGTACAAATCGAAAATCCACTCTAAAATCTAATATTGTTCCCACATCTGGGACAGTACCCCCAAAACCTCTCTAAAATTTCTAGATGCCATTCAGATGAGGGCAGTTATGTTAATTAATGACTCATCTCTAACAGTCTCTCCACTCTCTATCTCAGACGTTCAGTTTCTGCTGCATTCCTTTCTACAGATACTTCCATGGGCACTGTTCTGAACTGGCTTCTATAATTCCTGCTCTCTCTCTCTTTCAAAACAGTCCGAACACGTGCCGCCAACATCCATTTACTGTTCAACTTTAAACTCACAGGAATTTTCTCAACCTCCAATCGATTTTTCGTCTTCCTCGTTTATTCATTCAACTAACGTTTTCTGGAACAACCTTCCTTCATATGTATTTCCTGAAAATTACAGTCTACAGAAGTTCAAGTCTAATGTCAACAAATATCTTCTTTTATTTTCTCAACCTCCAATCCATGCATAGTACGCAGTACTATCAGTTTTAATACCTCTCGTGTTTGGGGTTTTTCGTAAAAAAAATTTAAAAAATAAAAATATTAACATTTTATGACTCCTAAATCACTAAACAAAAGCAAAGCAAAGCCAAAAAAAAAAAAAAAAAAAATTCTATTAGTATTAAACCAAATAATTATGCATACCTTCAATGTGATACTAGTGAATGCTTTGCTGAACAGATGGTTGATTCATTGCAGAATCGTTGACAATGCAAGATCCATTTCTTCATCAATGGATCTGAGTCTCTACCTCTTTGATGTTTTAATTTCAGTCAATGTTAAAAAAAGCCCAGTTCACGCAAATATGTAGTTGAAAATGGTAATAACACAGGTAATTACAGACATGTTAGTTTAACTTCTGTTCCAGGGAAATTAATGGAGGCACTGGTTAAAGAAGCTGTTGTTGTTGTTTGGTTTTTAGGAGCATTAGCAACTAAGGCCATATTGCTCCAGGATATGCGGTGGTCATTTCTTAACCTTTCCGCATCCTCCGTATTTGGTGGTGACGGGCTCGAACCCCGGTCTAATCAAGAAGCGTGTGCTACGCACTGCTGCTGCTCCTTCCCACCTGGCTACGGAGGCGCCCCACTGGTTAAAGAAGCATTGCAGGTTCATCTAGACAGGACTTCAGTTATAGCTTGGACACAGCATGGATTTGTTAAGGGGAAGTCTTGTCTGACCAATTTGATTGGATACTATGGTGTAGTACCAAAGGAACTGGATGCAAAGAATAATTTTGATATCATAAATTTGGATCTTAGAAAGGCTTTAGATACTGTTGCACATGGAAGACTGCTGCACAAATTGGAGCAGTGTGGCACTGGAGACAAATTGCTGCTGTGGATAAAGGGATGGTTGAGTGGGAGAAGCCAGAGGGTGGTAATCAATGGACACTGCTCTTCATGGACTAATGTTATTAGTGGAGTCCCCAATGTTGGGTCCATTTTTGTTTTCTGTATTCATTAATGATACGGATGATGGTATATCAGGTTTAATGTCCAAGTTTGCAGACGATACGAAGATCGGCAGGGTCGTTAATGACACTAATGACAGTACGCTGGTGCAACAGGATCTACAAAAGTTGAGCAGATGGGCTGAGAGGTCGCAACTGAAGTTTAACATTTACAAATGTAAAGTACTGCATATGGGAAACAGTAACTCCAGAGTAACGTATCAACTGTGTGGTACTACACTGACAGTGGTAGAGAGTGAAAAGGACCTGGGGGTAATTGTGTAGGCAGATATGAAGTTTTCTGAGCAGTGCAGACGGTCTGCAAGAGTAGCTCGTGGTGTCTTGTCAATGATATACAGGAATTTTTCTAGCAGGGACAAGGAGGTGATTATCCCCTTGTATAAGGCAATGGTAAGGCCACACCTTGAGTACTGTATACAGGTCTGGAGGCCTCATTTTAAGCATGTAGAGCTGTTGGAACGAGTACAAAGAAGGGCAACAAGATTAGTGAATGGAACAAAGGTGTAGTACGAAGAAAGGCTTAAATTTTGCAAATTAGTGTCTGGAGACTAAGCTCCTGCGAGGTGATCTGATTATGTTGTAAAGCATTGAATGGTTTTAGCATGCTCAATGCTGATGGAATTCTTCCTCTTGCTCAGAATAATCGCCTGAGAGGGCATAAATTCGAATTGAGGAAAGACAATTGTAGGATAGACGTGTGGAAGTTTGCCTTTAGCCAGTGGGTTGCTGAATGTTAGAACAAACTTCCATCTGTCGTTTTGGAAGTTGATAGCTTAAACAGATTCAAGGCAGAATTAGACAAATGTTTGGAGCGAGTGGATGGGTGAAATGAGAAGGGTGTGTGTGTGTGTGTGTTTTTTTGGCTGATGCTATATAAGCTTGCATTCTTGCATCATGTGTCCATGCTAATGCTAATTGCCATCTCTGAGCTAGCCAAGTACTCTTTCCTTATTGACAACCAAAATGTGTCCAACTGTACTTCACAATGCTTTAATTGCAATGTTCTCTCCACCTTCAGATCTGTTAGTTCCTCTTGTGCATTCATCAGAAGAGAGTTTTCATTCTCAACAAATGGATCACGAACCCAATCGAAATCTTTAACGCTCTCTCCAAAATAATCCTTGAATTTCTGCTGCAAGTACCAACGAAGTCATGAACACTGACTGTTTTTTGTTTTGTTACAACCACCATCGAAAATAATTGATATCTTTGAGTGCTAGAGAAGAATGTTTTGTTGTTGAAATACCATCTCAATTTACTGGGAACCATAGTAGCATTGCTGAGTTTTTCTCCACACATGAGACACTTGGGGATTGGGCATGTTTTATCACCACACCAGAAAAAACTAAAAGACAAATAATTAACACTATACTGTCTGGACCCTAATTTTTTTTTTTTTTTTTCAGGCACGACACTTTCAGTACTTGCACTCGTGGACGGAATACTCCTTACAAGGAACTTGTCCATTGTTAAAAAAAGAAAATCAATAATGTTATGGCTTGCGATCACAGTTTTCTGACTGTTTCAGAGCACAACTGTGAGGAAACTGAAAGTAATAGACACAGGACCAATACTCTTCGAAATGAGGAAGGGCCCATCTGTCGCTTTAAAATATAGTCTTATAACAAAGGGTTGGTCAAAGTAATAAAGTTGAAGTAGCATGGACAAACAGGGACAAATATCAAAACAAGCCAATAAAATAATAAAAGATTGGGGGGGAGATGTTTTGTTAATCCTTACACTTTTAAGGAACAGCACTTACGTATCTAACTTTAACAAGCGGCATCTTATTTCAGTCCATGCAGCAACAAAATAAGAAACATTGGAAGGGCAAACACACAAATAACTTTATAAAGTTGTTGTTGTTTGTTTATTTGGTTTTTAGGAGCATTAGCAACTAAGGCCATATTGATCCGGGGATATGCGGCGGTCATTCCCTGACCTTTCTGCATCCTCCGTATTTGGTGATCATGGGCTCGAACCCCGGTCTAATCAAGAAGCGTGTGCTACGCACTGCTGCTCCTGCCCACTTGGCTACGGAGGCGGCAACTTTAGAAAGCAAGTGTTGGATGTTCACGTGAAAAATAATTTACTGTTCCACACGTACAACATTGTTTCAGTAAAAATGGTGTATTGTGAACCATAACAAAGAGTAGCATTACAAACATTTATAAAATCTACAACTGGGAGTAAATAATGTACAGTTAATTTCTTAAAATAGGTAAAAGTTCTCAGTTGTCAATTTCTAATCATAATACGTATAGTATTATTTATAGGTATTTAATTATATAATATCGGTGTAGATACACCATAGTTTACCCATCAATTTGAACTACGTATGTAGTGTAAAAGGCATTTTAATTGTATCTCATATTATGGTTGCCTTCACAACAAGATAGTTGGTATTGCACTACTTCAAATAAATAATGCTTCTCTAGTAGAGAAGACTGCTGTTATTTATTTTCAGTGTATACCACCACCCAGACGATCATTTCAAAGCTATTTGGCTTCATCATCAGTGAGTGGGCAGGTACCCTGGTAATACAACATGCCATCACAGTTGCCAAGTTATTTCCACAATATGAGAGATGTCAAATGGTGTATAAATAGTAATGTATTAGAAGATGAAATGCACAAGGCATAATTTCTTATGGGTTTAGGTAATTAACTATATAATATAGGTGTAGATACACCATCTTGTGGAAATAACTTCGCAACTGTGATGGCATGTTGCATTACCAGGGTACCTGCCCACTCACTGATGATGAAGCCAAATAGCTTTGAAACGATCGTCTGGGTGGCGGTATCCACTAAAAATAAACAGCAATCTTCTCTACTAGAGAAGCGTTATTTATTTAAAGTAGTGCAATACCAGCTATCTCATTGTGAAGGCAACCACAATATGAGATACAATTAAAACAATGCCTTTTACACTACATTTGTAGTTCAAATTTATGGGTAAACTATGGTGTATCTACACCGATATTATATAGTTAATTACCTAAACCCATAAGAAATTATGTCTTGTGTATTTCATCTTCTAATATTTATATGTATATACAGCTTCAGCAAAGTCTGCGGAACGTTGCCCTAAGCATAGCAGAAAAATGGGTGGTGACGGATTTAGGAGGTTTGACTGTAGTTAATTTTTTAATAGAAACATGCAAGATGTTATAGTAAAAAACATTTTAAAAATTCAGTTTACATCTTAATGCATGCCATGGTTTATTTGTGCCCAAAACATTTACTTGGTTAGCAAGATTACATCAGAATTTAACAAAGTAAATCACTGAAATTCCTATAAAACTCAGTAGCCATTTAAATGTATTTTACCTCCTTTGAAAATTGTCTTTTTTTACTTAACATTAATTCAGAGAACTCAACCAAATAAGCAATTTTTACCTTCTTGCCTGTCAAGCGTCTTCTCAAACTGCAATCCGTCTTGGCAAACAGAAAGAAGAACAATATGCCCATTTTCTGTACCTACCTAGAAAATATATACAGAAAAAATAAATAAATAATAAGAAAACAGGAATGTCTTCAGAAAATAAGCAAATTCACAAAAACAGCATGTTTTAAAATACTTTGCATGTACAAGGTGTATCAATGAGTTTTAAAGTCATGTACAAGGTGTATAAAGGAACAAGATGGACAACTTAAAGAGTACATTTATTCAAAATACTTTTCTTAGAAATTAATGAACTTATTACATCTTTCCTCAAACCTTTTTGGTTAGTCAAAAAAATTATCCGAATCTTGTCCTGAAATCCAGGTCTCTATCACTATAATAACATCATTATCAGAAATTAGCTTCTTTCAAACATTTTTTTCAGTTGTGGAGGTCTGGAGAAGCTAAAGCTGATGAACAAGCAAGAAGCTCAATCAACTATTCCATCATTTAATTTTTCCATCATTGCATAAGCCTTGTGACTCAGCACTTGGTTGAGGAGGAAGGTACACCTTTTCTAGGTTTCCCGTTCTTTTCTCCCTTCAAACTAACTAATAAAGAGTCATAATAATCTGCAGTAATATTTACCAATTTCCAGCTAATTTATCTTGATTACCCCTGTAGTATCCTAGAAAAATTAAGCTAAAAACTTTCCAGGTCTTTGGGTCTTGAACTCTGTGTTGTTGTGGTTCTGAATGCCACACCCTGCAGATCAGCAAATTTGGGAGTGACTGCCACAGAAAGTTTTTTCATTTCAGTAACAGTTTCAATCATGGGTTACAATTTTATTCAGGAACTTTACTGCATCTCATTCAAAATTAACTAAACAGCTTGGAAATTCAATTCTGGAGCATTTCTGATCAGCATTCGAACATTTGGAGGCTCATTTTGTAGTTTCTCGTATTTAAATTATTATCGAAATATTAATATTGAAACACAAAATAAAATTCATATGAATGCTGAGCATCTCAGATATCGTTCTGAGTACAATTCAATGATCCGCAAGTATTGTGTTACATATTTTATTGATGTTTGCTGGAATTTAAATAAATCTGACAGCTGAACAGGTACTGTTATATTCAACAATCATCACCTTTAGAGCTGCATTCAAAATTACATACATACGATATACATAATATAGCTATCAGGCCATTCTAACCTTACACGGTTATCTGAAAAAAAAAATTAAATAATAATTATTACAGTGGTTAAGATAAAAAAATATATACATATATGTGTGCATGTGTACATACACATATATATGTAAACACTTTTACACCATATAGATTGGATAAAGAAAAACAGGTCAACACATTCGCTGCCTGAATGCAAACTTGCATTAAAGCAAACTGCAATTTTTGTGCCTCAATGCAAATATGCATCCATTCAATTGCAGTCAATAAATTGCAGTTAATAAAGGCACTGTAAAAAGAAAAGCACATAAAATGAACAACTGAGTAATATATATCAGCACACTGAACCATGAGCTATTGCATTATGGCTGGGATTTTGCTTAGCAACAATCGCACTGTCTAGAGATCGATATAAACACTGCAAAGCTGTAAATATTGGTTATTTTATCTAGTTCAGTATTTTCCATAAGAAAAAAGGTAACTTTTGTTTTTTTTAATATGCTTGCTGAATTTTAATTTTTTAGTTTGTCAAAAACAAAACATCTTTAGCGTGTGTCTACTGATAAAATTTTGTGTAAAAAGTGTTTTCCATAAAAAATTTTACCCTAAAGGGTTATTATAATGGATCCACAGCCTGGGACATCAGGATTAAAAAGGAACAGGGATGGACAGTAAGTTGAAGCTGATGACATTGAATCAGCTCTTTATAATATGTCATCTGAAACTGTATTAGAATTTTATTCAAGTGATGCAGAGTCTGGATCTCGTTTAAATGCATCTGTTGACGTTAGAATGCTACAAACAACAGATGCTCGCATTACTCGGAGTGATGATTCTTCACAGATAAAATCCATTTACTAAAAATCAGTGCCTACTTGTTCCAGAGCCCCAGATAAGTACCCCACAGTAGTGCTCCAAGGCACAAATAAAGGACCCTCATAAATATAAGTGGCAGCAAACATGTTAAACTGTATGTGGATTTTTTCAGTCTGCTTAGCATAAAAATGTCTTAATATATATATGTACACTCTTTATATACAGGGTGTTTCAGTTAAACGTTTCAGAACTTCTAAGAGGGGTAGGGTACATCCTGACAACTCGAAATCATATACCAATGGGCAGAATTGAACATTCCGAGCTTTAGTGCAGGGAATCTTAATTTCGCACAAGAACGCCAAGTTAGTAGGATGGATGATTACACGAACGCAGAGTTAGCCGATATGCATTTGGCGTACGGGGCTGCAAATTGTAGTGGGCCAGCCGCACAGCGTTTGTACGCGGAACGATATCTGACGAGGCGTATTCCCAGTCATAATTTCTTTGCAAGACTGCACCAGAGGTTAGCTGAGAGAGGTTCATTTGAAAGAGCTGACAGGGACAGGGTAAGAACAGCACGGACTCCAGCCGTCGAACAGAATGTGCTGCAGCATGTACAGGGGAATCCAAGAACAAGTACACGAAGTCTAGCAAACGCAGTCGGGGTTTCCCATTGCAGCGTCTGGAGGATTCTCCGAGAACAAGACATGCATCCGTTTCACGTGCGTGTCCAGACACAGCAACCGGAGGATTATGCACCTCGTATTGCTTTCGCACAGTGGTACCTTGGAAAATGTGCTACAAATCCCCTTTTTCCTGCTGAAGTGCTGTTTTCCGATGAGGCATCCTTCACAAGGGAAGGAATTTTTAACACGCATAACGACCATATCTGGGCGGTCGAGAACCCGCATGCAATACGACGTCGTGCAGCACAGATTTGATTTTCGGTCAATGTATGGGCCGGTATTATGGGAGATCACCTCATCGGACCTTACCTGTTACCGTGTCGTCTAACCGGACCTATCTACTTGATCTTTCTGCAGCAAGTATTGCCACAACTTTTGAGAGATGAACAGATTTCTGCATCGACGCAACAGACAATGTGGTTCCAACACGATGGAGCCCCTGCCCATTATAGCGGAGATGTTCGTAACTACCTGGATGTCACATTTGGTCAACAGTGGATCGGACGTGGCGGTCCCGTGCGTTGGCCTGCTCGGTCACCCGACCTATCATGTCTTGATTTTTATTTCTGGGGTCATATGAAATTGCTAGTTTATGACACCCCTGTTGACAATGCTGAGGAGCTGGTTGCAAGAATCGCAGTAGCTGCCGAAGAAATTCGAAATTCGCCTGGAGTATTCCAGAATGTTCGGATGTCCATGCGTCGGAGATGTGAGGCGTCCATTGTAGCCCGTGGAAGAAACTTCGAACACTTACTTTAATCCATGTACCTTTTGCTTCTTTTCATGTATTATTAAAGCGATTTCTCACTTATGGTCTCTTTTCTTCATGGTGCTTTTGTGTACAACACCGCTTCAGGAAAGCATTTCCGACCCCACATTGCTATATGATTTCGAGTTGTCAGGATGTACCCTACCCCTCTTAGAAGTTCTGAAACGTTTAACTGAAACACCCTGTATATTCATACATTATCTTAGTGGATATTAAATATGTACTGTATCATTATTACCATGGTTCTCAGGGTATCACCTGTTAATAGTTAGCAATGTAATGGCTACTAAACAAACAAGGACTGGCAACCAATGTGGGACCATGCCAACCAAATTAGAAAAATTATAGGCTAAAACTTCACCACAATGGCAAAACAAAGTAATCAAAATTTTCATACTGGCTGGAATTCTGCCTGTATCAACAAGGCCCCAACTATACTTTAGAGAAATAGGAAACATAGTGCTGAATATGTGACTGGAATAACCATCAAGAGGGGTAATATGATGGCAGAAGATTAAATTGCAAAGTGGAACTAGCAAAACTAGGCTGATGTGATATCAGAATAGTAGGTATCACAGAAACCAAGAAAGATGAATACAGAAGAGCTGCAGTTAATATTTATAAATTATTTTATTCTGCAAGAGACAATGGAAGAAATTAGCTTTTAGAACTAATTTAAAAAAAGGAAAACATTATTCAGCAGAGTTATGCAGGCAAAATTTAAGATGGAAATTTAGATGATAAAATTTTTCTGTATATACAGACAAATTTTATCATCAAAATGTGAATGCTCAAAAAAAAAAAAAAAAAAAAAGAAAAATAAGACTTCTTTAACATCTTAGAAAGAGCATAAGAAACTAATATATATATATTATATATATTATATATAATTATTCTTTTGTATTATTATTCTATTGTGGTTTAATTCGTCTTTGTTCATCATTAATGTCATTGTTTTTCGCCATGATGGCTAATTAAACATTGTCCGTGCCGGTGTTTTTTACCTATAGATATTATAGTTAATACATTACTGGTCTTTAAGCTAGCCTATTCTCGGTTATCTTAATTACCGAGAATAGGCTAGCTTAAAGACCAGTAATGTATTAACTATAATATCTATAGGTAAAAAACACCGGCACGGACAATGTTTAATTAGCCATCATGGCGAAAAACAATGACATTAATGATGAACAAAGACGAATTAAACCACAATAGAATGATAATACAAAAGAATAATAATAGGTACTCTGTTTGTACCCATGCATTGCTAAAACAGCTACTGGGACAACAGAAAAAGCTAGAAAGAAATTAAATAAAACTCTATAATAGAATATTAAAAATAAAATGCGAATTGAACCATCATAATACAAAAGAATAATTATATATATATATATATACATGTGTGTGTGTGTGTTACGGTAAATTTGATTAATCCGGTGATTATGAATAATTACTGGTTAATATGTATAATTGCTAATAATATTGGAGAATTTAATTAATATATAGCAATTTATTAAATATACCGGTCATTTTACATATTCTCCAGCGCTCGCTGGTGTATTTGATAAATAGGACAGAGAAATCATATGAATGAAATGAAGGGAAGTGCTTCTGCACACTGTCGAGCCGACTAGCCGCTTCTAAAACCTATAATATACCGCCATTTAGTTAGTGCAGTGCTGTTGGGCTGAACGAGAACGACCACTGTGTCAACATTTCTACCGTTTAATGCAACATACAACAACACATCAGCATTTAGTTAGTGCAGCGTTGTTGAGCTGAACTAGAACGACAACTGAGTCTGCATTCTTACTGTTTAATGCAACGTTATACTTATAGATAAAGTTAAATGTATTTAGTTTATGTCCATAGGTAAGTTTTCTGGGAAAAACAATTAGAAATGAACATGTAATGAAAATTTTTGTAGTTTGCCAAAGTGTAACGGTTATGGATACCATTGAAAGAATGAAAGAAAGTTTTACTGCAAATTTAACGAAAGTAATAGAAACAAAATGCAGTAACAAAGATTTTATAACGAAAGAAAAATATATACAGCTGATAAATGATATTTTTTCACTATAATTGAAAACCACAGGGAAAACTCTAGCAGATTACCAAAGACTCAAGTGCTATGATATAATTAAAGTAGGTGATTGTAATAATTGATTTAGTTCAAGAAAATAACCAAAGCATAAAATATTATGTCTGCACTGAGGAAATTTTTGATACAATACATAATATTCATATAGCTATTGGCCATGGGGGAAGAAATCGGATGATGAACGAAATTCAAAAAAAGTATAAAAATATAACCGCCGAGTCTATAATGGTATATTTAAACTTAGGTGAGCCTTGTCAGAAGAAAAGTAAAGTTCCTAAAAAAGGCTTAGTGGTTAAGCCAATGGTGTTTAACGAAATGAATAGTAGGTGTCAGGTAGACCTGACTGACATGCAAAGTCAGAAAAACAAGGGATACAAATTTATTCTTGTATATCAAGACTACCTAACAAAATTTGTACAATTGCGTCCCTTAAAAAGCAAAAGTGCTGAAAAAGTTGGATAATTGGATATATAAATTGGATATATTTACTATTTTTGGAGCTCCTTCTATCCTTCAAAGCGATAACAGTCGCGAATAAAGTTATCAAAGAATTATGTTCTTCTTGGGAAGAACTCAAAATCGTACATGGTAAACCTTGGCACAGCCAGAGCGTGCAAACCAGGACATAGAGAATATATTGAGTACGTGGCTAGAAACTAATGAAATATGCAACTGGAGTGAAGGATTACGATTGGTTCAATTAATGAAAAATAGAGCATATCACCAAGGAATTAAATGCAGTCTATTTTGTTTCTATTACTTTCGTTAAATTTGCAGTAAAACTTTCTTTCATTCTTTCAATGGTATCCATAACCAAAACATTAAAATTGGCCTCAAAACCTCATGGCTTCCCAAAGAAGTTGTTGTTAATTTAAAAGAAGAGGAAGAACTAGAAAACATAATGAAGCAATTTAAAAATGATCATATGACAGAGAAGGAATCAAATATTTATGATTCTGGAGAGATTGCAGGAGACACTAGCATAAAGAGTATTGAAATTGAAAATGACAATATAATGGAGAACGTTGAAGAGAATATGGAGAACGTTGAAGAGAATATGGAGAACGTTGAAGAGAATATGGAGAACATTGAGGAGAATAAGGAGAATATTAAAGAGAATAACAAGGACTTGGATAATATTGTTGCGAATAGGAAAGCACAAATATATAGAAAACGTAAAATAGTAAAAGAAAATCTAAAAATACAAGCTAAAAAATGATAAACGTGTCTAACAAAAAGTTTCCTACTAGAAAAAAAGCCTCTAATGATAGGTTTATATTTATTTATTATGTTATTTTATATTTAACTTTTAAGCCATTATTCAAATATAAATTAATGGTAGTAGTGGGTTGATATGCTAAATAAGCAGCGCCTGTGCCGCCATCTATTCCTTTCTTTCCTTTATATAAGCTGGTTAAGCTTACATTATGTCAGTGGTGTGGCTCTGATTTAGAGTGCTGTCTGTTCTATATATGATTTCTTGCTGCATAAGGACCACCGCCATGTAAATCCTCTGCATTGGCGGATCGATCGGAGGAGGATTGGGTGGTTTGGTTCTTCGATCTTTTCGCCTTTGCGATGATTTGTATGGCGATTGAAATGCAGTGATTCCATGACCATTATTGGCCTCGTGGTCCTCTGTCGATATGGGGCATAACGGTCAGTCTATTTTATTTTAATTTATTTTGTTATCGTTTGGTAGTTCCTTTAACCCTCTTTTGGTGATATTTCACGTCTTTCGGAATCGGTACCTCTCGGGGGGGGGGGGGGTACCGCTAAATTAATAAATAATTGGCATTATCCTAAATTTTGTATAGTTTTTGTTAATTGGATTTAAAGATCAAAATTATACAAGGGTTTCTGGGCTACTATTTATATCTATTCTTTTTTTTTTTTTTTTTTTCGTTCGATTGTTTATTTGGGTTATTTTTATGTTAATTTTCGATCTACAGTTTTTGCCATACTACTGGCTTATGTTTTATTTTATTTAATTTAAAATATTGGATGTATTTCAGCTTCATATGGAGGAACTGTAGAGCGAAAATTAACATAAAATAAAATAAATTTTATGTTAATTTTCGCTCTACAGTTTTTACCATACTACTGGCCTATGTTATATTTTATTAAATTTAAAAAATTGGATATATATATATATATATATATACAGCAGACTCTCGAGTCACCGGGATTGGATTATCCGGGACACTTCAAGATTCCAAATAAAAAAAAAAACCAGAAATCATAAAATTCAAGTAATAAATAGAATAGGTGTAACCAGATGTTTTGCAAGTCGTAAATAAATAAGCGACAAGAAGCGGCGTTATAAGTCATCACTGGGAGATTAGAGTGCACCTATTATCTTGCAACCCCCACTGTCTTCACACCCACTGCTCAAAACAAAAAAAAAAAAAAAAAGTGACCAAATGTTTAGTTTGTTTTAGCACGTCCATTATTGTGTTCTGTCGCACCGCAAAAGGACAAATTTTGTTTTGTTATGTATGTCCGGTACATCGGAATTTTTTTTTTTTTTTTGTTTAGAAGTCGCGAAAATGATGGGCAAACGCAAGAGCTATGCTTCCAATTAAACAAAAACTTTGAAATTGTTCAAAAGTCTGAAAATGGTGCATCCGTTAAATCTCTAAAGAACCATTATAATGCTGGTGACCAAACCATATGCGACATCGTAAAAAATAAAGGGAAGATATTAGATTTAAAATCGATATCATAAAAAATAAATGGAAGCATCGTATTGGACACACGAGTAGTGCGTGGTAAGTTTTTTTCATTTTTTACCTATCGCCATACTTTTTTTACATAGGTTGCTAAATATTTTTCGATACAGTAAGTCCCCAACTTATGTAACATCATTTATATTTTTTTATATGACTGAAGATTGTAGTGAAGGGGACACACATTTCAGAATACACAGAATTCCAGCTATCAGTATTATCACAAATGGAATAAGATCGAGTTTACTACCCGTTTATAATTAATTGCACTGACAGAAAAGCCCAGTAACCTGGAAAGTGCAAATTGTTTTTATTGTTTTATGGCAGTGATCTCCGGAAATGTGCTTTAATAAAATGTGAGTTTGCATGGGATGATAATAGTGAGTTTTCGCCTTAACCCTGTGAAGTTTTTTAAGAAAATTTAATTTTGACCATTATCATGGTGCCGACTAAGAGAATAAGTGACAGCAGTACTAGTAAATCTATCAAGAAAAGTAAAGCGATCCAGTTAGATCAGAAAATTAAAATAATAAGGATGTATGAAAACAACCAAACATTAACAAGTATCGTGCAGAATTGAAATTTGTCGGTGGCAACGGTGAATGCAATAATAAAGGAGAAAGACAGAATACAAGAAGCGGTGAAGCGATCAGCACCAATTAAGGTCAACTATAATAATAACTGTTTGTACACATAATAAGCAAGGCGACGAAATACATATCAGTTTTTACAGTTCAATAACATGCGGTTTTTATTTTCTTATGTGCCACTCCACATAAGAAAAGGCTACTTCACCGCTGTTCCCAGATAAAGTTTTTAATTGAACTAATTAAAAACATATACAGTGAAACTTCTCCTAACGGACATCTCTCTACAACGGACATTTTCAAATTCCCCAACTCACCTCCATTGGTTTTAACGTGTTTGCAGCTTCTGTCTAGCGGACATTCTCTGTAACGGACGCGGACAGGCAATCTGCACTGTTTCGTTTAGATTAGCACTTAATTTGATCTCCTCATAACGGACAGCGGGCGAGCTCACGGCCCTTTTTCTAGGAACGTTTCTTCCACGTATTGCCTCAATCATGTGTTTATTTTCTATTTCCAATTCTCTGAATTTTATCAAGGTTTACGTCGCGGTTCTAAACCCTTTTTCAAGAATTTTAAGGCATGTGTAAAACTTCTGATGAATTCGGTGTGTGCAGGGGGGGGGGGAATATGGTCGGCCTTTTGTCTTTTCAGTTTCAGTTTTGTTCAGTGTCGTGTAAAGTGCACAATGTCTTCACATAAACATTTAACTTTAAAAGATAAAGTCGAACTCATTAATGCGTATGATCGGCAAAAAAATAGTGTTCGCAATCTCGCTGCAAAATTCAAAATTGGGAAGATGCTGGTAAGCGACATCCTAAAGAAAAACAATGAACTGCTCAAACAATTTTGGCAACACGGAAATGATCAGGTTCAAAAATCATTCCCGAAAATTGTTGGGCTTCAAATTTGTCGCGCACGTGCTAAAAAAATTCCCATTAATGGGCCTATTATTAGGGAAAAGGCTTTGGAGGTTGCAAAATCTATGGGAGTAAATGAGTTCAAAGCTTCTGTGGGATGGCTAGACAAGTTCAAAACTCGGCATAAAATTTCTTGGAAAACTGTAAGTGGTTAAGGTGGATCTGTTGATACTGGGGTTGTAACAGAGTGGACCGTCAAATTGGAAGAGTTATGTCGTGATTTTGAAGCTAAGGATATTTACAACTGTGACGAAACAGGGTTGTTTTTTTAAAGCTCTTCCTGAAAAAACAATGAGTCTTAAAAACGAAAAGTGCCAGGGCGGAAAAATTTCTAAGGAACGCTTGACTGTACTATTGTGTACAAATATGCTGGGAGACTTTGAACAACCTCTTGTTATAAGAAAACCACAAAATCCTTGTTGTTTCAAGGGCATAAAGTTGAATCTTTTGAATGTTGACTGGAAGTCTAATAAAAAAGCGTGGATGACACGAGATATCATGAGCGAATGGATAAGTCACTTTAACCAAAACATGATTCGTCAAAACAGAAAAATTATTCTTTTCATGGATAATGCTGCATCTCACCAGCACATTGAATTGTCCAACATTCAAATCATTTTTCTGCCACCAAACACATCTGCAGAGTTTCAGCCCTTGGATCAAGGGATAATAAAAAATTTTAAACTTCACTACAGAAAACGTGTTTTAAGACATCTCATTGCAAACATGAACGATTTAACATGTGCGAGTGACCTTGCAAAGAAAATCAGCATCCTAGATGCGATTCAATGGATTTCCTCTTCAGTAAACGCAATTAGAAAACAAACTGTCGTGAACTGTTTTGTAAAGTCTGGCTTCTCAAACGCAAAAATTGAAGTTGTGAACAGCAATGTGGAGCACCAAGAACAAGAACTTCAACATCTATTGATAATGTACGATACTTCCGCTGCAAGTGATCCTGGCTACAAAGATATAGACTCAAACCTCACTACAGAAGATGGTGCTCTAGATATCAACGACATTATCATCGATATTTTTCAAGAAGTTCCTCATGAGGATGAAGAAATGGAAGGAGGTCATTCTGTCGAAGAACCTATTAACGACGAACCACCAATGAAAATAGAAGCGCTCATACAAATCAATCGTTTAAAAATGTTTTTCGCCGCTGAAGAAGATACTGAAGGACTTTTGATGGTTTCTTCACTCCAAACAAATGTTGAAAACAAAATTATCAGCCGGAAGAAGGTGCAGAAGAAAATAAGTGATTACTGTATGTATTTTCCTTAAGATAAATTCATAATATGCATAGCACAATTGTATGTATATTATTTAAAAAATTTTGTTCAAAATCTCTATATATTTTAATTTAATTTTACATTAAACGTTTAACGATTTTTCTTTCTTTCTTTTTTTTTTTTTCTCCCTCAGACTTCTTGTTAGCGGACACTTCTCTCTCTAACGGACACATTTTCGTTCCCCATGGCTGTCTGTTAAAGGGAAGTTTCACTGTAACTATTTTTCTTCATTCTTCTGAGGATATTATGTGGTTTTTGTAATTTTGGCATATCAGGAATATAGTAGCAATATTTTATTAGTCATTCTCGAGTTATGTAAAACTCGACTTACATAAGAAGTCCTGGAACGTATCTCTTACATATGTCGGGGACTTACTGTATTTTTGGATTAACTGGGAAATCGATTATCTGGGAATATTTTTTTACCATCTATCCCAGAAAATCAAGAGTCTACTATATATATATATATGTGTGTGTGTGTGTGTGTGTGTGTTTTAATAAATAAGACTGAGGTGTGAAGATGGAAGTGTAAGTTACACATAATGCCAAAAGCTAAAAGGAACAGGCTAGCAGAAATATGAGAAAGTGTAGGTGTGAAAAGGGAAAAAGAATGTGAATATCCTATAAGTTGAGATGAATTAGGTAAAATTATAGGCTGAATTGTAAAGCCAATTAGAGAGGAGTGACCTGTAAAGTAAAAATAATTAAGTCAAGACAATAATTAATAAAAATAATGGTAGCTGGCAGCAGATAAGGGTGGGTAAATTTGGCTATAATTCAAAAGGGGTAGAGCAAATATGCAATTAAATCTGATGTAAGCAAAGGAAATATTGATACATGATCAGGTATTTCTTCAAGGGACTACACCTAATCATGCATCAAGGACTGCGTTTCTATACATGTCCATAACTGTGGAAGAGAAGAAATTTAATAATAAATTAAGTGAAATCAAAAAGAGAAAGCAGTATAACTCTCACAAAGTATGGACAAGGTAATCCCAACACAGTGTATGTTGTATAAATTAATTAACATACACACACACAGTTTTAAAAACTATTTATACACATAATAAACAGAAATATATACTCGTATGCACATTTTAATTTTGTGTATGTAACAGTTTTTTTTTTTTTCAAACTATAAAATAGAAGGGGCTAATGGTTTCATCTTTATATATTAGGCCTTTTTTTTTAATTTCAGCAGAATTAATTTTTTTAAATAAAAAGTAAAAACACAGAATTTTTTAAATATTTAATTTTTAAAAAAAAAATTACATAAAATTAAGTGCTAAAATCCATTAGGGAATGATGAAATACTGGTATACTCCAAGCCAGATTCAAAAAACCAGAAACAATTTCCAGAAATTAAAAAGAAAGTTGTCACTTGTCAGGTTCTCTGCCACAGACATTGTTACAACATGGCATGCCATTGCAGGGTTAATTATGAAATAAATTATCAACTATCTTCTCTTTATGTATTTTGCTGCAGGCACAATTTCAACTGCCACGAGTATTAAAGACCGTAGCATTTTAATCATAACACTGGCGAAACAATATACAAACCAGTTCCTCAATTTATTAAAAAACAATTAAAAGTCTGAAAAACTCATAATATATAATTATAGCTAGCTATTAATAAAAAAAAAAAAAAAAGTCATTCAAAGTACTTACTGCTAAATTTGTGCACTGTTTATTTACAGCCATGCACCAGACAGGACCAGAAGTTATGGGTAAGCAATACTGGGAGAAAAAAAAAAAAAATAAAAAATAAAAAATATATATATATATATACACATGAGAGGCATAAATATATTCTTGAACAAAAACATCACAACACTGTATAACAATTTTTTTAAATGTTCTCTTTTCTTTGTTTCTTGCAGTTTATTTGTGATTTTGAATATGCAAATTATGAATGACAGTTTTCCATTGCAGCCTTAGTTCTTTTAGAAATTAAAAAATCAAATCTGCTTTAAATAATAATATACTCTTATCATTAAGTTTGTCAAACTTAAAGAAAGAAAATAAATTCCTTTAGGGATATATTCTCTTTCTTTATCTTAATTTATAAATGATTTCTTTATCTTAATCATTTGAGTACAACTGTTACAAAGGAAAATAAACCAGGGCAATTTTGTCAAAAATTAACATTTAAATGTATTTCAATTTTGTGAACCATCTCAAATCAAATACTAGATGTAATCACCCAATCACAGCTGCATCATACCATCTCTGATATTACTACTTTGTTTAAATGGCTTGATTACTTAAATGAATGCACAGCAAAGAAAAAAATGAAAAGAATCTTAAGATGATAGTATCTTCTTAACTTGTGGTTCAATGAATATACCACCATTCTCTTTCACTTCAAACAATTTTGGAACCACTAAGCATACAAACTGCATTGCTTCACTTTTAAGTATACAAAGCTTTAACAAACTGCTTAATATGAAGTAATGACAGCAATACTTCGTCTATTTTCACCAGAGCAATATCAACTATACACTGTCCTACCATTAATATCTGGCTATACCTGTATGTACATAAATAACATTTATTTACAGGAAAAATAATAACCTGTGCTGAAACCTTTAACCTTTATGACAGCCTCTGGTCTCCATTGAACACTTTCCACCAGTTTCTTGTAATGTCACCCGATAATTTCCACCATTGAGCCTTCAAAGCAATGACCAGTTCAGTTCAGTTTTTTAGGCGGTCTCTCTTCTTTCTCTCGTTCATACGCACACAAAAACCGAATTCATCCCAAAAATTCTCTACAAGATTGAGATCAGGGCTCTAGCTACCCAGTCCAACTTTTCAATATTCATATCCTCAAACTGGTCTTGTCACAATGTGAGCAGTATGACATGGAGTACTGTCCTGCTGATGACAGACCTCAGCATTTGTGGCTTTGTCAAAACAACCAATGGTCCCAGGCCAAACCATGAAAAACAGTCTCAGACCATCCTCTGCCAAACTTCATTTTCAGGATTATACAATGTAGCAAATAGCTTTCTTCTGGCATCTCACACTTCCAGACTGGTAGACCGTGTACTTTGACTCATCATTCAGCTTTCCATTGGTCTATGGTTCAAGAATAGTAGGCCTTATACCAAGCTAGATAGTGTCTGGAATTAGTCTGGATGATTAGCAGCTTGTGGATGGCTGTATGACAATGGTAACTCATATCAAGCAGTGTCCTACACACTGTACTGGGGCTGATGTGTCCCAATCATCTTGTCTCACTGAGAGTCTGTGTGTGCTGCGGCATTGAGTTGCATTCTAAGCAAACAATTCTTTGCAGGATTCACCCGCAAATAATGTGAGAGGAAAAAAAAAAAAAAAAAAGTCATCTTCATGGGTTTTCTAGGTCATTTCATGATGGTTTCACCACCAGTCCACTTCCATTTGCAGAACACATCACCAATCATTGTCGTAAGTCTTCAGTAATATTTCAATACCGTTGAAGTGGCATTAACAATTGTATTCACAATTGCATTCACAATTGTACTATTTTTCCTTGAAGGTCTATGTACACCTATATATACAGACTTTAATGTTTAACTTATTTTCCCTATTATTAGTGCAACTGATAATATGGGTACTGCAGGAGCGAAAAAAAAAAAAAAAAAAAAAAAAAAAAAAAAACATTATTCAACAATGTATGTCCTAACGAATTCTTTTGCCATATTTTTTCAAACTTTCATTTTTTTTCAAGAACATTCACATGGGCTACACAGTAACAATATTCATAATTTTCCAATGAAGTTTTCTTTTGCTATACACCAGTACATTTTATGCATAGGGAGACTTTGAAAATAATTCACTGTATTTTTCAGCAAGCTATTTCATTCAAATGGTATTTATTGATCGTTGAAAAGAGGCTGGTCTTCACAGCCAAACTCATCTCAGGCCAAATATCATCTCCAAATATTTGGAATGCTTGCTCTTGGAGGATTCCACAGCCAAGCCTAAGGTCGGTACCAGCACTTGTGGCTCACCACAACAGGCTTGTACTCACCGAAAGATTTCTGCCCAAGCAGATGCTCGCTGCCCTCAACCGTGTGGACGCCGACATCGACACCATAATAAGTAAAAAGAAGGACAGACACAAGTTTATCAAAGCTCTTGAAACCTGAATCACTGCCAACTTGTATTTGTTTTTCTTTATTTGTGTTCAGCTCCTTGTTTTGATGATGTATTTCTTTTTGCATTTGTAATCTGTATTTTGTAGCCTTTTGTATGTGTTCGCTATATTTTGTAGCCATTTGAATTTGTACTTATGTTATCTATATGTGAACCCCTGGCGCTCGTCGCCGTGATGGGATATTGTGCTGTAAATCTACTTCACAATAAAGATTTATTTATTTATTTATTTATTTATAAGTTGACCAGGACAGAAATATTTTCATTATAGAGAAATTTTTGTTAAAATGGTATTTGACATAATGGGATGTTACTGTTTAGTAAGCACTTTTTAGCAATATTCTTCAAAGAAAATTTAGATGATCACTGTAGCGGGGCAGTGTCTAAATTTCCTGATAAGACATTACAACTTTCTATGTAATTCTTCACACGCCACCTTGGCCTTTTTCTGCAAAACATTATCTTGTGAATGCTGATAAGAAAAAAGTAGGTATAATTCTAATATGAAAAAAATATTTTAAATAGTGATGCATATATCCAACAATTTATGCTTGACCAAATTTGACCACACTGACAATAATAAAAATTTTCAACAGCTCTCAAAGCCAACACACATTCCTATTTTAAATACTTTAGTATTACACAATTCTTTTTCTATAATATAAACATACAGTATTTAGTCATTCACCATTCCATTAACAGTGACACATTCCACACTCTTTATGATCACTACATGATGTAATATACATCATGTAATGATGTATATGAAACTGAAAAAATTTGCATAACACAAACAAAACAAAAATTTTATAAAGCATTTAATATTTCAACTAGGTTTAATGCAGCTGACAATAAGAAACATAATAGATCCCAAAGTTTGCACTTACTTTTAATGATAGCAAAACAACATTAAATGATACCTTTCCCATAATTATACCCATACTTAAAAAAAAAAAAAGTAAAGTGCAGCCATTATCAACCCACTGCAGGATGGAAGCCTCCTCAACAATTCATGCTGAGGGAAATGGACCATAATCTGCCACGCTGGTCCAGTGCGGGTTGGCAGATCGACCGTATTCAGCAGTCAGGGGCTTGAACCCCGGTCTACTCAAAGAGCGTGTGCTACTGCACTCCCGCTCCTGCCCACTTGGCTACGGAGGCCTATTTTCCTACAATTTCTTCATTCCATCAAAAACCAAATTATATACACAACCTATGTCCCAAAAATTATAGGACTGACCTTATTAAAAAAAAATCATGGAAGGCACACACACACACACACAGAGGAGTTGGCAGTTACAGAGAGAGTATGTAGAGCACTTAGTTCTGATTATATTCAAGAGGAAATTACTGAAAAAATTAGTGAAAAAAATTTTTGTTTTTTCTTAATTTGTTTAAATATCTTAATAAATTTAATTTCAGTAATTTTGTATAACATATTGTAAATTCAATTCTTACCTTTTCTAAAACTCATTCTGCTAATTAACTCTTTCTGATATTTTGTGAGCTTAAATTTTTATGATTAAAAGATTAAAGCTAATTCTATAATATTTTGTTAGTTTTATTCTTGCCTTAATAATGGTTGTCACAAGATCCTGTTTGAAAAAAATAGCCTGTGGTCATTTCCATCCGAGAGAGGGAAATGACCACAGGCTATTCCCGTATGAATTGTAGGTCCATCACTTGTATAGCCTGTGGAATGTATTCAAGGTCAATCTACTTAACAATCACAACTCTACTGATGGTTCCTTTCTTTGTTCACAATGTAAAGAGTATATATACCAATCTCGAATTGAAACTTAATGCAGTACTAGATCAATTTGAGTCACTGAAGAAAAGAGTGCTTGCCCTTCAGACAAATAAAACTGGGAACTCAAATACCTAGTGACTTACCAGGTGATGCACTTTCAATTAGGGATCCCAGAACAGAACAGTCATGTGAATGCTACTCTGAAAGAGGATTTAGTCGTACTGGGAGATTCCATCATCATGGAAATGGATAACATTTTTTGTAATAAGGACAGATGAACTAGAACCAGGGCATGTCTGCTGGGACCAACAATTGATGATGTTACCAACTGATTGTCAGATTTTCAGTGGCTGAAGAGAGCATATATTTATATATATGTCATATATTCCAGTAATTAAAAACTTAATTACTGGAATAAGTTACCTATGGGTAGTTGGGGCTGTAAGTTTGGGGAAATTGAAAGGAGGAAGTGTCTATCCAGCTGCCCTTTGAATACACAGGTTATTTGTTATTATTAATTTATTTTTTTAATTTCAAAAGCCTGTGCTCCCTTGTACTATATGGCTAATAATAATAATACCAAGTAATGGTGCTTTTTTCTTCCTCCCTCTCTTCTCAAGTACTCTCACTGCACCAGTGAAATGTTGCTTCAATAGAGGTTGCTGACACAACTTTCAAAATCATTATTAGGAAAATGGTTCATACACACTGCTACAGCTGCTTGAAAAGTGGAACGTTCTCATTGTTGTTGTTATTTGGTTTTTAGGAGCATTAGCAACTAAGGCCATATTGCTCCGAGGATATGCGGTGGTCATTCCCTGACCTTTCCGCATCCTCTGTATTTGGTGGTCACGGGCTCGAACCCCGGTCTAATCAAGAAGTGTGTGCTACGCACTGCCGCTCCTGCCCACCTCGCTACGGAAGCAGTTAATGTTCTCAGAATGATGCCCTTTAATGGCACTTTCGAGTTGTAGGAACAGAAAGAAGTCTGGTGACAACAAATCTAGTGAATATGATAGATGAGGTAAGACAATAACTTGTCTTTTAGCCAAAAACCATGGAATAGACAGTGTTGTGTGTGTGTGTGTGTGTGTGTGTGTGTGTGTGTGTGTGTGTGTGTGTGTGTGTGTGTGTGTGTGTGTGTGTGTGTGTGTGTGTGTGTGTGTGTGTGTGTGCACATTACTATACAACACAAACCAGTTTCTGAATTTCATATCTCCAGTCATAATCATTCATGAGTAAGCACCATATTAGTGTTAGCCAAGCAGTGCAAGAAAACCCTAGGCTTTTGTTGGCCCAGCCAAAAAATAATAATAATAATTATGTGTAAATAAATAATAAACTACCTATTTGATTCCCTGAAATATGTATTTATCCAGCTGACCACTAAATTTCCTGCCTCAACTACCTGTGCAGTTAACTTATTCCAGTAATTAATTACTCGCTGGCTAAAAGAAAACTTTGTGCAATCCAGTCTAAACCTCTTTCCCTCCTTATAATTTGAATTTATTGCCCCTAGTTCTGGAATCGTTTATAACAGTGAAAATTTCATCCCATTCATTTTATTTTTACCTCTCATAGCCTTATACAGCTAAATCAAGTCTCTTCTAGAGTGCCTAGTTTCCAAGCTCTGTACTCCACATATTCAAAGTCTATTCTCATATCGATGCCCCTTTATCAATCTCACCAGGCAAGTTGCCCATCTTTGGACCTTGTTAAGAACTCCAATTTTTTTTTAGGTGCTGTCTCCACATAAGGTATATATTGAACATAGTATTCCAAGTGTTGTCTTACAATTGCCTTATATAGTGTGATTATGACCTCCCTATCTCTACAAACACATGTTCAATAAATCATCAATACACACCATCTATTAATCAAGACCCTTGCAAAAGTCTGGAAATTTAAACTCCTTATGAATAATCCCTTTTGCATCAAAGCAGCAATCAAAACGGATTTCACTTTGACTTCTTAGCACAAACTTTTTCATGGGAAGTAAATAAAATTACCCTCAAATCTTGACTATGTTGCTTGGTTGAAGGATAATACTGGAAACATCAAATCTCCAGCAAAATAATGGAAGTAATGAAGGTCAATGAATGAAGTTTGTAGAAGATCAACACAAATCACAGACCAAATTTCCTTTTGTTCTGGTGTCAGGTTATGTGTAATCTATCTTGTATACAATTTTATTTTTCCCAAATTTTCAGTCAAATTCAGCAACAACTTTTTTTTGCTCATAACTAGCATCAAAACATTACAAGTTGATTGTGCCGACCGGGCTAGCCAGGTGGGTAAAGTGCCTGCCTGGCAACCCAAAGGTCGCAGGTTCAAATCCCGCCTCGGGCTTGGATCAAAGTACTGCAAAAACCTTGGGAGGTGCATTATGGCCACAAAAGCCGATGCGCCAACTACCAAAAAAAAAAAAAACAAGTTGATTGTAGTGCAATAATTCCCAGACATATCAATGTTTTCATCCAAACATGAAGTAAAAAGGCAGCCTAGACTCGGTTCAGCTTCAACACTACCACTCAAAAACACAAAGTTTTATCACAGAAAGCTTCTTGCAGTAGATTACATGTCCCTGTGGCACTTTTGCTTGGTCAGACTGACATGGCCAAATGGTCAATGTAAAAGTACAGTAGTACACAGGCTGCAAATCCACACAACACACAAAATATGGCTGATGTTAATATTCTTGTTAAATTACCAGCTGTAAACTTCTCTGATCTCTGTGGCTGTGTGGAATATAAACAGAACTTTTTCTTTTTTTTTTCCAAACAAAAATTTAAGCCAGCATGACGTGGCAGGAGCAAACAGAGGGAATTTACAAGGAAGTAGGGTAAAGTCAGCTTCATATATACTTAAAAGGAAAAGAAATAACATGAATAAGCTTTAGCTTTTGCAATGCGAGTTTATCATATTACATAATATGCAGGCTGATCAAACAATACTCTCACAGACATTCAGGAAATAACTTCAGAGCATTCACAGTTTTGATCACAAAAAAATTTTTTTTCACCTGAGAGAGAAATTTGATTAATAAAATTAATACAAACAAAGAAAATATTATTTACCTTTGGTTTCAACTGCATCAAGTCATATTCAGCAACATGGGCATGCATACCCGCACTAAAGAGGCGTCCATTACACCATGTAACTGCTTCAATAGAATTATTAGGACTACCAGGTATCACCTGTAGAACAAAATTGTTAAATTAATCTAATAAACATTACTTATGCAAAATAATGTCAAATATAATTAAATGATTAGAGTAAAATTTAATTTAGCAAATACATATCAAAAGATACTATATAGTATCTTTTTATATATACAGTAAAATCTCGTTAATACAAACTTGGTTTATACAAAGTACTTGTTTATATGAAGCACATACCATTCCCCTGCGGAAGGTTAGGCTTTTCTATGTAAATATATTCGTTTATTACAAAATTCGATTAATATGTATTACAAAGTTCTTTTTCACCCCATGAGAAATAAATATTGTCATTTTGTATGTTTAATACAAATCTTGGCAGAGCGATCCAATTATTGCCCCCAGCCACCTGGCTCCCTACTTCCCAAAGGATGGCACTGACTTGTTAGAAATTAGTTTTGTGAAAACAAAAGCAGTTTATGATAGCTACAACGTCAAGTGCATTCTGAAAAATATCTTTCTGAAGGATGAGGGATGAGTTGTTAAATTAACAAAAGAATAAAAAGTTTTTCTAAGTTGTTTACATGCACTCCCTCGCTCTCCATGGGAATAAGGTCAGTTGCAATTGTTACCCCAGTTCAAAGAGTCTTTTGCTATCATATACAGCAATCTATTCTTTGTGCCATTTTATCTGAGCTGATGTCTTTTTCAGAATGTGTGTTTTTAAATTAATTTAAAATTTGTTTATATTAAACCTTATCTAGCAGTGTTATGGCGACAAAACATAGACAGACAGAAATTAGGCCTGGAAATTATAATACAAATTATACAAGAGGCTGATAGGATGGAAAGAAGCAAAATGGACATTGCAAAGGAATAGCAACATCCCTTTACCTACTTTATCTACAATACTGAAAAAGACTTGAAGAAGAACAACACTGTAGCAGCGATGAAAAACAGGAAATGAATTTGTGGAGCAAAACACAAGGAGCTTGAAACAAAACTTTTCGAGTGGTACCAACAAATGCATGCATTTAATTTGCCAATATCAGGTCCCATTTTGCAAGAAAAGGCAAATTATCTCAATGGGATTAGCAACTTCAAATGCAGCAGTGGCTGGCTCCAAAGATTTAAAGACAGGAATAACTGGAAATGTTTGCAGTGAGTCTGGATTAGTCGACAAAGAAAACGCTACAGACTAGTTATATTCTGTATGGTCCATCCTTGAAAAATACGAGACAAAGGATATTTTTAATCTTGATGAGACAGGTTTATTTTATAATTTGCTGCCAAACAAAACATTTGCTGTTCAAGGAGAGAGTCTTGTCATGGTGGAAAATTAAGTAAACAAAGACTCACTGTTCTGTTATGCTGCAATTCAGATGGCAGTACAAAACTATGTCCACTTGTGATTGGTAAGTTTTCCAAGCCAAAATGTTTTAAGGCAATTAACTAACTTCCCTGTGATTATGAGGCCAATAGAAGTGCTTGCTTACGGTCAAAATTTTTCAGTCTTTTTTATCAAAATTGGACAGAAGAATGACTTCAGAAAAAAAGGAACATTTTGACAATTTTAGACCGTTGTACAGCACATTCTGCCGAGACATTTAAGTTTACAAATATACGGCTGTTGTTTTTATCCCCCAATACCACCAGTTTAATGCAACCACTGGATCAAGGCATTATTTATAACCTCAAGAGAGCATATAGAGCCCGCCTGATAAAGTACTTGATGCGCAACATAGAAGAAGGGAACAATTTGCAGCCAAATTGGAATGTCTTGGATGCTATCCATAATCTTGTTATTGCTTGGAAAAGTATTACATCAAGTGTAATAATAACTGCTTCAGAAAGAGTGGCTTTGGAGAGAACATCATTGAAAAATATGGTCCAGCAGACGAATGTAATAGCAACAGTGAGGAATGGAGGAATTTGAAGGAGCATATGGATTTTGTTGGCGAATTTGAAGAGTTTGTGAAGGTGGATGCTACCATTGCAATGTCAACACCAGAACAGCTGCTGGATACCAAACAAAACGATGTTTTTGTTACCAGCGACAGCAAAAGTGAAGCAGCACGCACACTACCATCTAAAAAAGATGCCCAAAATGCATTGAACATAATAGAGAATGTGTTGGCCTGCCTAACGTTGATAAAGAAACAACTATTGCATTTGATAACATCTGTGCTGTAGTTGAAATCCATCCGGAATTGATTAAAGCTACAGGTGTGAAGGGCGCCAAGTTTTTTCATAAAATGATTGTAAAAATTTGGGAAACGGGACAGTGGGATCAGATTGGAAGAAATCAATTTTCATCCCCTTACCAAAAAAAAGAGATCTGAAAATTTGCTCAAATTACAGGACTATTAGCCTAATTTCTCATGCTAGCAAGACTCTTCTTAAAATCATATTAAACAGAATCTCATGAAAACTTGAAGAAGAAATGCCAGAAGAGCAAGCAAGTTTCAGAAGGGATAGAAGAACCAGAGATCAGGTCTTAAGTCTATGACTGATTATTGAAAAATGCAAAGAATTCAATGTTCCAGTCATTTTGTGTTTTATAAATTATGCACGAGAAACTATGGGACACGATAACTATTATGGGTTTCCCAATCCACATAATTCAGCGGTTTAAGCTACTGTACCAGGAACAGGAAGGAACTGTGGGAACAAACACGGAAAACACAGACTTTTTCACAATAGGTAACGGTGTCAGGCAGGGCTGTATTTTGTCACCTCACCTTTTTAATCTTTATGCTGAAGATATTATATGTGAAGCTTTGGAAGATTTAGAGACTGGCATCAAAATTGGAGGACTGAAGATAAACAACCTTTGTTATACAGATGATACTGTGCTAATAAGGATCATCTTAAAGAAACTCTGGGGAGAGTATGTGAAGCAAGTAAGAAAAAAGGATTAGCATTAGTAGAGGCATATGATGCAAGAAAGCAAGCTTATTCAGCATCAGCCAAAAAAAAAGAAAAAAAAAAAAAAAAACCACTACTCCCATTTCACCCCTCAATTCGTTCAAAATACCTGTCCAGCTGAGCCTTAAATTTGTTTAGGCTATCAACTTCAACAACAAGCGATGGAAGTCTATTCCACAAACCAACTGCCCGCTGGCTAAAGGCGAATTTCCGCACGTCTATCCGACATCCGTCCTTCCTCAATTTGAATTTATGCCCTCTCAGGTGATTATTCTGAGCAAGAGGAAGAATTCCATCGGCATTGAGCATGCTCAAGCCATTCAAAGCCTTGTACACCTCTATCAGATCACCTCGGCGATGCCTAGTCTCCAGGCTCTGTAATTTGCAAAACTTAAGCCTTTCTTCGTAAGAGCAACCCTTTGTTCCATTCACTAATCTTGTTGCCCTTCTCTGTACTCGTTCCAGCAGCTCTACATCCTTCTTGAAATGAGGCCTCCAGACCTGTATACAGTACTCAAGGTGTGGCCTGACCAATGCCTTATACAAGGGAATAATCACATCCCTGTCCCTGCTAGAAAAATTCCTGTATATCATTGACAAGACACCATGAGCTACTCTTGCAGCTCGTCTGCACTGCTCAGAGAACTTCATATCTGCCTGCACAATTACCCCCAGGTCCTTTTCATTCTCTACCACTGTCAGCGTAGTACCACAGAGTTGATACGTTGATCTGGGGTTACTGTTTCCCATATGTAGTACTTTACATTTGTCAATGTTAAACTTCATTTGCCACCTCTCAGCCCATCTGCTCAACCTTTCCAGATCCTGTTGCAGCAGCATAGTATCAGTAGTGTCCTTAACAACCCTGCCAACCTTTGTATCGTCTGCAAACTTGGACATTAAGCCTGATACACCATCATCAATATCATTTATAAATACAGAAAACAACAATGGACCCAACACTGAACCCTGAGGAACTCCACTAATAACATTAGTCCACGTTGAGCAGTGTCCATTGATTACCACTCTCTGTCTTCTGCCACTCAACCATCCCTTTATCCATAGCAGCAATTTGCCTCGAATGCCACACTTCTCCAATTTGTGCAGCAGTCTTCCATGCGCAACAGTATCAAAAGCCTTTCTAAGATCCAAATATATAATATCAAAGTTATTCCCTGCATCCAGTTCTTTTGTGACTACATCATAGTATCCAATCAAATTGGTCAGACAAGACCTGCCCTTAACAAACCCATGCTGTGTCTGAGCTATAACTGAATACTTGTCCAGATGATCCTGCAGTGCTTCTTTAACCAGTGCCTCCATTAATTTTCCTGGAACCGAAGTTAAACTAACAGGTCTATAATTACTTGTGTCAGCCTTTGATCCTCCTTTGTGAATTGGGGTTACATTTGCACATCTCCAGTCCATGGGTACCTCCCCTGAGTCCAAAGAAGCTCTCATAATTATGGCTAGGGGTTTGCTTACTTCCTTTGCTGCCTCCTTTAATATAACTGGATAGATCCCATCCACCCTGGGTGCCTTTTTTATGTTTATCCTCAACAATTTCTCCTCCACTTTCCTCTCAGTTATTAGAAAATCATCTAGCTCACTGCCAATGTTTACTTCACCTACGACATTCCCCTTCCTGAATAACTCCTCATGTGTGAATGTAGATGCAAAATACTCATTTAGATTGTTAGCCACCTGAGCTGGATCCTCAACTGTTGAACCATCAACATCCAGTGGACCAATCTGATTCATCCCTTTCCTTCTTGAGTTTAAATAGGTAAAGAACTCTTTTCTGTTTTTCTTTGCATCCTTTGCCAAGGATTTCTCATAATCTGCCTTTGCCTGCCTAATCTCCTTTGTGACTTGGTTACAGACCAACTTATATCTATCATAGGCTTCCACGTCACCCATTAATTTGTATGTATCCCATGCATTTTTCTTCTCTGCCATATGTCTCATTAGTTCATCTGACAACCATTTAGGCCTGAACCTTGAACAATATTTCTTGGTTGGTATGTAAAGCCTGGTAGCTTCCAAGATTAGTTCCTTGAATGCTTCCCATTTTGAATTTGCTGTTGGTAACATCATCAGTTGGTCCCACTGTATAGAATTTAAATACTGTCTCAGACCAGCATAGTCTCCTTTACGAAAGCAAAAACCCTTCCCTTTACCTCTGATGGTAGTTACCTCCTTGAGTAAATCCCACTTCAGCACACTGTGATCACTGCCACCCAGTGGTTCATTTATCTGCAGATTCCTAATGCATGAAGAATCACTACTGATAATCAGATCAAGAGTATTACTCCCTCTAGTTGCCTCCCGACTACCTCTAGTTGCCTCCCGGATTGTTTCTGAATGTGTGTAAAACTAAAATTATGGTGATTGGTGATAATCTCGGTTCCAGTAAAGTGAAGGTTAATGGGCAAGATATCGAAGAAGTTGATGAATTTGATTACTTAGGGTCAAGAATAAATAAAAATAATGACTGTTCAAACGATGTAAAGGGATGACAGGCAATTGCTAAAACATTGGTCGCTGATCTGATAAAATTATGGAGAGATCATGATCTGCCCCTAAAGACGAAACTGAGAATCATTGATTCGTTAATTTTTCCAGTTGCCACTTATGGATGTGAAGGATGGAATCTGAAAAGAGTTGACAGGAAGAATTTTGAGGCATTTGAAATATGATATTACAGGAGAATACTGCGTATCTCTTACTTGAAATGAAGAACAAATGAGTGGGTATTGAATAAAATTGGCAGGCCTAAAATTCTTCTTCATAGCATCAACAAAAGAAAACTCAAGTTTTTTAGTCATATAGTAAGAAGGGAAAACTTTCTGTTGAAGAATATAATGGAAGGAAAAACCGAGGGGAAGAGGTGCAGAGGAAGACCTGCAACTAGGTGGAAGGATGGGATCAGTGAACTTCTGGACATGACACTTTGTGATGCTGCTTGTATAGCACACGATTGATGCAGTTGAAGGAATTTGTTGGTGGCCACAACAGCTCCTCAGAGAGCTAATGTGACTGGAAGAAGAAGAAGTGCTGTAGTTAAAAATGCATATAGGACAAAAACTGTGCAAACAACATTGGATTCTTTCTTTAAATTAGATTAATTTATTAAAAAGTTAATGGTTTTTACGTCTCCTTTTATATTATGATTGTAATTCCTTTTACTGTGATACTAAAATATTGTGTATATCAAAATATATACTATACAATATTTTAATTTCCGTTAATATTGCTTTTCTCTTAGTTGATCTTACAAATAAAATAAAATCTTTAAAAAATATGTTATTCCTATTACTGTATTGTTAGACAAGGCTTTTGTTTTTATTTTATTTTATTAATTTATTTTTGATATTATTATTATTTATTATTAGATATACAGTATGTACCAAAAAAAAAACAGTAAAATTTTGACACTTTTGGGGAACCTCGTTACTACAAACCTCGTTATTACAAAACATGAAAATTTAGGTCCCTTGAACTTTGTATTAATGAGATTCCACTGTATTTTCTAAATTAAATGTGATTAAGCAATCACATTTAATTGTGATTACATTGTGATAAAGTGATTACATACATTTAAAAAGTCTGCTGAGTGTTGTCAGAGATATTCATCTTCAACAATACTCACATTTCTAAACAAGATCACATATCTTTACTGGGATAATTGTGACTTCTAACTTCTCTTGGCATAAGCATATCAAAAATATTGCTTTTTCTTCATCGGAAAAACTAGGTTCTTTCACTCTATGTGCTTTTCTTCTAAGAAGCTCCTGATTTTGTACAAATCAGAAAACTGCCCTATATTGTTTCAATGTTGTTCCCAGATGTGGGAACAACATTGAAACAATATAAGGCAGTTTTGTGATTTGTACATATCATTTTGAGTAATATCCCCAAAACCTGTCATAAACTCCAAGACTCTATTCAAATGAGGGCAGGTGGTCAATTAATGTTCCCTTATAAACTCATGCCCTATCACACAAACATTCAGCTTATGCTGTACCTTTTTCTACTCCAGGGGCACACCTGGAGAGTATGGGATTGGTACACCCAGGGGTCCTGAGCTGGATATCATCATTCTTCTCTTTCTTGGTGATCCCCTTTTACCTCTCTCTCTCTCTCTCTCTCTCTCTTAGGGTAACTCAGGAATTTTTTTTTTTTTTTGTGGCTGGTGCAGCATAAGCCTCAGGCTTCCTTGCACCATATAGCTAATAATAATAATATTTTCATGAGCATTATTCTTCTGAATTATCTGTAATTCCACCTCATTCTTCCAAACTAGTCTGAAAACAGGGGCTCACATCTGACTTGGCACACCTAGGGTCCTGATATCATCATTCTTCTCTTTCTTGGTGATTCCCTTCTACTTTTGACTCTCTCTCAGGGTAAATCGGGGAATTTTTTTTTTTTTTTTTGGCCGGTGCAGCATAAGCCCAGGCTTCCCTGCACCATGTAGCTAATAATAATAATAATTTGCCTCATCTAGTCAACACCCATTCATAGTTAAATCTTAACTAACACATAGTATTGGAGCACTAGAAGTTCCAATATCTTTCATATTTGGAATTACCATAAAAAAAAAGTTAACCAAGATAATTTGTAATTTACTGCTTGTGTGCTCAATTACTAGCTTAACATCAGTAGAAAACAAAACTTTATTTCTGGTAATTGTAATTTGTTGCAAAAAGAAAGTAAAAGTGCTGTTTAGTTTTCATTTTTGGGAAAGAAATCTGCCCCAAATGCATGGTGATAATTTTGACACCTATCTGTTTTTTAATACTGGGCACAGGAAAGGACTTTCAATGTCTGTAAGGTATCATGATCAGTCACATATTGGTAAGTGACCACTGACCACAAAACTGCCAACCTTTGACTTTTGAAAGGCTGCAGATAATCATAAGCAGGAGAAATACAGGAAATTTTGGACAGAAAAAAAGCTCTTCACAAAAAAAAAAAAAGAAGAAGAAAAAAAAAGGATTATTTGGGAAAAGGAGTTTTATATAGTTTTTTATAGTTCACACTGCACTAGAAATTAAATTTCAGTGTCAATGTATATATTTTATACTAAAATAGCCATAGGATTGTTTATTAGTACAGTATGCTTTCAAACATTAGCTTAATTAGGATTTTTCTGTCTGTGGATTTCTGTTTGGATTGTCTGTTAGACATCAACTGAATGTGCTGCCTCAAGAAAAATACTGTTGCAAACTTTTCCCTCTTCAAAAATCTTATAATAAAAATGGCACTGCTATTCAGACTTGACAGTCAAGAGCATTTCAAAAATTCACCAGAAAGAGAGAACTGATACTGCAAAATATCTATTTCGAATGATATCTAGAAGTACAAGAAACATTTTTTTTTTTTGGTAAAATAAATTTGTTTTGATCTGGCTCAAAAAATATGTTCTCTGAATAATGCGCTGAAACATACTGGTTCTCCAAATATCAAATACAGCCACTCCCCGATTAACGTAAGGATTGCGTTCCGTGGAACTCTATGTAAGTCAAAATTTCCCCCATGCTTGTGCAGCACTCACAACTGTGCTCACTGAATTGACTGAATCAAAAAAGAAATGTTCAACAAACATGTGAATAGAA